>NC_091984.1:177430563-177736710 GCF_044704955.1 Pristiophorus japonicus
GTGTGTGTGTGTGAAGATGAAGGGGCATGTGAGGGTGGGACCGAAGGTGTGTGTATGTGAGTGTGAGGTTGAAGGTGTGTGTGTGTGAAGGGGGGGGTGAGGGTGAAAGGGTGTGTGTGTGTGTGTGGGGGCGAGGGTGAAGGGGTGTGTGTGAGTGTGTGGAGGTGAGGGTGAAGAGGTGTGTGTGTGAGTGTGAGGGTGAGGGTGAAGGGGTGTGTGTGAGTGTGTGGGGGTGAGGGTGAAGGGGTGTGTGTGTGAGTGTGAGGGTGAGGGTGAAGGGGTGTGTGTGAGTGTGAGAGTGAGGGTGAAGGGGTGTGTGTGAGTGTGTGGGGGTGAGGGTGAAGGGGTGTGTGTGAGTGTGAGGATGAAGGGGTGTGTGTGAGTGTGAGGGTGAGGGTGAAGGGGTGTGTGTGAGTGTGAGGGTGAAGGGGTGTGTGTGAGTGTGAGGGTGAAGGGGTGTGTGTGAGTGTGTGGGGGTGAGGGTGAAGGGGTGTGTGTGAGTGTGAGGGTGAAGGGGTGTGTGTGAGTGTGAGGGTGAGGGTGAAGGGGTGTGTGAGTGTGTGGGGATGAGGTGAAGGGGTGTGTGTGAATGTGAGGGTGAGGATGAAGGGGTGTGTGTGAGTGTGTGGGGGTGAGGGTGAAGGGGTGTGTCTTTGAGTGGGGGTGAGGGTGTGTGTGTGTGAGTAGGGGTGAGGGTGAAGGGGTGTGTGTGTGTGAGTGGGGGTTGGTACGTTCATAATAAAGGATGAAGCTGAGTACTGTGTACAATGAGCAAGTATGACCTTAGCTCCTTTAATAAGGCTCCAGAGTGCAAGTACCTTGTGGGTGGCCTGCTTATATACCGTGCTCCCAAGGGATGCTGGGATCCCTTGGGACTCCAACATGTAGGATCTCTGGTGGTGGTGAAATGCAGGTTACAAGGGATTAAATACATAACATCACTCCCCCGTAAAGTCAATAGTACATTTATGTACAAGTTGAGACGATCTGGGGCTTTTTGCTCCCTTGTCAATCGTCTTGGTACAAATGCGGGTGTGGGTGAGTTGGTTAGTTCTTCACTGAGCTGCTGGGCAGCTGGCCTTGCCGGGCTGCTGGGGATGGTGAGTTCGGCTTCATGGTCAACCATGATGTCAGTTGCCACTTGTGTGTGTGTTGGAGGGTCAAAGTCGGTGGTGTCTTCTTTGGGTTGTTCGTAGCTGTTGGTGAACGCAATTTGATTTGACCCGAATGTTTTCTGCACGTTAGTCCATTGGTCAATTTGACCTGAAACACCCTACTCCCCTCTTTGGCTATGACTGCACCAGCAAGCCATTTGGGACCATGTCCATAATTGAGTTCAAACTCAGGATCATTGATCTCAATATCGCGTGACAAATTTGCGCAGTCATGGTACACACTTTGTTGATGCCACCTGCTCGCCACATGATCATGGAGATCAAGGTGGACAAGGGAGAGCCTTGTTTTGAGCACTCTTTTCATGAGCAGTTCGGCTGGGGGAACTCCGGTGAGTGAGTGGGGTCTGGTGCGGTAGCTGAGCAGCACTCGGGATAGTCAGATCTGCAGGGAGTCTTCCGACACACATTTCAAACTTTGCTTGATGGTTTGAACTGCCCGTTCTGCCTAGCCATTGGATGTGGGCTTGAATGGGGCAGATGTGACGTGCTTGATCCCATTGCGGGTCATGAATTCCTTGAATTCAGCACTGTGAAACATGGCCCATTGTCGCTGGCTAGGACATCAGGCAGGCCGTGCGTGGCAAACATGGCTCGTAGGCTTTCGACAGTGGCCGTGGACGTGCTTGCCAACATTATTGCACATTCAATCCATTTTGAGTAAGCGTCCACGACGACCAAAAACATTTTGCCGAGAAATGGGCCCGCATAGTCCACATGGATCCTCGACCACGGTTTGGAGGGCCACGACCACAAACTTAGCAGTGCCTCTCTGGGTGTATTGCTCAGCTGAGAGCAAATGTTGCACTGGTGCACGCATGACTCTATATCTGTGTTGTTACTGGGCCACCACACATGGGATCTGGCTATGGCTTTCAACATTACAATGCCTGGGTGGGTGCTGTGCAGTTCACAAATGAACGTAACTCTGCCTTTCTTGGGCAAGAGCACGCGATTGCCCTACAACAGACAGTCTGCCTGCAGGGACATTTCGTCTTTGCGCCTGTGGGACTGTTTAATTGCCTCTTGCACCTCCGCTGGGAAGCTGGACCAGCTCCCATGGAGGACACAGTTTTTTTACCAAGGACAGTAAAGGATCCTGGCTGGTCCAGGTCCTGATCTGGCGGGATGTAACGGGGGGCTTTTCATTTTTGAATGCATCCATTACCATGAGCAAGTTCGCTGGCTCTGCCATTTCCACCCTGGTGGTGGGCAATGGCAGCCGACTGAGAGCATCTGCGCAGTTCTCTGTGCCCGGTCTGTGGCAGATTACATAGTTGTATGCCGACAGCTTGAGTGCCCATCTTTGGATGCGGGCAGAGGCATTGGTGTTAATCCTTTGCTCTCAGAGAACAGCGATATGAACAGCTTGTGGTCAGTTTCAAGCTCAAACTTGAGGCCAAATAAGTACCGGTGCATTTTCTTTACTCTTTAAATGCACGCCAGAGCCTCTTTTTCAATCATGCTGTAGGCCCTTTCGGCCTTAGACAAACTCCTGGATGAATAAGTGACCGGTTGCAAAATCCCCGATTCGTTAGCCTGTTGTAACACACACCCGACCCCGTATGACGATGCATCGCAAGCTAGCATTAATCTTTTACAAGGGTTATACAGGACAAACAGTTTGTTTGAACACAACAGATTTCTGGCTTTCTTAAAGGCAGCCTCTTGTGAATTCCCCCATACCCAGTCATCTCCCTTGTGCAGTAGCGCATGTAGGGGTTCTCGCAAGTGCTTAACCCAGGTAGGAAATTACCAAAATAGTTAAGGAGTCCCAGGAACGACCGCAGTTCCATCATGTTCTGTGGTCTCGGCGCGTTCTTGATGGCCTCCATCTTGGCGTCGTTGGTCTGATGCCATCTGCTGCGATTCTTCTTCCCAAGAACTTGACCTCCTGCACCAGAAAAACACATTTCGAGCTTTTCAACCTGAGCCCCATGCGATCCAACCGACTGAGAACTTCTTCCAGATTCTTCAAGTGCTCAATGGTGTCCCGACCTGTAACCAGTATGTCGTCCTGGAAAATCACGTTGCGAGGAACCAAGTATAGCAGGCTCTCCATGTTCCGTTGGAAGATTGCCGCGGCCGACCGAATCCCGAACAGACCTTTGTGTGTGTTGATGCAGGTGAGGCCTTTCGAAGACTCCTCCAGCTCCTGCATCATGTAGGCTGAGGTCAGGTTCAGCTTGGTGAACGTCTTCCCTCCAGCCAGGTTCGCAAATAGGTCATCTGCCTTGGGTAGCGGGTACTGGTCCTGTAGCAAAAAACGGTTAATCGTTACTTTATAGTCCCCACAAATTCTAACCGTGCCGTCCTCTTTAAGTACTGGGACAATTGGACTAGCCCACTTGTTGAATTCCACCGACGTGATGATGCCTTCTTGCTGCAGCATGTCCAGCTCAATTTCCACTTTCTCACGCATCATGTACGGTATCACTCGTGTCTTGTGGTGGATGGTTCGTGTACCAGGAACCAAATGGATCTGTACTTTCACCCCCAAGAAGTTTCCAATGCTTGGCTCAAACAACGATGGAAACCTGCTCAGAACCTGGGCACATGAGGCGTTGTCGACGAATCAAAGCGCTCGGATGTCGTCCCAGTTCCAGCAGATTTTTCTCAGTCAGCTTCTGCCAAACAATGTGGGACCATCCCCTGGCACAATCCACAGTGGGAGTTCGTGTACTGCCGATGATCACCTCCACAGCACCAACAAGGTGTTAACTGCCTTGCATTAACGATTGATGGCGGAATCTGAGTCATCTGAGGTTGGGCAGCAGTAGCCGGCATGTACATTCTGCCATGTATATTTCTGCTCGAAAACAACGTTACTTTATGCACAGTACTGGCCGAAACTACTTTACTCTGCAAAATCTGTTTGGTATTGTCGCTGGTGGACATAAAGACCTGGGCTATCGTTATGGCTTTACTTAGATTCAGAGTTTCAACAGTCAACAGGTTGCGAAGGATTACCTCATGGCCAATGCCCAGCACAAAAAAGTCTCTAAGTATTTGTTCTAGGAATCCCTCAAATTCGCAATGTCCTGCAAGACGCCTTAGTTCGGCAACATAGCTTGCCACTTCCTGGCCCTCTGACCGTTGACAGGTGTAGAACCGATATCTTGTCATCAAAATGCTTTCCTTAGGATTTATGTACTCCCGGACCAGCGTACACAATTCTTCATAGGATTTATCTGCTGGTTTTGCCGGAACTAGGAGATTCTTCATGAGGCCATAGGTTGTTGCCCCACAGATAGTTTGGAGGATCGCCCTTCATTTGGCAGCGTTCTCGTCCCCTTCCAGCTCGTAGGCCACAAAGTATTGGTCGAGTCTCTCCACGAAGGCCTCCCAATTGTCTCCTTCTGAGAACTTCTCCAGGTACCAACTGTTCTTTGCATTTTCGCTCGGTTGTCCGTTACCTCGTCGCCAATTGGTACGTTCATAATAAAGGATGAAACTGAGTACTGTGTACAATGAGCAAGTGTGACCTTAGCTCCTTTAATAAGACTCCAGAGGGCAGGTACCTCATGGGTGGCCTGCTTATATACCGTGCTCCCAAGGGATGCTGGGATCCCTTGGGACTCCAGCAGGTAGGCCCTCTGGTGGTGGTGTAATACAGGTTACAAGGGGTTAAATACATAACATCAGTGAAGGTGAAGGGGTGTGTGTGGGGGGGGGGGGGGGGGTTGAGGGTGAAGGGATGTGTGAGGGTGAGGGTGAGGGTGAAGGGGTATCAAAGGTTGCAGACAAGTGAAGAAGGACAAGGGGGGATAGTTTACCTTGTTCACACTCACATCGAATGTCATTTGTGACTTTGATGAGAGCCGTTTCAGTACTATGGCAGGGACGGAAACGGGATCGGAGGGATTCAAACATGGAGTGCCGGGAAAGATACACATGGATTTGGGAGGCGGCAACACGTTCAAGAACTTTGGAGAGGAAAGGGAGGTTGATGGTGGGGCGGTAGTTTGCAAGGATGGAGGGATCGAGGATTGTTTTTTTGAGGAGAGGGGTGATGACAGCAGTTTTGAGGGAGAGGGGGACAGTACCTAAGGAGAGAGAACCGTTAACAATGTCGGCTAACATGGGTGCCAGAAAAGGAAGTTGGGTCGTCAGCAGTTTAGTGGGAATAGGGTCAAGGGAGCAGGAAGTAGGTCTCATGGACAAGATGAGCTTGGAGAGATCAAGAGGGGAGATCAGAGAAAAAGTGGAGAAAGATGAGAGTTCAGGGCAAGGGCAGGGGGGAACCTCAAAGGAAGTTTGGCCCGGTGGGCTAGGGGAAGGAAGGGAAGTGGCAGAGGCAGCTGATTGGATGGTCTCAATCTTAGAGACAAAGAAGCTCCTCACACATATTGACAGAGGTGAGGATAGAGGAGACAGAGGAGAGGCGTTTAAGAAGACGGTTGGAAGTAGAGAATAGGAGCTGGGATTTATCTTTGCATTCCAGAATGATTCTGGAATGGTGAGCAATTTTTGCAGACGAGAGCAGGACCTGATAATGTGAGTGATGAGGGTGTGTCTGAGTGAGTGAGTAGTGAGGGTAAGTGTGTGTGTGTGTGAGTGAGTGAGTATGAGGGTGCGTGAGTGTGTGTGTGAGTGAGTATGAGGGTGTGTGTGTGTGAGTGAGTATGAGGGTGTGTGTAAGTGTGAGTGTGTGTGAGTGTGTATAAGTGTGATTGTGAGTGTATGTGGATGTGAGTATGAGGGTGAATGTGTATGAGTGTGTGTCAGTTTGAGTGTGAGGATAAGTAGGTGTGTGAGGGTGAGTTTGTGTGTGTGAACAAGAAGGTGTGTGTCGGTGTGTGTGTGTGAGTGAGTGAGTGCGTGTGTGAGTGAGTGTGAGGGTGTGTGTGCGAGTGAGGGTGTGTGTGAGTGAGTGAGTGAGAATGAGGGTGTGTATGTGAGTGAGTGTGTGTGAGTGAGTGAGTGAGTGAGTTTGTGAGTGAGTGGGTGAGTGTGTGTGAGAGAGTGAGAGTAAGGGTGAGTGTGTGTGCGAGGGTGTATGTGAGTGAGTGAGTGTGTGTGTGAGAAAGAGTGAGAGTAAGAGTTAGAGTGTGTGTGTGAGTGCGAGTGAGTGTGAGTGAGTGAGTGTGAGTGGGTGAGTGTGTGTGTGTGAGAGAGATTGAGAGTGAAGGTGTGAGTGAGACTAAAGGTGTGAGTGTGTGTGAGGGTGTGTGTCTGTGAGTGTGTGAGTATGAGTGTGTGTGAGAGAGAGTGAGAGTGAGTGTGTCTGTGTGAGTGTGAGCGAGTGTGTGAGTGAGAGTGTGAGTGTATGAGAGAGAGTGAGGGTGTGAGTGTGAGTGAGTGTGAGTGAATGAGTGTGAGTGTGTGTGAGAGAGCAAGTGAGAGTGAGGGTGTGTTTGAGAGTGTGAGTGTGAGTGTGTGTGTGTGAGAGAGAGTGAGAGGGTGTGTGTGAGTGTGAGCACATTGAGATTTCACTCCGTCACACAGCAACGGAATCTGCACCGTTTGAAGATCAACCAATAGTTCCAATGGCACAACAGAGTATCGATTTATTTACAACTCATAAAATTACAAATTTACAAGTTGTGCTGAAAGAATGATTGGTTAGCTGCTAAGAAGATTAGGTGGAGGAGGGTCGTGCCTGTGTGTTTAGGCTTCGTTCTGATGGCGACAGAGCAGCTTTTTTAGCAGCTGTTCCACCAGGTGAGCCTCTGAGCGAGTCGGATATGTTCTGACTGCTGGAGAAGTAAAGTTGGAAAGGCCGCTGCATGCGCTTGGAGCTGCTCCAGGGGCTGTGGAGGAAGCACTTGCAATCCATGGTGTAGGAAGTGATCCTGTTGGGGAAATCTTCAACCAACTGTTGGGAAGTGTGATTGAATGGTGACAAGGGTTTTGTCCACAGGGGGTCGGCTGATGCTTGCTCTCACCTTAATTATGTTCTTGGAGCGACACGACAGCACCTCAAACGTCAGCACATCCTTCTGGTTCTCCTCGACAGTCAAAGCATTGAGCCCATTGCTTCATGGTCAGCCATGGGCTTCCATTGTAATGTTGCCCAGGCCTCCAGCACACAGCGACTGGACAACTGGACAAGCATCACACGAACACTTTAGTAATCTGCTCACCAGAGTCTCTATGAGCTGCAGCCGTGAAACCAGCGGTGATTTTAATTGCTCTCCAGAGAAGGAAGCCATAGTGACTGGCTGAACGTATTTGCCGGTCAGGATCTGAGTTGCCAGATGTTCCACAATGCCAGGCAGGCTGATGCCAGCATAATGCACCCTTGCTCTGGCCAACAGCACAATCCCCTTGTCGAGTATGTGGAGGTTCTTCACCGGGTCCTAGTCTCTCCACTGCTCTCCATGTAAGCAACTATTAGTTTATTATCATCATCATCATAGGCGGTCCCTCGTATCGAGGATAACCCGCTTCCACGCCAAAAAGGGATGAGTTCACAGGTGTTTCAAGGAAGGACCTAATATTCCAAGTCCCGAACTAAACCTTGAAGGGTGGAAGATGCCTGTGCATGGATTTTTTTAACGTGTGGTGACCATTGCACACCAGCCACCACACGGGCTCGACAGAGCTAGGTCTTGGTCCAGTGGCAAGGATTAACCAAGACGACTGGAGACCAGCTCTGCTGCATGGACCTAGTGCGCCCACATATCAGAGTGTGGGCTTGCCCGTGCTGCCCCTAGGCCCTCGGCCCTTCTGGGCCCCGATCACATAGAAACATAGAAACATAGAAAAAAGGTGCAGGAGTATGCCATTTGGCCCTTCGAGCCTGCACCACCATTCAATAAGATCATGGCTGATCATTCCCTCAGTACCCCTTTCCAGCTTTCTCTCCATACCCCTTGATCCCTTTAGCCGTAAGGGCCATATCTAAATCCCTCTTGAATATATCCAATGAGCTGGCATCAACAACTCTCTGCGGTAGAGAATTCCACAGGTTAGCAAATCTCTGAGTGAAGAAGTTTCTCCTCATCTCAGTCCTAAATGGCTGACCCCTTATCCTTAGACTATGTCCCCTGGTTCTGGACTTCCCCAACATCGGGAACATTCTTCCTGCATCTAACCTGTCCAGTCCCGTCAGAATTTTATATGTTTCTATGAGATCCCCTCTATGAGATCCAGTCTCTCCTCATATGTCAGCCCTGCCAACCCGGGAATCAGTCTGGTGAACCTTTGCTGCACTCCCTCAATAGCAAGAATGTCCTTCACGTGTATTTTGCCTGAATGAAAACGGACCGAAGATTTGTCCTAGTGCAACCTTTGCGGTTATGAATGTGCGCGTTTTTGAGGGAGCCCTGCAATTGTGTAGAAAGGGAATGTGTAAAGCGATGGTCTTGGTATGGAGGTGTAAAACACATCAAGGTACAGCGCGTGCTGGAGAGCGACGGCTGTGAAGAGGGTGACTGGATTGGACGTCACCAAAATCCAGGACTGACCCTCTGAGAGAAGAAATTCCTCCTCATTTCCATTTTAAAATGGGTGACCCCTTATTCTGAAACTATACCCCCTCGTTCTAGATTCCCCACAAGGGGAAACATCCTCTCTGCATCTACCCTTTCCAAGCCCCCTCAGAATCTTATATGTTTCAATAAAATCACCTCATTCTTCTAAACTCCAATGTGTATAGTCCGAGCCAGCAGGTCCTTCAGTGTCCTCACACATATCTCTGTTACCAGATGGTTGAAACTCAGCTGAGATCTCTGTCTAGTTGCCCTGACCATCAGGAGCCCACACATTAACACATGGCCTACAAGCTGCTACCAGGCCAACAGAGCCTGGGTTTAGGGAGATTGGACATTCATTATCAGGTTAAAGCTTTCACTGCCAGCTTGCAGTTTTTTTTCTGCAATATGTGCTGAACAATTACAGATTATTGTTAAAGCCCCGGGGTCGAAATTGCCCTGTTCTGCGCCTCGTATTAGTGCCTCCGGGGGCGCTATCGGGACGCGAGACTGTTTTCACCCGGGGTAGGAGGAGTGGCGCGGAATTACACGGGAGTTAGTGGAGGCGCTAACACGGAAGCGCTGCGCCTCTGGCGATGCCGTCATCGCCATGCGTGCCGACCCCTTTACGCCCCACGGCGGAAATTGCCCAGCGCCCCGTGAGGTTGCCGCGGGCGATGTCAGCACCAGCCTCGCAGGTCGTAAACCACGCCGACCTCCACTCCCGGGGCAGATGCTCGGGGGGTGGGGGGGAGGGCGTGTGTGTGTGTGCGCTGCGTCACGGGTCGGCCCCATGCTCCAGTGATATTGTGGGGTCCGGGGGCTGCCATTGTGCAGCCCGGCACCGCGCCGCCCTGGTGGCCCAGTGGAGGCCAGCAGAGTTTGCAGCAGCCCTCCCATTTAACTGAAGAGGGAGGGGATGTTGAAATGAGTCGGCACCACGTGGAGACACCGTGTAGCGTTGCCGATCCTGTCCACACAGCGCTCTGGACATTGTTCCCACCGACATCGCGCTCCACTTCCTGAGGCGCGGCTAACCCAACTTTCGCGGCCAGGTCAGCATTCCCACGCCGGGCGCAGGAAATCCCGCCTTGACTCAGCTACCGACCCCAAACGGGCGTAACCCAATTTTGCCCCCTCGGTATCCTGGGTTATAATGACAAACTCCAGCAAGAATGGGCGAAGGACATCCTCTACATTCGCTGCAGCAGTGAACAAACACATCACTGTTTCACATACTGACACTAGTTCTTCAACGGTTACCTGGTGTGGCGATGATTGGGTGGATTCCTACAATGCTCGATCAGGAATTGCACCATTGCCTTTCCTCCCTCTGGCTGGTAACCTTGCTGGGCCACTAGCTGGGCAGTTAGCTTTGTCTCCTGATTGCTGCTCTTGTCTAAATGTTACTGTTGTTATTGCAGCCTCAATCTGAGCCGCTCACCTTGCTCTGCGAGGGTGAGGAGACCAATGTGATGAGGTGCCTTAGTACACTGAGTGTTCCTGCTCCCATGTGTTGGTCAGTGTTCTCTAACTGGGTTCGGAAAAATTCGATCACCAAGTCTGCGTAAGATGGGGCCAGAACTCAGAAACAGCAAAATATCTTATTGTGGATCTTCACAGCAACAACAAACAAACACAGAAAATGCTGGAAACACTCAGCAGGCCAGGCAGCATCCGTGGAGAGAGAAACAGTTAACGTTTCAGGACTGAGACCCTTTGTCAGAAAAGTTACAGGTGTAACAGATCTTAAACAGCTGCAGAGGCAGTGAAAGCAGGGGAGGGGAGGGAAGAACAAAAGGGACAATCTGTGACAGGGTGGGAGGTGGGAGAGATTAAATGTTGTAAATGAGAATAGCAGAATCAGCAACAGCTGCCACCTGAAAAAATAGGGGCAGAAGTTATGGTCTGAAATTGTTGCACTCGATGTTGAGTCCAGAAGGCTGTAAAGTGCCTAATTGAAAGAGGTGCTGTTCCTCGAAGTTACGGCTTTGTGGGAACAGTGGAGGAGGCCGAGGACAGAGATTTCAGGGTGGGAGTGGAGCAGAGAATTAAAGTGACAGGCGACCGGAAGCTCTAGGTCTCGCCTTCAGACTGAACGGAGGTGCTCCGCAAAGCGGCCACCCAATCTGCACTTGGTCTCCCCAATGTAGAGCAGTGAATACAGTATACTAAATTGCAAGAAGTACAAGTAAATCGCTGTTTCACCTGGAAGCACGAGTGAGGGAAGAATGTAAATTGGAAATTGGAAGAAAAGTGAATTACATTTTCAAGATTTCATTCACTTTGCTTCCAATTTCCATCCTTCCTTCACCTTCACATGGTCCATCTCCGACTCTTCCCTTCCCTTTCTCGACTTCTCTGTCTCTATCTCTGGGGATCATTTATCTACAAACTTCATTGACTCCAACAACTACCTGGACTACACTTTCTCCCACCCCGCTTCCTGTAAGGACTCCATTCTCCCAGTTTCTCCATCTCTGTCACATCTGCTCTGACGATGCCATCTTCCGATATGTTCTCCTTTTTCCTCAACCGAGGATTCCCCTCTACTGTGGTTGACATGACCCTTGACTGTGTCCATCCAATTTCCTGCACTTCTGCTCTCACCCCTTCCCCTCCCTCCCAGAATCACGATAGGGTTCCCCTTGTCCTCACCTTTCAGCCCACCAACCTCTACATTCAACAAATCATCCTCTGCCATTTCTGCCACCTCCAGTGTGAACCCACCACCAAACACACCTTCCCCTTCCCCTTCCCTTCTCTTTCAGCATTCCGAAGGCGGCACCCTGTTCCACTCCTCAATCACCCCCAACACCCCCTCCCCTTCCCACTGCACCTTCCCATGCTCTTTGACCTCCTCCCTTCCCACTGTCCAGGGCCCCAAATACTCCTTCCAGGTGAAACAGCGATTTACTTGTACTTCTTCCAATTTAGTGTACTGTATTCGCTGCTCACGATGTGATCTTCTCTACACTGGGGAGACCAAGCGTAGATTGTGTGACTGCTTTGCGGAACACCTCCACTCAGTCTGTAAGGGTGACCCTGAGCTTCCGGTCGCCTGTCACTTTAAGTCCCCACTCCACTCCCACTCTGACCTCGGCCTCCTCCACTGTTCCAACGAAGCTCAACGTAAGCTCGAGGAGCAGCATCTCTTCTTTCGATTAGTCACTTTACAGCCTTCTGGACTCAACATCGACTTCAATAACTTAAGACCATAACTTCTGCCCCTATTTTTTCTGTTGATGATTCTGCCATCCCCATTTGCAACATTTAATCTCTTCTGCTTCCCACCCTGTCACAGACTGTCCCTTTTGTTCTTTACTCCCTGCCCCCCTTTGCCTCTGCAGCTGCTTAAAATCTGTTACACCTGTATCTCTAACTTTTCCAGTTCTGCCAAAGGGTCGCAGACCTGAAATATTGGGCCGATATTGTGAGCAGCGGGAGTCCAGGGATGTCGCAGCGGCGTATAAAATGCCCAATAGTTCGTGAGGCATGAGTGCGAGCAGCGGGGAGTCTGGGGACGTCGGAGCGGCCTATAAAGGACCAGCAGCATCGGAGAGGCAGGAGTACGAGTAGCGGGAGCCCGGGGATGACGGAGCGGCCTATAAAGGCCCAACAACATCGGAGAGGCAGGAGTGCGAGCATCAGGAGTCTGGTGACGTCGGAGCGGGCTATAAAAGCCCAGCAGCGTGGGAGAGGCAGGAGTGCGAGCAGCGGGATTTCGGGTAGTCGGAGAGGCCTATAAAGGCCCCAGCAACGTTGGAGAGGCAGGAGTGCGAGCAGCGGGAGTTCGGGGAGTTGGAAAGGCCTATAAAGGCCCAGCAACATCGGAGAGGCAGGAGTGCGAGCAGCGGGAGTTTGGGGAGTCAGAGAGGCCTATAAAGGCCCAGCAACGTCGGAGAGGCAGGAGTGCGAGCAGCGGGAGTTTGGGGAGTCGGAGAGGCCTATAAAGGCCAGCCAGTGCAGCTGCAGCAGGGAGAGAAGGCAAAAAAGAAGTAGAAAGAAATCGAAAGGCGACGTCACAGCCAAGGGGGTAAGTGATTGGCTGGTGATTGCTAAGTACTTTTTCTTTTTATTTTCTTGATCAGTAAGTAACATTTTAGCATTGTTGTTGCCAAATTAAGTTTGTCTAAGGGTTAAATCATGGCATGAGAGCTCGGACACGTGTTATACTCCTTCCGTACTATGTGGGAAGTCAGGGACGCTTCCGATGTCCCTGACGACTACATGTGTGGGAAGTGCATCCGCCTTCAGCTCCTGACGGACCGCATTGTGGCACTGGAGCTGTGGATGGATTTACTCTGGAGCATCCATGATGTTGAGAATGACGTGAATAGCACATTTAGTGAGTTGGTCTTACTGCAGGTAAAGGGTACACAGACAGATAGGGAATGGGTGACCAACAGGAAGAGCAGTGCAAGGAAGGTAGTGCAGGGGTCCCCTGTGGTCATCCCCCTGCAAAACAGATACACCGCTTTGGGTACTGTTGAGGGGGATGACTCAGGGGAGAGCAGCAGCAGCCAAATTCATGGCACCATGGGTGGCTCTGCTGCACAAGAGGGCAGGAAAAGAATGGGAGAGCTATAGTGGGGGGGGGGATTCTATTGTAAGGGGAATAGATAGACGTTTCTGCAGCCACAACCGAGACTCCAGGATGGTATGTTGCCTTCCTGGTACAAGGGTCAAGGTTGTCTCGGAGTGGGTGCAGGGCATTCTGAAAAGGGAGGGTGAACAGCCAGTTGTCATGGTGTATATAGGTACCAATGATACAGGTAAAACATGGGATGAGATCCTACAAGACGAATTTAGGGAGCTAGGAGCTAAATTAAAATGTAGGACCTCAAAAGTAGTAAACTCAGGATTGCTACCAGTGCCATGTACGAGTCAGAGTGGTAATCGCAGGATAGCTCAGATGAATACATGGCTTGAGGAGTGGTGCAGAAGGGGGGGGATTCAAATTCCTGGGACATTAGAACCGGTTCTGGGGGAGGTGGGACCAGTACAAACTGGACAGTCTGCACCTGGGCATGACCGGAACAAATGTCCTAGGGGGAGTGTTTGCTAGTGCTGTTGGGGAGGAGTTAAATTAATATGGCAGGAGGATGGGAACCTATGCAGGGAGACAGACGGAAGTAGAATGGGTGCAGAAGCAAAAGATAGAAAGAAGAAAAGTATAAGTGGAGAGCAGAGAAACCTAAGGCAAAAAACAAAAAGGGCCACATTACAGCAAAACTCTAAAGGGGCAAAGTGTGTTAGAAAGACAAGCCTGAAGGCTCTGTGCCTCAATGCGAGGAGTATTCAGAATAAGGTGGATGAATTAACTGCGCAGATAGCAGTTAACGGGTATGATGTGAATGGCATCATGGAGACATGGCTCCAGGGTGACCAAGGCTGGGAACTCAACATCCAACATTTAGGAAGGATAAACAGAAAAGAAAAGGGGACGGGGTGGCATTGCTGCTTAAAGAGGAAATGAATGCAATAATAAGAAAGGACATTAGATTGGATGATGTGGAATAGGTATGGGTGGAGCTACGGAATACCAAGGGGCAGAAAACACTAGTGGGAGTTGTGTACAGATCACCAAACAGTAGTAGTGAGGTTGGGGACAGTATCAAACAAGAAATTAGGGATGCATGCAATAAAGGTACAGCAGTTATCATAAGTGACTTTAATCTACATATTGATTGGGCTAACCAAACTGGTGGCAATGCAGTGGAGGAGGATTTCCTGGAGTGCATTAGGGATGGTTTTCTAGACCAATATGTCGAGGAACCAACTAGGGAGCTGGCCATTCTAGACTGGGTGATGTGTAATGAGAAAGGACTAATTAGCAATCTTGTTGTGCGAGGCCCATTGGGGAAGAGTGACCATAACATGGTAGAATTCTTTATTAAGATGGAGAGTGACACAGTTAATTCAGAAACTAGGGTCCTGAACTTAAGGAAAGGTAACTTCGATGGTTTGAGGCGTGAATTGGCTAGAATAGACTGGCAAAGGACACTTAAAGGGTTGACGGTGGATAGGCAATGGCAAACATTTAAAGATCACATGGATGAACTTCAACAATTGTACATCCCTGCCTGGAGTAAAAATAAAATGGGGAAGGTGGCTCAACCATGGCTAACAGGGGAAATTAAGGATAGTGCTAAATCCATGGAAGAGGCACATAAATTGGCTGGAAAAAGCAGCAAACCTGAAGACTGGGAGAAATTTAGAATTCAGCAGAGGAGGACAAAGGGTTTAATTAAGAGGGGCAAAATAGAGTATGGGAAGAAGCTTGCTGGGAACATAAAAACTGACTGCAAAAGCTTCTATAGATATGTGAAGAGAAAAAGATTAGTGAAGACAAATGTAGGTCCCTTGCAGTCGGATTCAGGTGAATTTATAATGGGAAACAAAGAAATGGCAAACCAATTGAACAAATACTTTGGTTCTGTCTTTACGAAGGAAGACACAAATAACCTTCCGGAAGTACTAGGGGACCGAGGGTCTAGTGAGGAGGAGGAACTGAAGGATATCCTTATGAGGTGGGAAATTGTGTTCGCGAAATTGATGGGAATGAAGGCCGATATATCCCTGGGGCCTGATAGTCTGCATCCCAGAATACTTAAGCCAGTGGCCCTAGAAATAGTGGATGCATTGGTGATCATTTTCCAACAGTTTATCGACTCTGGATCAGTTCCTATGGACTGGAGGGTAGCTAATGTAACACCACTTTTTAAAAAGAGAGGGAGAGAGAAAGCGGGTAATTATAGACCGGTTAGCCTGACATCAGTAGTGGGGAAAATGTTGGAATCAATTACTAAGGATGAAATAGCAGCGCATTTGGAAAGCAGTGACAGGATCGGTCCAAGTCAGCATGGATTTATGAAGGGGAAATCATGCTTGACAAATCTTCTGGAATTTTTTGAGGATGTAACTAGCAGAGTGGACAAGGGAGAACCAGTAGATGTGGTGTATTTGGATTTTCAAAAGGCGTTTGACAAGGTACCGCACAAGAGATTGTTGTGCAAAATCAAAGCACATGGTATTGGGGGTAATATACTGATGTGGATAGAGAACTGGTTGGCAGACAGGAAGCAGAGACTCGGGATAAACGGGTCCTTTTCAGAATGGCAGGCAGTGACTAGTGGAGTGCCGCAGGGCTCAGTGCTGGGACCCCAGCTCTTTACAATATACATCAATGATTTAGATGAAGGAATTGAGTGTAATATCTCCAAGTTTGCAGATGACACTAAACTGGGTGGCGGTGTGAGTTGTGAGGGGAATGCTAAGAGGCTGCAGGGTGACTTGGACAGGTTAGTTGAGTGGGAAAATGCATGGCAGATGCAGTATAATATGGATAAATGTGAGGTTATCCACTTTGGGGGAAAAAACGCAAAGACAGAATATTATCTGAATGGCATCAGATTCGGAAAAGGGGAGGTGCAACAAGACCTGGGTGTCATGCTTCATCAGTCATTGAAAGTTGGCATGCAGGTACAGCAGGCGGTGAAGAAGGCAAATGGTATGTTGGCCTTCATAGCTATGGAATTTGAGTATAGGAGCAGGGAGGTCTTACTGCAGTTGTACGTGGCCTTGGTGAGGCCTCACCTGGAATATTGTGTTCAGTTTTGGTCTCCTAATCTGAGGAAGGACATTCTTGCTATTGAGGGAGTGCAGCGAAGGTTCACCAGACTGATTCCCCGGATGGCTGGACTGACATATGAGGAGAGACTGGATCAACTGGGCCTTTATACATTGGAGTTTAGAAGGATGAGAGGGGATCTCATAGAAACATATAAGATTCTGACAGGACGGGACAGGTTAGATGCGGGTAGAATGTTCCCGATGTTGGGGAAGTCTAGAACCAGGGGATACAGTCTTAGAATAAGGGGTAGGCCATTTAGGTCTGAGATGAGGAGAAATTTCTTCACTCAGAGAGTTGTTAACCTGTGGAATTCCCTGCCGCAGAGAGTTGTTGATGTCAGTTCATTGGATATATTCAAGAGGGAGTTAGATATGGCCCTTACGTCTAAGGGGATCAAGGGGTATGGAGAGAAAACAGGAAAGAGGTACTGAGGGAATGATCAGCCATGAATTTCTTGAATGGTGGTGCAGGCTTGAAGGGCCGAATGGCCTACTCCCGCACCTATTTTCTATGTTTCTATATTCTGTCTTCCTGTTTTTGCCACCAAAGTGGATAACCTCACATTTATCGATATTATACTGCATCTGCCATGCATTTGCCCTCTCACTTAACCTGTCCAAGTCACCCTGCAGTCTCTTAGCATCCTCCTCACAGCTCAAACCACCACCCAGCTTAGTGTCATCTGCAAATTGGAGATATTACATTCAATTTCTTCATCTAAATCATTGATGTATATTGTAAATAGCTGGGGTCCCAGCACTGAACCCTGTGGCACCCCACTGCCTGCCATTCTGAAAAGGACCCATTTATTCCGACTCTCTGCTTCCTGTCTGCCAACCAGTTCTCTATCCACGTCAATACATTACTCCCAATACCATGTGCTTTAATTTTGCACACGAATCTCTTGTGTGGGATCTTGCCAAAAGCCTTTTGAAAGTCCAACTACAGCACATCCATTGGTTCTCTCTTGTCCACTCTGCTAGTTACATCCTCAAAAAATTCTAGATTTGTCAAGCATGATTCCCCGTTCATAAATCCATTCTGACTTGGACCGATCCTGTCATTGCTTTCCAAATGCACTGCTATTTCATCTTTAATAATTGATTCCAACATTTTCCCCACCACCGATGTCAGGCTAACCGGTCTATAATTCCCCACTTTCTCTCTCCCTCCTTTTTTAAAAAGTGGTGTTACATTAGCTACCTTCCAGTCCATAAGAACTGATCCAAAGTCAATAGAATGTTGGAAAATGATCACCAATGCATCCACTGTTTCTAGGGCCACTTCCTTAAGTACTCTGGAATGCAGACTATCAGGCCCTGGGGATTAATCGGCCTTCAATCCCATCAATTTCCCTAACACAATTTCCTGACTAATAAGGATTTCCTTCAGTTCCTCCTTTTCGCTACACCCTCGAACCCCTAGTATTTCCGGAAGGTTATTTGTGTCTTCCTTAGTGAAGACAGATCCTAAGTATTTGTTCAATTAGTCTGTCATTTCTTTGTTCCCCATTATAAATTCAGCCTATTCTGTCTGCAAAGGACCTACGTTGGTCTTCACTAATCTTTTTCTCTTCACATATCTATAGAAGCTTTTGCAGTCTGTTTTTATGTTCCCTGCAAGCTTCCTCTCATACTTTATTTCCCCCCTCCTAATTAGACCCTTTGTCCTCCTCTGCTGATTTCTCCCAGTCCTCAGGTTTGCTATTTTTTCTCGCGAATTTACATGCCTCTTCCTTGGATTTAACACTATCCCCAATTTCCCTTGTTAGCCACGGTTGAGCTACCTTCCCCTTTTTATTTTTACTCCAGACAGGGATGTACAATTGTTGAAGTTCATCCATGTAATCCATTGCCTATCCACTGTCAACCCTTTAGGTATCATTTGCCAGTCTATCCTAGCCAATTCAAATCTCATACCATCGAAGTTACCTTTCCTTAAGTTCAGGACACTAGTCTCTGAATTAATACTGTCACTCTCCATCTTGATAAAGAATTCTACCATATTATGGTCACTCTTGCCCAGGGGGCTTCGCACAACAAGATTACTAATTAGTCCTCTCTCATTACACAACACCCAGTCTAGGATGGCCAGCGCTCTAGTTGGTTCCTCGACATATTGGTCTAGAAAGCCATCCCTAATACATTCCAGGAAATCCTCCTCCAACGCATTGCTACCAACTTGGTTAACCCAATCTATATGTATAGTAAAGTCGCCCATGATAACTGCTGTACCTTTATTGCACGCATCCCTAATTTCTTGTTTGAGCCATCCGCAACCGCACTACTACTGTTTGATGGTCTGTACACAACTCCCACTAGCGTTTTCTGCCTTTTGGTATTCTGCAGCTCTACCCATACAGATTCCACATCATCCAAGCTAATGTCCTTTCTTACTATTGCGTTAATTTCCTCTTTAACCAGCAGCTCTACCCCACCTCCTTTACATCACGCACTGATCAATGACACATGTTCCATATGTAGCACCTATTCAGATAGAGGTCTGTACATCGCCACTCACTCACTGACCAATGCCACATAGATTCATACAATCATAGAATCATACTACAGAGAAAGAAGGAGGCCATTTGACCCATCACGCCTGTGCCAGCTCTTTGAAAGAGCTAACCAATTAGTCCCACTTTCCTGGCTCTTTCCCCATTGCCCTGTCATGTTTTTTCCCTTCAAGTGTTTATACAATTAAATTTTGAAAGTTGCTACTGAATCTGCTTCCATTGCCCTTTCCAACAATGCATTCCAGATGGCAATTAACTGCATTCAAAAAATCCCTCATGTCACCTCTAGTTCTGGTTCTTTTTGAATTTCAGTGTTCAGAAGGGAGGTGCTAGAAGGAAATTTCCTCCTTCCCATCCCCCATCACCACTTCACTATTTGAATTTCAGGTGTTATGAACTGCATCGTGTTCATCAACAACTTTTTAGTATAGTA
The DNA here is from genome assembly GCF_044704955.1 of Pristiophorus japonicus. NCBI lineage: Eukaryota > Metazoa > Chordata > Chondrichthyes > Pristiophoridae > Pristiophorus > Pristiophorus japonicus. The sequence goes on from NC_091984.1 coordinate 177,449,738, forward strand.
CTATTAACTCGAGTAAGGGGAGTGGAATATTAGTTCACAGTAATGAGCTTTTGCTCAGAGCAAGAAAGTCACTTTCAGTACCACACCCTGGATCTAGCAATTTGAAGTCACATGGCAAACATATTCTCTGCTGAAAATTAAGCAAACATTAACATCAAGCACCTTCCCTTACACCCTCCCTCCACCCATCAAGTAGCAGTTGGTATTAACTTAGGGTTGTATGTTCAAGTCCCACTTCATGACTGAAGTTCATAATCTAAATGGTCTGACACATCAGTGGGGTATTATCAGGGGTGCTGCATTACAGTGACATACTCCCTGAGGGCCTATTTGCCTACTTTGGTGGACAGTGAGATAACAGCACTATTTAATGTCAAACAGAAACCTGCATTTATACAGCACCTGTCATATCTTCGAAGAGTCACAAAGCCCTTCACAGCCACAAATAACCTCTTTTATGTGAGCAAACAGCAAGCTCCTGCAAGTAAGGGAATTGATTGGCCGGTTAATCGGTTTTTGGGGGTGGTGGTTGACAGGGAAAACTGAAGCAAAACTCTGCAGCTCCTCTTCCAATTATTACAGGTTGATGTCTCATCCATAACAGTGGGTAGCAGTTGGCCCTCATTTCTGTAAGCAAAATGGGCATAAACAGGGCAAAAATTACCAATTTCACTGGGCTTTGTTTTGTGCTAAGGACACCTCAACTGCTTCTGACTTTATATTAGCATCAAAAAAATGGCCCAGCATATGATAGGGAGAGGCCTGAAGGTTGTTTACGGACCACTCAGCGGTGAGCAGAGCAGGCTCGGGGGGCCTGCTAAACTTGGTGTCATGTATTCAACTGTCATTGTAACCCATGTATAAACTGACCTAAGTTGTACACTGTGAGAACACTGACCACTAGATGGTAAACTTGTTGGAGACACTCCTAACCTAGACTTTCAGGTATAAAAGGGGAAGCTCCACCCACCTTCATCACGTCAGTGCTGGCTAATAAAGGACTGGTCACAGAGTGACCTTCTCTCAAGTATGGGCCTTGTGTGCATTTGTACTGTATAGTAAGGACATATTATTGGCGACTAGAAACTGGGATTTAAACCATGCGAGCATGGCCACTAGCAGCACAGACGAGAGGTACTGTGTTGGTGATGATTGGGACGATTTTATTGAGAGACTACATCAAAGTTTCAATCACTAAGGAATGGCTGGGACAGGATTCGGGCGACAAACCCAGGGCTCATCTCCTGACAGTTTGTGGATCCAGGATGTACTCCCTGATGAAGGACCTTCTAGAGCCAGAGAAGCCGGCGGACAAGACTTTTGAAGAGCTCAGTAAGTTGATTGGGGAACACTTTAAACCGGCGAGCAGCATGCACATGGCGAGACACCGGTTTTACACGCACCGGCGGCGAGAAGGGCAAAGCATTCCAGACTTCGTGGCAGACCTACGGTGACTAGCAAGCCTATGTAAGTTCCCAGATGCATGCAGAGCGGAGATGCTGCGAGACTTCTTTATTGAGGGCATCGGGCACGCTGGGATTTTCAGGAAACTGACTGAGACCAAAAACTTGATCCTGGAAACGGAGACTTTGATGGCCCAGACATTTATCTCAGGGGAGGAAGAGACCAGAATGATGTTTGACAAAAATCTTGGTTGAAATGCAGCAAATGGACAGGAAGTCAACATTTCTTAACATGGCACACAGTTCTCCAGTCAGACAGGGGCAATCAGACATGCCCAAGCATGTAGTCGAACCCAAAGGAGGAGTTCAACAGAGACAATGGCTAGCTGAACGGCGAGTCATGCCATCGCAAGGGACAATGCGGCCAGTAATGGGGCCATCAACACCTGTCAATGGTGCGTTTAAGGACAGTTACAGAGACAGTCACAGATGATCGACTGATAATGGACCTTTTGTATCCAACAACGGCTCATGTTGGAGGTGTGGAGGCAAACACACAGCCAGAGCTTGCAGGTATCAGCAATATACCTGCAGAAACTGCAACGTCAGTGGTCACTTGGCGCGTATGTGCAGGAAGCCAGCAGCCAGGTTGATGTACGAGGAGGATGGGCCCAATGTAAGCCCTACGAGGCCAAATGGACACATGGGGGAAATCGCTGGAAGCTGAAGTTCAGCGAGTTCATGTGGAGCACATATACAGTTCATACACCAGGACGCCACCGATAATGATGAAAGTACTCCTCAATGGCATCCCAGTATTAATGGAGCTAGACACGGGGGCCAGCCAGTCCCTGATGTGTATCAAACAGTTCGACAAGTTGTGGGCGTCCAAGGCCAGGAGGCCAAAATTAGTGCCGATTTGATGCACAGCTACGGACATATACAAAGGAGATCATTCCGGTGCTCGACAGCGTCACGGTAGTCGTGACCCACAAAGATTCGGAGAACAGGTTGCCACTCTGGATTGTCCCAGGGGATGGTCCCGCACTACTGGGGAGGAGTTGGCTTGCTGTCATGAACTGGAAATGGGGCGATGTCAATGCAATTTCTTCTGTGGAGCGAATATCATGCTCACAGGTCCTGGACAGATTTGACTCACTATTTCAACCTGGCATTGGCACTTTCATGGGGACCAAGGTAGTGATTCACATAAACCCGGACGCCAGGCCAATACACCACAAGGCCAGAGCGGTGCCGTATGTGATGCGGGAAAAGATAGAAGGCGAATTGGACCGCCTGCTGAGGGAAGACATCATCTCGCCAGTCGAATTCAGTGACTGGGCGAGCCCGATTGTGCCGGTGCTCAAGGCGGATGGGTTGGTCAGGATATGTGGTGATTACAAGGCCACCATTAATTGGGTGTCACTCCAAGACCAGTACCCGCTACCAGGAGCGGAGGACCTCTTTGCGACGCTATCCGATGGCATACTTTTTTCAAAATTGGATCTGACCTCAGCTTACATAACCCAGGAGCTGGCGAGTGAATCAAAGAAGCTGACCACCATCACGACACACAAGGGGTTATTTGAGTATAACAGTTGTCCGTTCGGGATTCGCTCGGCCGCCGCGATCTTTCAATGAAACATGGAAAGCCTCCTCGAGTCGATTCCAAGGACGTTGGTTTTAAAGACGACATCCTCATCACGGGTTGCGATACTAAAGAACACCTCCACAACCTGGAGGAGGTGCTATGCAGACTGGACCGGGTAGGTCTGCAACTGAAAAAGGCGAAGTGTGTCTTCGGACGTTTTGGTCAGCGACAATGGCCCATGCTTTACAAGCATTGAATTCCAGGACTTCATGGCAGGAAATGGTATCCATCATGTCAGAAAGGCATTGTTTAAGCCAGCCTCAAACGGCCAGGTGGAACGAGCAGTGCAGATAATCAAACAGGGGATGCTCAGAATCCAAGGGGGTTCCCTACAAAGCCGCTTATCACGCCTCCTGTTGGCCAATAGATCCCGACCACACTCGCTCACAGGGGTTCCACCCACAGAGCTGCTAATGAAAAGGACGCTCAAAACCAGGTTATCCCTTATACACCCCACCATGAAAGAAATTGTTGGGAGCAGGTACCGGTCACAATGTGACTACCATGACGGGAATGCGAGGGCGCGATGTATTGTCAATGACCCTGTCTTTGTCCTCAACTACGCTGCAGGGCCCAAATGGCTCGCAGGCACTGTGATTGCTAAAGAGGCGAATAGGATTCTGGTAGTTAAGCTTACCAATGGACAAATCTGCCGCAAGCATGTGGATTAAACAAAAAGGAGGTTCAGCAACCCCATAGAAGAAGCAGAAGAAGAACACGATGTCGAGTTCACTCCACCACAGGTGACCGAACACCGGAATCAAGTGGAGGAGAACCCAGTCACTGTGGGCAGTCCGGACAGGCTTGAGGCACCGCAAACAGCAGACAATCAGGCCAGCGCCCAACAACCGGAGCCCCAACTCAGGCGCTCTACAAGGGAGCGTAAACCACCAGAGAGACTTAACCTGTGATCCCAATAAGACTTTGGGGAGAAGATGATGTCATGTATTCAACTGCCATTTGTAACCCATGTATAATCTGACCTAAGTTGTACACCGTGAGAACACTGACGACTTGGTGGTGAACTTGTGGGAGACAATCCTAACCTGGACTTTCAGGTATAAAAGGGGAAGCTCCACCCACCTTCATCACTTCAGTGCTGGCTAATAAAGTACTGGTCACAGATTGACCTTCTCTCAAGTATGGGCCTCGTGTGCATTTGTACTGTATAGTAAGGACATATTACTTAGTTTTACTGGGATTGCTGCAACTGTCAACAGAAGTTAAACTGTCTTTTTAAACTTACCTTTCTGTGGAGTGGTTCCTCTCAGCTCCACATGCTCCTGGGGACTGCTGCTGGTCCACAATCACCAATCTATTTACCAATTTAGGCGGGTACGGTAGCATAGTGGCGATATTGCTGAGTTCAAATCCCACCATGGCAGTTTAAATTCAGTTAATGAAATAAATCAGGAATAAATAGCCAGTATCACTAATGGTGACCATGAAACTACTTGATTGTCATAAAACCCGATCTTGTTTACTAAAGTCCTTTCAGGAAGGTAACCTGTCATCCTTACCTGGTCTGGCCTATATGTGACTTCAGACTCACAACAATGTGTTTGACTCTGAAATGGCCTAGCATGCCACTCAGTTGAATCATACCGCTGCAAAAACATATAATAAGAATAAAATCAGACAGACCACCTGGCATTGACTTGTTGATTGGCTGCACGCATCAGCAGGGTCCCAATATCATGAGTGCCTGGCACTATTTAAGGATAACCTGCACCTTTTAAAGGTGCGGTACATTGTGGCTGCTTGTGGTGCTGAGATCATTCTGAATACTGTGCTGTGGAAGATTTAACAATGGCTGATCATGGGAGATAGCAGATACTGGGGTTTTTGGACACTACGCTGGAGAATTTGGAGTAGGTGGAAAGAAGGAGAGATGTCCTGTATCCTCATGGGGGCCGGAGACCCCCCAGACAGATGGCAGTGGCAAGAGATAGCCGCGGATGCCAATGCCAAGAGTATAACTGCAAGAACAATGCAGTGCAGAAAGAAGTTTAATGATCTCACAAAAGTTGTCCTGGTCAGGTGTGCATCTTCAAATGCCATATCCTACCAACTGCACCACTAGCCTCGTCCACTGCTCAATTCGCTACACCCCCATCACTTACCTAGAAATAATCTCTACTGATCAGGACTCAGACCTAACATTCAAATGCTTTACCTCACCCTCACACACTTAGCACTGTTGCGAGCCTTGCACCCACATCTAACAGCTTGTACACATTGGCAGCTATTCAACCATGACACCCACATCACCCAAACATATTGCACGATCCTCACTGACACACATCCCTCTTTCTTGCAGGAGAAGGTGGCGCACAACAGGAGGCAGCAGGAATTAATGGGGAGGGAGAGGCGCGCCTGTATGTTTCAACTTCCATGGAGGAGACAGTGCTGGACATTATGGGAAGAGCCCTTCTCCCCCTCCTCCCTCTTCGAGCAGCTCGTCCTGCTCTGTGTGGCCTCTGCTCATTCTCCCACTCATGCTCAATGCCAAGAGGAACCCCTATTAGGCCACCCATGTCTGGAAGCAACCGGTTTGTGCACAAGCCTTTAAGTCACCAATAAAGTACTTCCAACACCAGACAGACCACTGCCTATACACTACTAAAGCTTTAAACAAGTAAGGAAAAATACCTAAAGCATGTAGAATTGCTACAACAGCTAGAAGAAATAATCCAGCAATTAACCTGCAATTGGTTGATTATCCCGTTAAATAGCACTGGTGGGGGTCAGGGTGGGAGGGGTTGTTCATGCCACTGAATGGGAAAATAGCAGTGCTGGCGTCAAATCAGCGGTGCAAGCTGATTGATGTCATGATCTGCCTGCCCTGCATGCTGATACAGTTGTTAGGTGCGCAAACCCCTTTACAAATATGGCATCCGGATCACTTCTTGTTGGACGTGTGTGCGTACATTGCTTTTGGTAATTTGAGTCCTTGCAGCACCCAAAAAACAGCGCTCCAAGGCCCAGTTTTGCCCCCACTATTCTTATCATTGCTCATGAGTCTGTGACTGTCACCAATTCTCACCAGTTGTATCCCTTCCTGTTCCCACACTCTGATACACAGAAAATGTCCAATCACACGTTCTTTTCCCAAAGCCTATCACTTCAGGCCTTGTACCTCTTTTCAATTGATACCAACACCTTATTACCCAGCTCATGTGTGTGTAGCTGGCCATTCATCTATCACTACAACCTAGCAACTCCAAAGTCTCTTCCTTAATTATGTATCTGTTTTGGCATCTGTATGTCTCTAGCTCTCCTTCCACCTTCTCTTGCTAGCTTTACGTTGATGTCCTCACACTGGGCTCACACTCACACTGCTGTGATGTTAATAAGCTGATTGCTTGTATCCTGCTATCCTCTCTTCACTTGGGCGAGAAAGCCTTTTGTTTCTACTTCACATACAATTGACTATTTATGTTAAAATACTGTGGGTTTATGATTATTCCATAACATTAACATACAAGAGTGGAGAATTTTTATTCTATGTATGCATACACTTGTGTTATTTTGTGATATTGACTGCCTCCGTCTTTGAGACTGAACTGAATTGGCGTAATTAACGTTAATCGTACGCAGACCAAGAACATAGAATCGTAGGATTGGCCCAGCGTGTCTGTGCTGGCCAAAAAAGAGCTATCCAGCTTAAGCCCACTTTACACACTAGTGAGGCACAATCAGTCACAGCTTAGTGTGAGGAAATATTCGGCTCAAGGACAGTGTCGCATAGTCTCTTTGACATTGGTCCTTAGCCTTGTATGCACTTCAAGTGCATATCCAAGTACTTTTTAAATGTGATGAGGGTTTCTGCCTCTACCACCTTTTCAGGCAGTGAGTTCCAGACCCCCATCATCTACTGGGTGAAAATATTTCTCATCACCGTCCCTCTAACCCTTCTACCAATTAATTTAAATCTATGCCCCCTAGTTATTGACCCTCTCAATATTGCAATGGAAAATAGGACCTTCCTATCCACTCTATCTTTTTAAAAATTCATTTACGGGATGTGGGTGTCGCCGGCAAGGCCAACATTTATTGCCCATCCCTATTGCCCTCAAAGATGGTGGTGAGCAGCCTTCTTGGATAAGTAGCTTGTTAGGCCATTTCGTAGGGCAGTTACGTACGAGTCAGCCACATTTATGTGGGACTGGAGTCACATGTAGGTCAAACCACGTAAGAGCGGCAGATTTCCTTCCCAAAAGGACATCAGTGAACGAGATGGGTTTTCCCTATAATCCAGTAGTTTCATTTCATCCAGTACTAGCTTTTTTATTCCAGATTTATTTAACTGAATTTAAATTCTGCATCTGCCATGTCTCCAGATCAGGCCTCTGGATTACTAGTCCAGTAACATAACCACTATGCTACTGTACCCTATAATTTTATACACCTCAATTAGGTCTCCCATCAGCCTCTTCTGTTCCAAAGAAAACAACCCCAGCCTATCCAATATTTCCTCATAGCTAAAATTCTACAGTCCTGGCAACATCCTCGTAAATCTCCTCTGTACCCTCTCTAATGCAATCGCATCTTTCCTGTAATATGGTGACCTAGAACTGTACACAGTACTCTAGCTATGACCTAACTAGTGTTTTATACAGTTCTAGCATAACCTCCCTGCTCTTATATTCTGTGCCTCCAGTAGTAAAGGAAAGTATCCTGTATGCCTACTTAACCACCTTATCTATCTACTACCTTCAGAGATCTGTGGACATGCACTCCAAGGTCCCTCTGTTCCTCTACACTTTGCAGTATTCTAACATTTATTGTATATTCCCTTGCTTTTTTAGTCCTCCCCAAATTCATTATCTCACACATCTCAGGATTGATTTCCATTTGCCACGTTTCTGCCCACCTGAGCAGTCCATTGATAATTCCTGCAGTCTACAGCTTTGTTCCTCACTATCAACCACATGGCCAAATTTCGTATCATCTACAAACTTCTTAATCATGCCTCCTACATTGAAGTCATAATCATTGATATATACCACAAAAAGCAAGGGACCTAGTACATCCATCGACCATTACCCTTTGTTCCTGACAAATTTTGGATGCAACTTGCCACTTTCCTTTGGATCCCATGGGCTTTTACTTTTCTGACAAGTCTTCCATGTGGGATCTTGTCAAAAGCCTTGCTAAAATCCATCAAACATCGATTCTCCTTGTTACCTCCTCAAAATATTCAATCAAGTTAATCAGACACGATCTACCTTTAACAAATCCATGCTAACTCTCCTTGATTAATCCATGCCATTCTAAATGAAGATTTGTCCTGTTCCGCAGAATTTTTTCCAATAATTTTCCCACCACCGAGGTTAAGCTGACTGGCCTGTAATTACTCGGTTTATCCCCTTCTCCCTTTTTAAACAAATGTACAATGTTAGCAATCCTCCAGTACCACACCTGTAGCCAGAGAAGATTGGAAAATGATGGTCAGAGCCCCATGGTGACCGCGCTTGCTGACCAAGGGCGATCCAGCCTAATCCCACTTTCCAGCTCTTGGTCCATAGCCCTGTAAGTTACGGCATTTTAAGTGCACATCCAAGTACTTTTTTAATTTGGTGAGGGTTTCTTCCTCTATGACACTTTCAGGCAGTGAGTTCCAGACCCCCACTACCCTCCTGGGTGATGAAATTTCCCCTCATATCTCTTCTAAACTTTCTACCCATTACTTTAAATCTATGCCCCCTGGTTGTTGACCCCTCTGTCAAGGGAAACAGGTCCTTCCTATCCACTCTATCCAGGCCCCTCATAATTTTATACACCTCAATCAGGTCTCCCCTCAGCCTCCTCTCTTCCAAAGAAAACAGACCCAGCATCTCCAATCTTTCCTCATAGCCAAAATTCTCCAGTCCAGGCAACATTCTTGTAAATCTCCTCTGCACCTTTCCCAGTGCAATCACATCTTTCTATAATGTGGTGACCTGAACTGCACACAATATACGAGCTGCGGCCTAACCAATGTTTTATACAGTTCAAGCATAACCTCCTTGCTCTAGTATTCCATGCCGAAGAGGAATTAATACAGAAGAGAACTGTGACAAAATACAGGCAGACATGAATAAACTTGCAGAATGGGCGTGTAATTGGCAAATGAATTTTGATATAGATCAGGGTGAGGTGGTGCATTTTGGTAGGACGAATAAGGAGGTCACATAATGCTTGGAAAATAAGTGCCTAAATGGGGTAGAGGAATATTGGATTACAAATACACAAATTATTAAAAGCAGTAATGCAGGTTAATAAGGTAATTAAAACGCAAACATTGCATTGGGGTTCATTTCTCGAGGGATAGAATTGAAAAGCAGAGAATTTATGTTAAACTGGTATAGAATCTTGGTTAGATCACACTTGGGAGTAATGTGCACAGTTCTGGCCTCCATATTTTAAAAAGGATATAGGCCTGGAAATCCCAGCCTCCCCGGGTCTGTACGGAGTGTGTATGGATCCGGGAAGGCATCGCAAAAGCCAATTTTCAGCGCACAATGCACATGCCCTGAAAACCAGCTTTTCCGATCTGTCAAGCTCCAGCCAAGAAGCAGCCGACCGGGATTTCTAGGCCATAGAGGCACTGGAGAAGGTGCAAGGAATCATTGAATGATACAGCACAGAAAGAGGCCTATTGTCCACTGTGCCTCTGTCAGCTCTTTGATAGAGCTTTCCAATTAGTCCACTCCCTGTTCGTTCCCCATAGCCCTGTAAATGTTTTCCCTTTAAGTATTTATCCAATTCCCCATTGAAAATTACTATTGAATCTGCTTCCACCACCCTTTCATGCAATGCATTTCAGATCACAACAAATCTCTAAAAAAAAATTATCTCGTGTCACCATTGAATATTTGTCAATCACCTTAAATCTGTGCCCTCTGGTTATCGACACTTCTGCCACTGAAAAAAAGTTTCTCCTTATTGACTATCAAAACCATTCATGATTTTGAACAACTCTATCAAATATTCTCCTTTGCTCCAAGAACAACCCCAGTTTCTGCAGTCTCTCCAGATAACTGAAGACCCTCATCCCTGGCACCATTCTAGTAAATCACCTCTGCACCCTCTTGACATCCTTCCTAAAGTGTGGTGCCCAGAATTGAGCATAATACTCCAGCTGAGGCCTAAGTAATGTTTTATAAAGGTTTACATTACTTGCTTGCTTTTGTATTCTATGCCTCTATAAATAGCACCATCATATGTTTTTTTAGCACCCTCTCAACTTGTCCTGCCATTTAAAAGATTTGCGTACATACACTCCCAGGCCCCTCTGTTCCTGCACACCATTAAAAATTGCACCATTTAATTGAAATTGCCTCTCCTCATTCTTCCTACCAAAATGCATCACTTCATACTTTTCTTCATTAAATTTCATCTGTCATGTGTCTGCCCATTTCACCAGGCTGTTACAATCCTCCTCATTGTTTACTACATTTCCAAGTTAAGCCCTGTATATCCAAGTCCTGTTCATTAATATATATCAATAGGAGCAGTGGTGCCAACACCGACCCCTGGGGGGACACCATTGCACACTTCCCTCCAGTGTGAAAAACAACCATTCACCACTACTCTCTGCATTCTGTCGCTTAGCCAATTTGTGATCCACGCACCCACTTCCCCTTAATCCCATGAGTTTTAATTTTGCTAACAGAACTGAAAAGTTATAATGATGAAAGATTGAACAGGCTAGGGTTCTTTTCTCAAAAAAGTGAAGACTGCAGGGGAGCTGATAGAGGTTGTTAAGATTATGAAAGTGTTTGATAGGGTAGACACAGAGAAGACGTTTTCACTTGCAGGGAAGACCAGAACTAGGGGCTATAAATATAATTAGAGTTACTAATAAATCCAATAGGGAACTCAGGAGAAACCTCTTTATCATAGAGTAAGTAGAATGTGGAACTTGCTACTACAAGTAGTAGTTGAGATGAATAGCATAGATGCATTTAAGGGTAAAATTAGATAAACAAATGAGGGGGTAAGGAATGGAAGGATATGCTGATGGATTAGATGGAGAGGTCGGTGGAGGCTCTTGTGGAACATAAAGATCAGCATAGATCAGTTGGGCTGAATGGCCTGTTTCTGTGCTGTACATTCTATGCAATTCAATGTAAAGTAACTGGAGTTATGTTAAGTAATGGAGAATATGATATCTATAACCAGTTAATGTTGAAGACATTCCTGCAAGCGAGAGGTGGACCTGTTTCTGGTTGGGACAGAGACCACCTTTTACAAGAGGTAGATATCTGGTAATGCTGATCAGGGCCAGGTTGGTCTCCTGAGTACATTTTGATTGCCTAAGAGGGCCTCGAGAAGAATTTTCCAGATTTATTTTCCCTAATAGGCCTGAGTTTTTATTTGTTTATTTAATCTCTCTCAATAGATTATATGGCTTCCAGGTGGAGTGGTGAGTGTATGTACAAGGTATCACAATTGTGAGGGACAGGCTGGATGGCCCAGTAGGTTTTTTCCTGTCTGTTACTTTTCGTATGTTTGTATTAATTTCAATTTAAGTAAGTGCCCCCAAAATCTAGGGAGGTGATCCAGCTTTTTCTTAGATCTGTGTGCATGAGACAGGGCAAGGGAACAGCCTCTGAAATGAAATTAGCTACATTCTGTTTAACAGGATTGTGTTACCCAGGTTTACACAAATATGACACAACGATAGTGATAAAGCTTTATTCGTTCATGGGATGTGGGTGTCGCTGCCAAAACCAGCATTTATTGCTCATCACTAATTGCCCTTGAGAAGGTGGTGGTGAGTTGCCTTCTTGAATCGCTGCAGTCGGTGTGGTGAAGGTACTCCCATCCAGTGCTGTTAGGGAGGGAGTTCCAGGATTTTGACCCAGCAATGTTGAAGGAATGGCGATATATTTCCAAGTAAGGATAGTGTGAGACTTGGAGGGGAATGTGGAGGTGGTGTCGTTCCCATGCACCAGCTGCCCTTGTCCTTCTAGGTGGAAGAGGTCGTGGGTTTTGGAGGGGCTGCTGAAGAAGCCTTGGTGAGTTGCTGCAGTGCATCTTGTAGATGGTACACACTGCAACCACAGTGCGCCGGTGGTGGAGGGAGTGAATGTTTAAGGTGGTGGATGGGGTGCCGATCAAGCGGGATGCTTTGTCCTCGATTGTGTTGAGCTTCTTGAGTGTTTTGGAGCTGCACTCATCCAGGCAAGTGGAGAGTATTCCATCACACTCCTGACTTGTGCTTTGTAGATGGTGGAAAAACAGAGATGGTAAAGTCAGGAGATGAGACACTCACCGCAGAATACCTAGCCTCTGACACACTCTTGTTGCCACAGTATTTATGTGGCTGGTCCAGTTATGTTTCTGGTCAATAGTGACCCCAGATTGTTGATATTGGGGGATTTGGTGATGGTAATGTCGTTGCATGTCAAGGGGCAGTGGTTAGACTCTCGCTTGTTGGAGATAGTCATTGCCTGGCATTTGAGTGGCGCGAATGTCACTTGCCATTTATCAGCCCAAGCCTGAATGTCACCCAGATCCGGCTGCATGTGGGCATGGACTGCTTTATTATCTGAAGAGTTGCGAATGGCGCTGAACACTGTTCGGTCACCAGCGAACATCCCCACTTCTAACCTTATGATGGAGGGAAGGTCATTGATGAAGCAGCTGAAGATGGTTGGGCCTAGGACACTGCCCTGAGGAACTCCTGCAGCGATGTCCTGGGGCTGGGATGATTGACCTCCAACAACCACAAACATCTTCCTTTGTGCTAGGTATGACTCCAGCCACTGGAGAGTTTTCCCCCTGGTTCCCATTGACTTCCGTTTTTCTAGGGCTCACTTTAGTGGTGCCACACTCTGTCAAATGCTGCCTTGATGTCGAGGGCAGTCGCTCTCACCTCACCTCTGGAATTCAGCTCTTTTGACCATGTTTGGACCAAGGCTGCAATGAGGTCTGAAGCCGAGTGGTTCTGGCAGAACCTAAACTGGGCATTGGTGAGCAGATTATTGGTGAGCAAGTACCACTTGATAGCACTGTTGATGACACATTCCATCACTTTGCTGATGATTGAGAGTAGACTGATGGGGCGGTAATTGGTCGGATTGCATTTGTCCTGTTTCTTGTTGACAGAACATACCTGGGCAGTTTTCCCACATTGCCGGATAGATGCCAGTGTTGTAGCTGTACTGGAACAGTTTGGCTAGAGGCACAGCTAGTTCTGGAGCACAAGTCTTCAGCATGACAGCCGGGATGTTGTTGGGGCCCATAGTGCACTCAGTCATTACTTGATACCACGTGGAGTGAATTGAATTGGCTGAAGACTGGCTTCTGTGATGGTGGGGAACTCTGGAGGAGGCCGATATGGATCATCCACTCAGCACTTCTGGCTGAAGATGGTTGAAAACGCTTCAGCCTTGTCTTTTGCACTCATGTGCAGGGCTCCACCATCATTGAGGCTGGGGATATTCATGGGGCCTCCTCCTCCCGTTAGTTGTTTAATGGTCCACCACCATTCACAACTGGATGTGGCAGGACTGCAGAACTTTGATCTGATCAGGTGATTGCTGGATCACTTAGCCCTGTCCATACCATGCTGCTTCCACTTTTTAGCATGCATGTAGTCCTGTGTTTCAGCTTCCCCAGGTTGACCTCTCATTCTCCTGGCATGTTCTTCTGTACACCCCATTGAATCAGGGCTGGTCCCCTGGCTTGATGGTAATGGTAGAGTGAGGAATATGCCAGGCCATGAGGTTACAGATTGTGTTGGAATACAATTCTGCTGATGCTGATGGCCCACAGCGCCTCATGGATGCCAAGTTTTGAGCTGCTAAATCTGCTCTGCATCTATCCCATTTAGCACAGTGGTAGTGCCACACAACACGATGGAGGGTGTCTTCATTGTGAACACAGGACTTCGTCTGCACAAGGATTGTGCAGTGATTACTGCTACCAATGCTATCATGGACAGATGCATCTGCGATAGGTAGATTGGTGAGCATGAGGTCAAGTAGCTTTCCCTCTGAGTTGATTCTCTCACCACCTGCTGCAGGCCCAATCTGACAGTTATGTCCTTCAGGACTCGGCCAGTTTGGTCAATAGTGATGCGATCGAGCCACTCTTGGTGATGAACATTGAAGTCCCCACCCAGAGTACACTCAGTGCCCTTGCTACTCTCAGTGCTTCTTCCAAGTGTTATGATCTTGGTGCAAGCTTTTGAATTCACTCAAAACATTGGCCAGAATTTTCTGCAGCAGTGTAATGAACAGCTCCTGAGGTTATTCAGACTTGCCCCCGCCCATTTAATCACGATGAATGGCGGTCGGCATTTGTTAGACTTGCCCGTGGCCATTTAATTGCGATGTTATTCTGCACCAAGTTGCTGGAACTGTGATGTGGAAATGACGCAGTGCCCTCTACAGGGCCTCTGAAGTGGACCAAGAAAAAGTCTGACCAGACGGCACTCATGAGGACATGCCAATTCAGTCAGGGGGGTCAGAGAGGTGAGTAAAAAGATCTGTGTCTTGAAATGACCATAACTATAGAAAGTTAGTTTAATTGTAAATAAACTTTTAAAAACTTTTTATAAAAAAGCAGTGAATAAATAGTTTTTAAAGATCAGTGCTCTTGTTCAATTGTCGGTGTGTTATTTAGTGATATTTATATTTATCTTATTGTTTGTATTATAATTGCTGTTGTTCTTAACTCATTTAGTCAGATGCCATTTGGAACTGTGAAAAATGTTAATTTTTAATAATATCAAACACGGTAGTACCTCAATGTTTATTTAAAGTTTTGCACTAAATATCTCAATTGTTGTTGACACTGCTGCAGTTCCTTATGTGCTTTGCTGAGGGGAGTGAGTGGGAGGAGACATCTTGCCACTTCCATCACTGTCCAATGGCTGAGCCACCTCTCTAGCCATCCTGCCCGCTGCAGCCATGGCTTCCTCCGGGGTGGTGGGATGCGGGGGTTCACTCCCCATAGCCCCAGTGACATCTGAGTCGGGATCCTCCAAGTCCATAGGGCAAAATTGTGCAATGGGTAGCAAACCACCACAATCCTTGCCACTTTGATGGGCGAATAATGCAAAGTTCCCCCTGATCTGTCCAAGCACCAGGAGCATGATTTCAGCTCCCCCTATAATCCTCTCCACTACTTGGTGTATGCACATGTGTGCACGGTTGTACCACTCCTGTGCTGCACTATTGGTCCTGCGGCAGGCGTCATCAGATACTGATTTAGCAGGTCAGCCTCGTCACCGAAGATCAATCCAGATCGTTGCTCCATTTTAGGAATTGTGTAAGTTTGAGTGTCGAAAGCACTTCCCTGGTGATCTACATCGACATTCATGATCCTGTTGCGCAAAAATATATCCCAATGACAAGGAAAGACTGTAAGCGAAGGGATAACCATCCGTAGCTAACTAAATAAAAAAGGGAGGGTTTCAAATTGTAAACAAAGGCATACAATGTGTCCAAGACTAGTGGGAGGACAGAGGATTGGGAAATTTTTAAAAGCCAGCAGAGAACGACTAAAAAAATGATTAAGAGAGGGAAGATAGATTATGAAAGTAAACTAGCACGAAATATAAAAGCAGATAATAAGAGTTTCTACAGGTACATAAAAAGGATAAGAGTGGCTAAAGTAAGTGTTGGTCCCCTGGAGGATGAGACTGGGGAATTAATAATGGCGAACAGGGAAATAGCAGAGACGTTGAACAAATATTTTGTATCGGTTTTCACGGTAGAAGACACCAAAAACATCCCAATCGTGGATAATCAAGGGCCTATAGGTAGGGAGGAATTTAATACAATCACTATCACCAATGAAGTAGTACTAGGTAAAATAATGGGACTATTGGCAGACAAGTCCCCTGGACCTGATGCCTTACATCCTTGGGCCTTAAGAGAAGTGGCTGCAGAGATAGTGGATGCATTGGTTGTAATCTACCAAAATTCCCTGGATTCTGGGGCAGTCACAGCAGTTTGGAAAACCGCAAATGTAACGCTCCTATTTAAAAAAGAAGGCAGACAAAAAGCAGGAAACTATAGACCAGTTAGTCTAACATCTGTCATTGGGAAAATGCCAAAGTCCACTATTAAGGAAGTAGTAGCGGGACATTTGGTAAAGCGTGTTTCAATCAAGCAGAGTCAGCATGGTTTTTTTTAAAGGGAAATCATGTTTGACAAATTTGCTGGAGTTTGTTGAGAATGTAACAAGCAGGGTGGATAAGGGGGAACCAGTGGATGTGGTGTATTTGGATTTCCAGAAGGCATTCGATAAGACGCCACATAAAAGGTTACTGTACAAGATAAAAGCTCAGGGTTGGAAGTAATATATTAGCATGGATAGAGGATTGGCTAACTAACAGAAAGCAGAGAGTTGGAATAAATGGATCATTTTCCGGTTGGCAAACAGTGACTAGTGGGGTGTCGCAGGGATTGGTGCTGTGTCCTCTACTAGTTACAATCTCTATTAATGACTTGGATGAAGGGACCGAGTGTAATGTAGCCAAGTTTGCTGATGATACAAAGATGGGTGGGAAAGCAAATTGTGAGGAGTACACACAAAATCTGCAAAGGGATATAGACAGGCTAAGTGAGTGGGCAAAAAATTTGGCAGATGAAGTATAATGTGGGAAAATGTGAAGTTATCCACTTTGTCAGAAATAATAGAAAAGCAAATTCTAATTTAAATGGAGAAAAATTGCAAAGTGCTGGAATACAGAGAGACCTGCGGGTCCTTGTCCATGAAACACAAAAAGTTAATATGCAGGTACAGCAAGTAATCAGGAAGGCAAATGGAATTTTGGCCTTTATTGCAAAGGGGGATAGACTTTAAAAGCAGAGAAGTCCTGCTACAACTGTACAGGGTATTAGTGAGGCCACAACTGGAGTACTGCGTACAGTTTTCGTTATGTATGCAGAAAGAGTCAAACTGAATACTGTGAGCTCAAAGTAAAGTGTGACCGTAGTCTTTTATTGCAGGTCTCCAGAGGGCCTCTCCAACCTGTGAGGCCTCCTTAAACACCTGTGTTCCCAAGGGATTATGGGATCACTTGGGACTCCAGGGGATGAGCCCTCTGATGGCTGTACAGAATTTATACAAGTTTGCATATATAACAACACCCCCCCCACCTCCCAAAGTCAACAGTGTAACTATTTACAAGGTGAGCTGATCTGGTGCCCTTCTTGCCCTGGTTGATCATCTCGGGGCAAATGGTGAATTGTTTGTTGGGCCCTCGCTGGGCTGCAGTGCAGCTGGCCTTGCTGGGCTGCCTGATGTGGTGAGTTCTGCTGGGCTGCTGTGGATGATGGGTTCTGCTTCGTGGCTAATTGCTGTGTCGGTTGCCACTGGTGTGTATGTTGTGGGGGCAAAGAAGGTCGGGTCCAAAGTGGGTTGTCAGGATAGTCCGTAAATCTGAGTTTAATTTGGTCCATGTGTTTCCAGTGAATGAATCCATTTGACAGTTTGACCCGAAAAACCCTACTCCCCTCTTTGGCTACAATTGTGCCGGGAAGCCACTTGGGACCTTATCCATAATTCAATACAAATACAGGATCATTGATTTCAATCTCGCGTGACACATTTGCGGTATCATGATATTGACTTAGTTGAAGACTCCTGATCTCTACCTGTTCATGTAGATCGGGGTGAACTAACGAGAGCATTGTCTTGAGTGCTCTTTTCATGAGCAGTTCAACGGGTGGGATCCCAGTGAGCGAGTGGGGTCTCATGCGGTAGCTAAACAAAACTTGGGATAGGCAAGTCTGCAGTGAGCCTTCCGTTACCCTCTTCAAGCCCTGCTTGATAGTTTGCACTGCTTTCTCTGCCTGACCATTGGATGCTTGTTTAAATGGGGTGGATGTAACATGTTTGATCCCATTGCGGGTCATGAATTCTTTGAATTCAGCACTGGTAAAACATGGCCCGTTGTCACTCACAAGGACATCGGGCAGGCCGTGCGTAGCAAACATGGCCCTGCAGGCTTTCAGTGGTAGCAGTGGACGTGCTTGCCGACATTATCTCTCATTCAATCCATTTGGAGTACGCATCTACAACCACAAGGAACATTTTATCCATGAACAGGCCTACATAGTTGACATGGATCCTAGACCATGGTTTGGAGGGCCAAGACAATAAATCTAGTGGTGCCTCCCTGGGTACATTGCTCAGCTGTGAGCATATATTTCATCTGTGCACACAGGACTCTAAGTCCGCATCGATACCGGGCCACCACACGTGGGATCTGGCTATCTCTTTCACCATTACGATGCCTGGATGGGTACTGTGGAGGTCACTGATGAAAGTATCCCTGCCCTTCTTGGGAACCACTATCCGATTACCCCACAGAAGGCAGTCTGCCTGTATAGACATTTCATCTTTGCGCCACTGGAATGGCTTTATCTCTTCCTGCATTTCCACTGGGACACTGGACCAGCACCCGTGAAGCACACAGTTTTTAACTAGGGACAATAAGGGGTCCTGGCTCATCCAGGTTTTAATCTGTCGGGCTGTGACGGGTGATTACTCACTCCCGAATGCTTCCATTACCGTGACTAACTCAGCGGGCTGCGCCATTTCCACCCCCATGGTGGGCAATGGTAACCTATTGAGAGCATCAACCAGTTTTCTATGCCTGGCCTGTGGCAGATGGCATAGTTGTATGCGGACAACGTGAGCGCCCATCACTGGATGCAGGCCGATGCATTAGTATTTATCCCCTTACTCTCAGAAAACAGGGATATAAGTGGCTTATGGTCAGTTTCCAATTCAAATTTTAGCCCAAACAGATATTGATGCATTTTCTTTACCCCATAGACACATGCTAGTGCTTCTTTTTCAATCATGCTGTAGGCTCTCTCAGCCTTAGACAGACTCCTGGATGCATAAGCAACCGGTTGCAATTTCCCAAAATCATTAGCTTGTTGCAATACATACCCGACGCCATATGACGACGCATCACATGCTAGTATCAAATACTTACATGGATCATACAACACAAGCAATTTGTTTGAGCATAACAATTTTCTAGCTTTTACAAAGGCATTTTCTTGGCTTTTGCCCCATACCCATTTGTCCCCTTTATGCAGTAAGGCATGCAATGGTTCTAACAGTGTGCTGAGACCCGGTAAGAAGTTACCAAAGTAGTTCAGAAGTCCAAGAAACGGCCGCAGCTCCATCACGTTCTGTGGCCTCGGTACATTCTCGATTGCCTCAGTCTTCAAATTGGTGGGCCTGATGCCGTCCGCCCCGATTCTCCTCCCCAGGAACTACACTTCAGGTGCCAGGAAAATGCACTGTGAGCTTTTTAACCTGAGCCCTACGTGGTTGAGTCAACTAAGAACCACCTCCAGGTCCTGCAGATCCTCGACTGT
Organism: Pristiophorus japonicus; assembly: GCF_044704955.1. Lineage (NCBI taxonomy): Eukaryota > Metazoa > Chordata > Chondrichthyes > Pristiophoridae > Pristiophorus > Pristiophorus japonicus. The sequence continues at coordinate 177,469,141 of NC_091984.1, forward strand.
GTCCCGACCTGGAAGACCACTGTGTGCAGGACTGACTTCAGTAAGCTTTCCATGTTTTTCTGGAATATTGCCGCCACTGATTGAATTCCAAATGGGCATCTGTTATAAAGGAAGAAACCTTTGTGCGTGTTGATGCAGGTGAGGCACTTCGATGATTCCTCCAACTCCTGCATCATGCAGGCCGAGGTCAAGTCCAGCTTCGTGAACGTCTTTCCTCCCACCAACGTTCGTCGGCCTTTGGTAGTGGGTATTGGTCCTGCAGAGAGAAACGATTGATAGTTACTTTGTAATCGCCACAGATTCTGACTGTGCCGTCTCCCTTGAGAACTGGAATGATCGGGCTCGCCCACTCGTTGAATTCGATCGGTGAAATGATGCCCTCTCGTTGCAGCCGGTCTAGCTTGATCTCCACCCTCTCTCTCTTCTTGCACTGTACTGCTCTCACCTTGTGATGAATGGGTCGCGCCCCCGGAATTAGTTGGATCTGCACTTTTGCTCCTTGGAATTTCCTGATGCCTGGTTCAAACAGCGAAGGGCACTTGTTTATGACCTGGGCATATGAAGTGTCGTCAGCGGGCGAAAGCGCTCGGACGTCGTCCCAGTTCCAGCGTATCTTTCCCAGCCAGCTACTGCCGAGCAGCATGGGACCATCGTTCGGTATCACCCAGAGTGGTAGCTTGTGCACTGCTCCATCGTAGAAGACCTTTACAGTAGCACTGCTGATTACGGGAATCAGTTCCTTAGTATAAGTTCTTAGTTTCATGTGAATTGGAGTTAAGACTGGCCTTGAGGCCTTGCTGCACCACAGTTTTTTGAAAGTCTTTTTGCTCATGATGGACTGGCTCGTGCCCGTATCCAGCTCCATTGACACCGGGAGTCCATTTAGTTCAACATTCAGCATTGCCAGTAGCTTCTAAGTAAGTAACAGTATAATTTAAAGGGGAAAAGTTAAATAGTTGGGAATCTTTCAGGTTTAGGCAGAGAAAAACAAGGTAACTCTCCAGTAGGAGGCAATTAGCAGCTAGTTAAAACCAGTTCTGTAAATAACTGACCAATAGTGAGTCATCTGACCTAGATACATTTTAAAAAGAGGCAGCTCATGCAGAGCACGGAGTGCAACAGCATAGAGTGGCATTTGTGAGTTTGGTAAGTGGGTGAGTTTGGGCAAGCGGGGGTGGAAGGTGCTGTTTTGTCTTGTTTTTCCTACCAGTGCTGACACGAGAGCAGCTGATAAGGTGCGAGAGTAGGAGACGGAGGCCCAGAGACCAGCCCAACCAGTTGCAGACAAAGATAGAGGGGTGCGAAATCGAGAGGTGACGTCACAGCCAAGCTGCTAAGTGGTTGGTTGTTCGACTGGTAAGTATAACTCTCTTTTAGACTGACTTTTAGATTGGTTTAATTGGCAGCGAACTACTAAGTAGCTGTTTGGTGTTTAAGTAAATTTTAGTAAGTAAATTAATTTAAGGGTTAAGTCATGGCAGGAGAGCGTCCAGTTTCCCTGACGACTATGTGTGTGGGAAGTGTGTCCAGCTGCAGCTCCTGACAGATCGAATGATGGCACTGGAGCTGCGGATGGACTCACTCTGGAGCATGCACGATGCTGAGAATGTTGTGGATAGCACATTTAATGAGTTGGTCACACCGCAGGTAAGGGTTAGGACAGATAGTGAATGGGTGACCAAGAGAAAAGGCAAGAGCAGGAAGGTAGTGCAGGAGTCCCCTGTGGTCATCTCCCTCCAAAACAGATATACCGTTTTGGATACTGTTGGGGGAGATGACTTACCAGGGGGAAGGCACCAGCAGCCAGGTTCATGGCACCGTGGGTGGCTCTGCTGCACAGAAGGGTGGGAAAAAGAGTGGGAGAGCTATAGTGGTAGGGGACTCTATTGTAAGGGGAATAGACAGGAGTTTCTGCGGCCGCAACCGAGACTCCAGGATGGTATGTTGCCTCCCTGGTGCAAGGGTCAAGGATGTCTCAGAGCGGCTGCAGAGCATTCTGGAGATGGAGGGTGAACAGCCAGTTGTCGTGGTACATGTAGGTACCAAAAATATAGGTAAGAAGCGGGAAGAGGTCCTACAAGCTGAATTTAGGGAGCTAGGAGTTAAATTAAAAAGTAGGACCTCAAAGTTAGTAATCTCTGGATTGCTACCAGTGCCACATGCTAAACAGAGTAGAGGGAGCAGGATAGTTACAATAAATACGTGGCTTGAGCAGTGGTGCAAGAGGGAGGGATTTAAATTCCTGGGACATTGGAACCAGTTCTGTGGGAAGTGGGACCTGTACAAAAGGGACGGTCTGCACTTGGGCAGGACTGGAAATGATGTCCTAGGGGTAACATTTGCTAATGCAGTTTGGGAGTGTTTAAACGAATATGGCAGGGGGATGGGAACCTATGCAGTGAGATAGGGCGAAGTAATATGGAGTCAGAAACAGATGGTAGAAAGGTAAAAAGCAATAGTGGAAGGCCGAGGCAAGAAACAAAAAGGGCCACACTACATCATAATTCTAAAAGGACAAAGGGTGTTAAAAAAACAAGCCTGAAGGCTTTGTGTCTTAATGCAAGGAGTATCTGTAATAAGGTGGATGAATTAACTCTGCAAATAGATGTTAACAAATATGATGTGATTGCGATTACAGAGACGTGGCTCCAGGAGGATCAGGGCTGGGAACTCAACATCCAAGGGTATTCAACATTCAGGAAGGATAGAATAAAAGGAAAAGGAGGTGGGGTAGCATTGCTGCTGAAAGAGGAGATTAATGCAATAGTTAGGAAAGACATTAGCTTGGATGATGTGGAATCTATATGGGTAGAGCTGCAGAACACCAAAGGGCAAAAAACGTTAGTGGGAGTTGTGTACAGACCTCCAAACAGTAGTAGTGATGTTGGGGAGGGCATCAAACAGGAGATTAGGGGTGCATGCAATAAAGGTGCAGCAGTTATCATGGGTGACTTTAATATGCATATAGATTGGGCTAACCAAACTAGAAGCAATATGGTGGAGGAGGATTTCCTGGGGTGCATAAGGGATGGTTTTCCAGACCAATATGTCGAGGAACCAACTAGGGGGCACGCCATCTTAGACTGGGTGTTGTGGAATGAGAGAGAATTAATTAGCAATCTTGTTGTGCGAGGCCCCTTGGGGAAGAGTGACCATAATATGGTGGAATTCTACATTAGGATGGAGAATGAAACAATTAATTCAGAGACTATGGCACAGAACTTAAAGAACGGTAACTTTGAAGGTATGAGGCATGAATTGGCTAGGATAGATTGGCGAATGATACTTAAGGGGTTGACAGTGGATGGGCAATGGCAGACAGTTAGAGATTGCATGGATGAACTACAACAATTGTACATCCCTGTCTGGCGTAAAAATAAAAAAGGGAAGGGGGCTCAACCGTGGCTATCAAGGGAAATCAGGGATAGTATTAAAGCCAAGGAAGTGGCATACAAATTGGCCAGAAATAGCAGTGAACCCGGGGACTGGGAGAAATTTAGAACTCAGCAGAGGAGGACAAAGGTTTTGATTAGGGCAGGGAAAATAGAGTACGAGAGGAAGCTTGCAGGGAACATTAAGACGGACTGCAAAAGTTTCTATAGATATGTAAAGAGAAAAAGGTTAGTAAAGATAAACATAGGTCCCCTGCAGTCAAAATCAGGGGAAGTCATAACGGGGAACAAAGAAATGGCAGACCAATTGAACAAGTAGTTTGGTTTGGTATTCACTAAGGAGGACACAAACAACCTTCCGGATATAAAAGGGGTCAGAGGGTCTAGTAAGAAGGAGGAACTGAGGGAAATCCTTATTAGTCGGGAAATTGTGTTGGGGAAATTGATGGGGTTGAAAGCAGATAAATCCCCAGGGCCTGATGGACTGCATCCCAGAGTACTTAAGGAGGTGGCCTTGGAAATAGCGGATGCATTGACAGTCATTTTCCTACATTCCATAGACTCTGGATCAGTTCCTATGGAGTGGAGGGTAGCCAATGTAACCCCACTTTTTAAAAAAGGAGGGAGAGAGAAAACAGGTAATTATAGACCGGTCAACCTGACATCAGTAGTGGGTAAAATGATGGAATCAATTATTACGGATGTCATAGCAGCGCATTTGGAAAGAGGCGACATGTTGGATCCAAGTCAGCATGGATTTGTGAAAGGGAAATCATGCTTGACAAATCTTTTGGAATTTTTTGAGGATGTTTCCAGTAGAGAGAACAAGGGAGAACCAGCTGATGTGCTGTTTTTGGACTTTCAGAAGGCTTTTGACAAGGTCCCACACAAGAGATTAATGTGCAAAGTTAAAGCACATGGGATTGGTGGTAGTGTGCTGACGTGGATTGAGAACTGGTTGTCAGACAGGAAGCAAAGAGTAGGAGTAAATGGGTACTTTTCAAAATGGCAGGCAGTGACTAGTGGGGTACCGCAAGGTTCTGTGCTGGGGCCCCAGCTGTTTACATTGTACATTAATGATTTAGACGAGGGGATTAAATGTAGTATCTCCAAATTTGTGGATGACACTAAGTTGAGTGGCAGTGTGAGCTGCGAGGAGGATGCTATGAGGCTGCAGAGTGACTTGGATAGGTTAGGTGAGTGGGAAAATGCATGGAAGTTGAAGTATAATGTGGATAAATGTGAGGTTATCCACTTTGGTGGTAAAAACAGAGAGACAAACTATTATCTGAATGTTGACAGATTAGGAAAAGGGGAGGTGCAACGAGACCTGGGTGTCATGGTACATCAGTCATTGAAGGTTGGCATGCAGGTGCAGCAGGCGGTTAAGAAAGCAAATGGCATGTTGGCCTTCATAGCGAGGGGATTTGAGTACAGGGGCAGGAAGGTTTTGCTACAGTTGTACAGGGCCTTGGTGAGGCCACACCTGGAGTATTGTGTACAGTTTTGGTCTCCTAACTTGAGGAAGGACATTCTTGCTATTGAGGGAGTGCAGCGAAGGTTCACCAGACAGATTCCCGGGATGGCCGAACTGACATATCAAGAAAGACTGCATCAACTGGGCTTGTATTCACTGGAGTTCAGAAGAATGAGAGGGGATCTCATAGAAACGTTTAAAATTCTGACAGGTTTAGACAGGTTAGATGCAGGAAGAATGTTCCCAATGTTGGGGAAGTCCAGAACCAGGGGTCACAGTCTAAGGATAAGGGGTAAGCCATTTAGGACCGAGATGAGGAGAAACTTCTTCACCCAGAGAGTGGTGAACCTGTGGAATTCTCTACCACAGAAAGTTGTTGAGGCCAATTCACTAAATATATTCAAAAAGGAGTTAGATGTATTCCTTACTACTAGGGGGATCAAGGGGTATGGCGAGAAAGCAGGAATGTGGTACTGAAGTTGCATGTTCAGCCATAAACTCATTGAATGGCGGTGCAGGCTCGAAGGACCGAATGGCCTACTCCTGCACCTATTTTCTATGTTTCTATGTTTCTATGTTTATCAGGGGAAACTTTGTGGTGAATGTGTGCACCCCATGTACCTGTGCCTCCTCGGTCTGAGGCTCTGATTCATCGTGATCTGCCGTGGATCTGTCCTCCTCTGCAATATGGTGGTTTGCAGGATTAACAGGATTTTCAGCTCGCCTGCACATACATTGGAGGTGTCCCATTGTTCCACAGCCCTTGCAAACGTACCCTTTGAAGCGGCATGAAGGAATCGATGATCACCCCCGCAGTGCCAACAAGGTGTTAATGGCCTTGCATTCATCACCCTTGATGGTGGACTCTGAGACATCTGTGGCCGTGCAGCTGCAGGCATGTGTGTCCTGGCCTGTACGTTGTGATTCTAAAACAACATCACTTTGTTTACAGTACTTGTAGCACCACTCTTGTGAGATTTTTGCTTAGTATTGTCACTGGTGGCAATGAACGCCTGGGCTATTGCTATGGCCTTACTCAAGGTTGAGGTCTCTACAGTCAAAAGTTTGCAAAGTATTGTTTTGTGGCCAATGCCAAGTACGAAAAAGTCTCTGTGTATGTACTCCAAATGTGCTTCAAATTTGCAATGTCCTGCAAGGCATCTTAGCTTGGCGACATAACTTGCCACTTTCTGGCCTTCGGACCTTTTGTAGGTGTAGATCCGGTTCCTCGCCATCAGAAAGCTTTCCTTCAGGTTCAAATACTCCCGGACCACTGTACACAAATCATCGTATGATTTCTCTGTGGGTTTCGCTGGAGCAAGCAGATTTTTCATGAGGCCATACGTTGGTGCCCCGCAGATGGTGAGGAGAATCGCCCTTCATTTCGCAGCGTTCCTTTCTTCATCCAGCTCGTTGGCCACGAAGTATTGGTTGAGTCGCTCCAAAAAGGTTTCCCATTCATCACCCTCCGAGAATTTCTCCAGGATTCCCACTGTTCTCAGCATCGATGGGTTCGCTACCTGTATCTCGTCACCAGTTGTTATGTTTTCAGAAAGAGTCAGACTGAATACTGTGAGCTCAAAGTAAAGTGTGACCTAGTCTTTTTTTGCAGGTCTCCAGAGTGCCTCTATAACCTGTGAGGACTCCTTAAATACCTGTGCTCCCAAGGGATTATGGGATCGCTTGGGACTCCAGGGGATGAGCCCTCTGGTGGCTGTACAGAGTATATACAACTATATAACAGTTTTGGTCTTCATATTTAAGGAAGGATCTACTTGCATTGGAGGCCGTTCAGAGAAGGTTCACTTGGTTGATTCCTGAGATGAGGTGGTTGACTTATGAGGATAGGTTGAGTAGATTGGGCCTATACACATTGGAGTTCAGAAGAATGAGAGGTGTTCTTATTGAAACATAAGGTAATGAGGGGGCTCAAAAAGGTGGATGCAGAGAGGATATTTCCACTCATAGGGGAAACAAAAACTAGGGGACTTTGTCTTAGAATAAAGGGCCGCCCATATAAATTTGAGATGAGGAGAAATTTCTTCTCTCAGAGGGTTGTAAATCTTTGGAATTTTCTGCCCCAGAGAGCTGTGGAGGTTGGGACACTGAATATATTTAAAGGCGGGGATAGACAGATTTTTGAGCGATAAGGGAGTAAAGGATTATGGGGAGTGCGCAGGAAAGTGGAGCTGAGTCTAGGATCAGATCAGCCATGATCTCATTAAATGGCGGAGCAGGCTCGAGGGGCCAAATGGCCTACTCCTGCTCCTGCTCCTATTTCTTATGTTCTTATTTTACTTATGTTCTTATTATCTGGATAGACAGCCTCTCCCTGGGGACTCTCGGGAGGGTAAGGGTTCCTGCTGGTGAGCCTCTCCACGGTGTCTGACTCTTTGTTGTTGTTCCCTGAGTCAACCTTCCATGCTGTATAATAAATACATAAACAGTGGGATGCCGAGTGGACAAGTCATCTATTTGCTCCTTTTTTCTCTCCCAGGCGTCTTTAAGCATGCGCAGGGCTTGAATCTGGATCTCTCAGACATTTCTACAAAAAGGATCTCACAGCTAAAGAGCTCCCTTTGCCTGAACTAAGGCCTAATTCAATGTGCACAGATCTTAAATGACACCAAGTCAAGCTTGTGTGAGTTCAGAGAAGAATTCACTTCCTCTGGCGAATTTACAGCAACCTCATGCAGAGAGCGGGATGCCGTTTTCACGAAGCGAATGGTGCAGCGACGCAGCTTGGACAGGAACTTTTAGATCTTTGAGTTTGACCACGCAGTTGACCCTCACTTGAATTTGCTGCACCATTTACACATAAATAACAGCAATTACAGTTAGCCCTATTATTATTTTGACAGCAAATTCTGACCAATGTTAAATGCACAAGAAAAAAAAATAAAGGTTAAAAGGAGCTTGTAGAATTACCATTACAGGAGTATGTACAATTTTGTTTGAGATTTAAGATCTAAATCGATTGTTCAATTTTCAATTCGGTAAAGCTTCTTTAAATTTACTTGAAATGTGCACGAGCCTGTTACTTTGTACTGATGCTGGCACTGCCTTCTTCCCACAGTTAGTGCTGCAGAGAAGTTCAATTTACTTCCACAGGCCACATTTAATTTTTTTCGCCTATCAGATCTTCAGCTCGACTTGTATATTCACTAAGCAACAACTTTAGCTAAGTTGCAGTGCTGAAGGTAAAGATAGCTTCCGCAACATTCAGCTCCCTTGCGCCCGTTTCTTTGGTGCTATGAGTGCCGTTTTGGCTCCAAAATGGCGTCTGTGCTGCGCTGCACACTTCTGGTGTGAGCCGCGCTGGACGCCATTTTTGGTAAGGGTGTTCGAGCATGCACAGGTAGCACCCGCCGGACGTATGCAGATTAGGCAGATTGTGATGTCAATCAACGTGTAACGCCCCAACCCTCTTCTCAATCTTCCTCGCAGCCATGCTCCACCTCAGTCGGCAAGCTCCCCACTGGAGTGGAACTAAACTACAGAACCAGTGGGAACTTGTTCAACCTTCGCCATCTCCAGGCCAAATCCAAGACCACCCCAACCTCTGTCGTCGAGCTACAGTACGCGGACTTCGCCTGCATCTTCACACACACAGAGGCTGAATTCCAGGACATAGTCGACGTATTTACTGAGGTGTAAGAAAGCATAGGCCTTATGCTAAACATTAGTAAGACAAAGGTCCTCCAACAGCCTGTCCTCGCCGCACAGCACTGCCCCCCAGTCATCAAGATCCACTGCACAGCCCTGGACAACATGGACCATATGCCACACCTCAGGAGCTTCTTATCAACAAGAACAGGCATTGACGACGAGATCCAACACCGCCTCAGGTGCGTCAGTGCAGCCTTCGGTCACCTAAGGAAAAGAGTGTTTGAAGACCAGGCCCTCAAAACTGTCACCAAGCACATGGTTTACAGGGCTGTAGTAATACCAGCCCTCATGTATGGCTCAGAAACATGGACCATGTACAGCAGACACCTCAAGTCGCTGGAGAAATACCACCAATGTCATCTCCGCAAGATCCTACAAATCCCCTGGGAGGACTGAAGCACCAACGTTAGCATCCTCAACCAGGCCAACATCTCCAGCATTGAAGTGCTGACCACACTTGATCAGCTCCACTGGGCAGGCCACATAGTTCGCATGCCAAACACGAGACTCCCAAAGCAAGTGCTCTGCTTCATGGCAAACTCCTTCACGGCAAACGAGCCAAAGGTGGGAAACGGAAACGTTACAAGGACATCCTCAAAGCCTCCCTGATAAAGTGCGACATTCCCATTGACACCTGGAGTCCCTGGCCAAAGACCGCCCCAAGTGGAGGAAGTGCTTCTGGGAGGGCGCTGAGCACCTTGTGTATCGTCACCGAGAGCATGCAGAAATCAAGCGCAGGCAGCAGAAAGAGCGTGCGGCAAACCAGTCCCACCCACCCCTTTCCTCAACGACTATCTGTCCCACCTATGACAGAGACTGTGGTTCTCATATTGGACTGTGCAGCCACCTAAGAACTCATGTTAACAGTGGAAACAAGTCTTCCTTGATTCCGAGGGACTGCCTATGATGATGAACACTGATTTGATACCAAAGCAGGCATTTTAGAGCTCAACGGTCCAGCTAATGCTGTCTCTTAAACACACACAGCTGAGCATGTGTTCAGCAGTAGGAAGGAGCCCCCACCAGCGTGATTTAAAAGGATGATCAAGTACTTACAGGTTAGATGCTGATTGATTTCTATTGGCTGTTGTTGCGTTTGTAAGGGTAGTTGGTGGTTTCGAGAGTTCTTTAAAGTTACTAAAGTCTACAGGCTGGCACATGCTGAAGGATTTAGTCCTGACTTCAAGGCTTCTGCACAAATCACTTGCTCCCAGGCATGGGTGCAGTCATCGGCCTTCCACTTGGAATACAGCATGACTTGCAGAATGAGCAGAGGTGACACAGAGCAGGAAAAGCTGCTAGAAGAGGAAGGAGGAGGAGTTGGAGAAGGTTTGTCAGCAAGAGGCCCATATCTGTCCGGGGTGTTCAGGAAGCAATTCACCTACCTGAACCTCTGCGAGGAACAATGTGCGAGATGTCTGCGCTTTTAGAATGATGCCTCACTGAAATCTGCCACCTGCTGCAGCCACAACTGTGACCTCGGAGCAGGGCGAGGACACATTGCCAGTGGTTGTGAAGGTGACCGTGGCCATTAACTTTTATGTGTCGGGCTCCTTCCAGGTGGGAGGCGATATTTGCAACAACTCCCAGTTTGCCTTCCACTGTTGTTTAAGGCTCGGCATTCCAAGAGAGCTGACTACATTTAATTCTCTCTTACCAGAGAGCAGCAGGCAGAGCGAGCATGTGGCTTTATGAGGATTGCAGGCTTCCCCATTGTGCAGGCTAACATTGACTGCTTTACAAGCGCCGCATGTCAACTCGAGATGTCCTGTAACCTCAAGAGGTTCCACTCCTCAATGTTCAGCTGGTGTGCGCACAACACAGCGATTCATGTGGATCAATGCCCGGTAACCCGGCAACAGTCATAATGCCCTTCATTCTGCGGCAATCCGCTGGGCCTTCTGCATTTGAGCCACAGCGACAAACCAAATGTTGGCTACTGGGTGACAGGGCTATCCACTGACGACATGGCTCACAATTCTGGTGTGAAACCCACATGCACGTGGCCAGCATGCATAAAATGAAAGCCATGCTGCTTCATGAAGTGTGATAGAGCACACCATTAGCACCCTGAAACAACGCTTTTGCTGCCTAGACTGCTCTGGAGGAGCCCTGCAATGCTCAGCAGAGCAAGTTTCAAGATTCATGGTGGTCTCCTGCACACTGCACAACCTCACCATCATGAGGGCACAGCCCTTGCCACCAGCTAAACTTCGAGCAGCTGAGGAGGAGCAGGAAGAGGGGGCAGGAGGAGCAGGAAGATGGGGCAGGAGGAGGAGGAAGAGCGGGAGGAGGAGGAGGCAGGAGGAGCAGGAAGAGGGGGCAGGAGGAGGAGGAAGAGGAGGCAGGAGAAGCAGGAAGAGGGGGCAGGAGGAGGAGGAAGAGCGGCAGGAGGAGGAAGAGGAAGAGAAAGGAGAGGACAAAGAAAGTAAGACCCGACCTAGACAGCCCTTTCTTGCTGGGCTGTATGCATTCAAATCATCTGACTGTGATACCAGTAAATGCAACCCCAATTCCCTTTTCACCAACAGGAATCTTACCTTCCCCCTTTGACCGACCATCACAGCAGCCACAATGCAAAAATAATCATTCCAAACTAAATTTATAAATCAAAGCATACCATATTTCATACAAATATCAACTAATCATCCCTTGTGCATTCCCTTAGTGCCTGTCTTCTGTGTGCTTTACCTGTTCTAGTGCTCCTACACAGTGCAGTGGCTGCAGCACAGCTGGTGATTACTTGTGGAGGAGACTGCAGATGGCATTGGAAGACAAACTTGAGCAGCTCCGGGCCTAGAATGTATGGCTTCAGACTGCAATATCTTGGCATGGGCGGCAGTAGTCTGGGCTCACTGGCTGACACAAACAGCAAGTATTGAGGGACAGATTGCTGGATTGCTGTGACACCCTGCAAGCCCCTTTGAACACTGGTATCCACAGCCATGACAGCAGCAGTCTGAGCTGTCATGGCAGCAAGCTGACCATCAGGCGCTGCATTGTGGTTGGATCCACAAGTGTGCTAATGGAGTTGGCCACCACCTCCATTTTGGAAAGGCTATGCTCCAAGCTCTGCTCAAAACTCTATGACAAGTATGTGCCAGACTCCTCCATGTTCCTTGACATTGCACGTAGATTTTCTGGCAAGTCTTCCAGTGCACCAAGCATTTCACTATATACACCCATCTGCCTTCTTCTGTAGCCCGCTCCATCGAAGTCCTCATCTCAGTCCTCTGCAGCAGAACTCGTGTGTGTGACCTCACCCTCCAGTGAGCTGGCCACCGGCCCTTGCTCCAGGCCACTCATGCCCGGTGTCTCATCATGTGCAGATCCTGCCTTTAAGCTATTCTCTAAATTACGTGCAGCATCAGTATCTGAGCCAGTGTCTGCAAGTGTGAAATTGAGTGATGGTATTTCTTCACCATTACTGTCTTTTTGCTCTTTAGCTGCTTTGTCAATGATCTTCCTTCCATCATAAGGCTAGAAGTGAGGAGATTCACTGCTGATTGCACAGTGTTCATATCCTCAGATAATGAAACATGGCATGCTCGCATGCATCAAGACCTGGACAACATTCAGGCTTGAGCTGAAAAGTGGCAAGTAAGATTCGTGCCACACAAGTGCCAGGCAATGACCATCTCCAACAAGAGAATATGTAACATTCCCATTGACATTCAATGGCATTATTATCATCAAATCCCCAACTTTAACATCCTGGGAGGTCACTATTGACCAGAAACTTAACAGGACCAGCCACATAAATACTATGGCTTCAAGAGCAGGTCAGAGGCTGGGTAATCTGCAATTAGTGACTTACCTCCTGACTCCCCAAAGCCTCTCCACCATCTGAAAGGCACATGTCATGAGTGTGATGGAATACTCTCCACTTGCCTGGATGAGCGCGGCTCCAACAACCCTCAAGAAGCTCAACACCATCCAGGGCAAAGCACCCCACTTGATTGGCATCCCATTCACCATCTTAAACATTCACTCCATCCACCACCGGCACAGTGTGTTTGCAGTGTGCACCATCCACTAGATGCACTTTAGCAACTCACCAAGGTTTCTTCGACAGCACCTCCCAAACCCGCGACCTCTATCAGGTAGAAGGACAAGGTCTGAAGGTGCATGGGAACACCACCACCTGAAAATTCCCCTGCAAGTCACGCATCATCCTGACTTGGAAATATATCGGCGTTCCTTCATTGTCACTGGATGAAAATCCTGGAATTCCATCTCTAACAGCACTGTGGGAGTACCTTCACCTCACGGACTGCATCGGTTCAAGAAGGCGGCTCGCCACCACCTTCTCAAAGGCAATTAGGGATGGTCAATAAATGCTGTACTTGCCAGCGATGCCCACATTCTGTGACTGAATTAAAAAAAGATTCCTGAGGACTGAAAAGTGTCTGAAATTTCAGATCAACCAACACCACTAAGAGCAGATTACATGTTCATTCATTCATTTTCCATTTGTGGGATGTTACTGTGCACAAATTGTCTGCTGTATTTGCCACAGAACAGCAGTAAGTGAACTTAAACAGTAAGTAGCTCTGAACTCACATCTTTCTCTAGTTTCTCTCCCATTGCCCCTCATGCCCTTTCTGAGCTCATCTTGTCCATGAAACACACCTCTTGCTCCCTCAACCTTATTCACACCAAACTGCTGACCACAAACTTTCCTACCTGACCCCCATGTTAGCTAATAATTTAAACAGTTCCCTTTCCTCAGATACTGTCCTCCTCGCCTTCAAACATACTGTCATCGTCATCAAAATTTCCTGGATTCTGGGATGGTCCCAGGAGATTGGAAAACTGCAAATTTAATGCCCCTATTTAAAAAAGGAGGCAGACAAAAAGCATGAAACTATCGACCAGCCTAACATCTGTTGCTGGGAAAATGCTGGAGTCCATTATTAACGAAGCATTTGGAAAAGCATAATTCAGTCAAGCAGAGTCAGCATGGTTTTATGAAAGGGAAATCATGTTTGACAAACTTGCTGGACATCTTTGAGGATGTAACGAGCAAGGTGGATAAGGGGGAACCAGTGGATGTGGCGTATTTGGATTTCCAGAAGGCATTCGATACAGTATCACATGAGAGGTTACTGCACAAGATAACAGCTCATGGGGTTGGCGGTAATATATTAGCATGGATAGAGAATTGGCTAACTAACAGAAAACAGAGAGTTGGGATAAATGGGTCATTTTCTGGTTGGCAGACGGTGACTAGTGGGGTGCCGCAGGGATCGGTGCTGGGTCCTCAACTATTTACAATCTATTTTAATGACTTGGATTAAGGGACCGAGTGTAATGTAGCCAAGTTTGGTGATGTTACAAAGATGGGTGGAAAGCAAATTGTGAGGAGGACACAAAAAATCTGGAAAGGGATATAGACAGGCTAAATGAGTGGGCAAACATTTGGCAGATGGATTATAATGTGGGAATATGTGAGGTTATCCACTTTGCAGAAATAATAGAAAAGCAAATTATAATTTAAATGGAGAAAAATTGCAAAGTGCTGCAGTACAGAGAGACCTAGGCATCCCTGTGCATGAAACACAAAAAAATAGTATGCAGGAACAGCAAGTAATCAGGAAGGCACTTGGAGTGTTGGCCTTTATTGCAAGGGGGATAGAGTATAAAAGCAGAGAAGTCCTGCTACAACTGTACAGGGTAATAAGTGGAGTACTGCGCACAGTTTTGTTCTCCGTATCTAAGAAAGGATATGCTTGCATTGGAGGCTGTTCAGAGAAGGTTCACTAGATTGATTCTGGAGATGAGGGGGTTGACTTATGAGGATAGGTTGAGCCTATACACATTGGAATTCAGAAGAATGAGAGGTGATCTTATTGAAACATAAAATAATGAGGGGGCTCAACAAGATGGATGCAGAGAGGATATTTACACTCATAGGGGAAACTAAAACTAGGGGACATAGTCTTAGAATAAGTGACCGCTCATTTAAAACTGAAATGAGGAGAAATGTCTTCTCTCAGAGGTTTGTAAATCTATGGAATTCTCTGCCCCAGAGAGCTGTGGAGGTTGGGTCATTGAATATATTTAAGGTGGAGATAGACAGATTTTTGAGCGATAAGGGAATAAAGGGCTCTGGGGAGCGGGAAGGGAAGTGGAACTGAGTCCATGATCTGATCAGCCATGATCTTATTGAATGGCGGAGCAGGTTCGATGGGCCAAATGGCCTACTCCTGCTCCTATTTCTTATGTTCTTATGTTCTTATCACGCCCTCCACAGTAACCCACCCTGACACCTCTGTGCTTGCAAATTCCTGACCCTCCTCCAAAGTCTCACTTCTCTCCAAAGTCCTTGAATGTATTGTCACCTCCCAAACCCCTGCAACTCCATGCTAAAAGTGCTTCAATCAGATCTCTCTCTCCCCCCCCCCCCCAACAGTGCTAAAATGGCTGTTATCAAAGTCACAAGTTACATTCTATATGATGGTGACCTTGGTTAACTAATCCTCCTTAACCTTCTCGACCCGCTTTGACAAGGTTGACTGCTCCATCCACCTTCAATGCCTCCCTTCCATTATCCAGCTCAGTGGGACTGCCCTCACACAATTCCATTCCTGTTGATCCCTTCATAGCCAGACAATCTCCTGCAATGACTTCCTTTCCCACACCCTGGAGCTTTGACATCCCATAAGGTTCTATCCTTGGTCACGTCCTATTTCTCATCTAAATGTTGCCTCTCGGTGACATCATTCAAAAACACAATGTCAGATTCCACATGCACAGTGATGATACCCAGCTCTACCTCACCAGCACCTCTCTTGACCCCTCCATTACCTCTAATTTGTCATGATGCTTGTCCGACATTCGGTTTGGATCAGCTGCAATTTCCTCCATTTAAATATTGAGAAGACCTAAGCCATTGTCTTTGGTCCCCACTATTGACTCCGTTCTCTACCCATCGACTTCATTACTCTCCTGGCCACTGTCTGAAGCAGTATGAGACTGTTCATAACCTTAGCATCATTTTTGATCATTGAGATGAGCTTCCGGCCCCATATCTTCTCCATCACCAAGAACATTGATAACACACGGAATTGAAGGCAAATTATTGACCTGATTAGTAGATTGGTTAGGCGGTAGAAGACAGAGAGTAGTGATAATGGGTGTGTACTGAATTGGAAGGAAGTGACTAGTGATATCCCACAAGCATCTGTGCTGGGGCCTCAACTATTCACTATGTTTATTAATGACTTAGATAACACAATAGAGAATCACATATTTAAGTTTGCTGATGACGCAAATATTGTTCACATAAGTGTAGATGGGAGTATACAATTACAAAGAGATGTTGATAGATTAAGTGACGGGACAAAATTGTGGCCAATGGATTTCAAAACGGGTATGTGTGAGGTCAAAATAAAAACAGAAATACTCAGCAGTTCGGGCAGCATCTGTGGAGAGAGAAACAGAATTAACATTTCAGGTCGATGACCCTTCGTCAGAACTAAGTGTGAGGTCATCCATTTCAACTAAAAAAGCTAGAAACAGTGGAGGTCCAAAGAGATTTAGGGGTCCATGGACACAGATCACTAAAATGTAGTAGTCAGGTACAAAAATGAATCAAAAATGGAATGTTAGCATTTATAACTAGAAGGCTAGAATATAGACTGGGGGAAGTTTTGCTCCAGCTGTACAAAGCCCTGGTTAGACCATATCTGGAGTACTGCGTACACTTCTCAGTAATGCACCTTAGAAAGTATATATTAGCTTTGGAAGGAATGCAGCGCAAATTCACTAGAATGTTACCAGGGCTCCCAGGGTTAAATTATGAGGAGCGATTATAGAAACTATGCTTGTATTCCTTGGAATAAAAAAGGTTAAGGGGTGATTTGATTGAGGAATTTTTAAAAATAAAAGGATTGTTAAAGGAATTGGTAGGGTAGGTAGAGATAAACTTTTTCTGCTGGTGTGAGAGTCTAGGATCAGGGGACACAACCTTAAAATCCGTGCCAGGCCATTCAGGAGAGAAGTTAAAAAAACACTTCTTCACACAAAGTGTGGAATTCTTCTCCCACAAAAATGGAATGGCAAAACAGGCTCGAGGGGCTGAATGGTCTACCCCTGTTCCTAAATGTCTACGTTGCTATGACGACGTATCTTCTTAGGACAATGTAGGTGGATTATGAATGGATATGTTTAGTGCAATGTAACAGCATTTTTATTGCAGCGCTGGCTCTACGTGTAGATTCTAGTCATCGGCACCTCCCGAGCTGGAAATATTGTTCTGCTAGTAGGTGAAGGGCCATCCTGAATACTTTCGCAACCTGGGTATATAAAGGGGATCTACCTCCATGCGGCTTTAAACTCAGGTGGAGAGAAACTATTTCCTCCAGGGGGTTTCACATATTTCTCTCCGGACTTAGGTTAGACCGGACTCCGGATTTATTCAGTAACTTCAGTGCTTTTGCGCATCTGTGTAAAGTTACAGTGTGTATGCACTGAGACTTTCTGCGTTATGCTAAACATTTATGCAAAAATTAATTATTGTTAATGAAATATTAGACAATCACGCACACGAATGTTCTGTTTTGACTGATAAATATTAATAATTTGCAGTCTGTGGCGAAGCGAAGGCATTCACCACTGGCCCCGAAGTAAGCTTCACACAAAGATCTCGCAATCTCTGTGACAAGAACTTTGGGATTTTCGACACGTAATTCAAAGCAGTGGAGTGCAGCGGAAATGCTGTGCGAACTGCTGTGACATCAACAAGCTGTCGGCGCAGCCACTCAAATGCAGAATTCTCACAGACAGCGAACGAGGAAGTGAGAAAGCAATTAAAATTCTAACTTTAAAAATGTTAGAGAGCAAAAAAGATTGGGACTCTCACATGGAGAAAAGGCAAGCCTGAAATAAAGATGAACAAACTTTAAAAAAAATGTTTTTTAAGTTTCTTCAAAGTTGTAAGTTTTATTAAAATGTATACACTTGACACTGAACAAAATTAAAATGAGTATTTCAGGCCCATAACATTTGTTTAGCAATTAATACGCTGTTAAAACCTCAGTTACACCTAATGCCTTTGGGTCTAACTTTTAATGAGGAATTTAACAGCGTAATTACTGCTGAAGAGCTTAGCTTTTCGTCAGTTTCCCTGACTTGAGTGATTACACTGATTGCCGCCTCTGTGGGAGGGGGAGGGCACAGTGAAGCTGGGAGCAATGAACGACAGACCCCAACTTCAGGATTTCCGCATGCGCCTGCACCAAATCCCGAAGTTGCGGTCAGTTTCAAAGGCGGAATGAAGGTAAACGCTGCAGTTTCACATCCATCCAGATCACAAATTTTGGGCAAATTTATTTCGTCTCAAGGGCAATTAGGGATGGGCAATAAATGCTGGCCTAGTTAGCGGCGCCCATATCCCGTGAATTAATTAAAAAAATTATATTTTCAAAATAGAATTAAAAGCAGCAGAAAGTTTGATGTAAATCAATATTATTTAATAGATACATGCGTATAAATAAGTGCAACATTCGTGTAATGGAAATGTCGTCAACGATATATTTGACTAAACAGCTAGCAATACAAGAGGAAGTATTCTGTTAACCAGATACATTCAAATGGTGCACAGCACTCGAGTTTATCTCCAAGTGTACTTTCCAAAACACACTCATTTGCTCAACTGTGAAGCTCTTGTTTAGAATATACCATATGGATCATTCAATGTATCTATGACTTTCCCTTCTGATTTATACTGCATTCAACACATATAAATTAACCCCTTGACTACCTCCGTGGAATGGCTACACGGGCGAAAACGAACACTAAAATACATTCACAGAATGCCGAGAATAAGCGGGACACCAGCAGATCCATATATTTCTGTATTTCACTTTGATGAAGTTATTTAAAATAAATATATTTCTACTGTACCGGTTTTGACTGGTTATAGTGGATACAATTAATTTAACCTTGTGGAAAGGTACAAACTCTCTCCAGTGAGACTGGCCAGCTCCACCCTGACATATTTGAAAGAGAGCAACACCGAGATTTCCCTTGCATAGTTGCCCGGTATCTCGTCCCACAGACAGCATCTATTCAGTCTGAAGGCGCGCATGTATTGATCAGGAAATCTGCAGATAATTTAGAGCGCAGATACATTTTATTATCGTCCAACATTAGATATTCTGATGAGCGTTTCTCTATTCATTCTTAATTTGACCGACGGTGTATTGGTAGACCGCAGCACTCAGTGATTAATCAGTTAAACCTTTCACAGAAAGATGCAAATAATTTTCAACAAGAACAATCACTTTCCATCCCTGGCATACTTTGGCAGGGATCTTCACGGAGGGATTTCTCCTAGACTATTGTTTGCCGTTATTCCGACTACTGTACATATTCACTGTGAACATACAGATATATTACTGAGAAACTCTACAAATATTGTAGAACACAGGTCACATATTGTGACATTGCACAGGCAAGGATCTGAATATCCCTTTAACAAGCTGCTTCAATATGAAGACCTGACTGTAATCATTAACTGGTTCCTGTTAACACTTTCAATTCCACAGCGGCGCGATCACACCGCGGTTACATAGAAATACAGGATTCTCTCAAAAAAACTGAGAAGAAATGAAACACCAATAATCAATTTATAAAACTGATGCTTAGGACGTTTCTCTTTTTCAAATTAACTGTTGTACAGGGTCTGTCTGTACTCACGTTACAAAATACAGTGCTCACTTTTCTATCAAAAATATTAATTATACTTAGCAACACAAATCGTGTATCACTTCTGGTATACATAAACAGGGTGAATATGGAAACATGCATCCTACACATATAGCTTCGTAGACGTTACTATACTGAAATAGGCCGTTCGGCCCACCAGTCCGTGTTGGCGGTTACCCACCACGCGGGCAAAAAGCAAGCATCTCCAACAATAGGACATTCCCTCGCTGCTACACTGAAGTGTCAGCCTAGATTATGGGCTCAGGTACACAATGGGATCTGGGTTCACGACCTTTGAGTTCAGAGGTGAAAATACTACGATCTCAGCCAAGCGGACACTCCAACTACTGTCTATATTCACTGTGAATATATAAACGTGCAGTGCTGAGAAACTCTACAAATATTGTAGAACACGGTCACATTTATGAAATTACACAGGAAAACTGTCCGTCTCCTTCAATGTGAAGGTATTAATGTCGCTGCTTCCATTCTGGAATACTGTTTGACACCAGGATACAGCTCTAGTGCTCTGTATTGTGCAACTATTAGCTCCTCCGTTCTTGCAAATGTCCCAAATGTTTCAGCTCCGCCAGCACCCTCCGGGATAGATTTTGAGAACGCGTTTCATGAGTTTTCTTTTCTAAGGTGAGTGGAGCGGATAGAACGCGTTGGTCCTCGTTTCGGCAGCCTCGAGATTCGCCCACTGTAATCGCGATGCGGAGTCACTGGGAATTCAGCTGAAATACAAGAACAGCACGGGTCAGAAATATTCTGATTGGGGCACAATAAACTGATTTCGAAGGCATTCTTTATAATTGTGTGTAAGAGACTCGATCCCTTACCGAGGACGTGCTGCTGATTGGAAGATTTCAGGTAATCCCCTCTCATCTTCAGCACAACATATATCTAAAGGCTTGAATCTGCGGATGTTCCTGAATCTCGCTCGAGTCCAATCTCTGAACGGATGTTGCGGAGCCCACCCGATCTCCATCACTGTTCTCAGCAACTGAAAAATAACAACACATTTTAGTAACTCGGTGCAAATATCAGGAGATCTGACTACATACAATTAAATGTATACAATGGATTTCAAGAGCGGATTACACAATTAGTTGTGAATCCAGCTCTTTTAAAATATTTTTCTCGCTTACCCTCTATGGTCTTCACATGTCAGCGATATTCTTACAGCCACTCCTTGGACGCTCCACAGTGGAGCTTTGAACAGGTACCTGACAGGCCCTGTCTGCTGCGGCTCTGTCCAAAGTCTCCTGTATTTATAACTCCGAATGGACAGGGAGAAGCGTGAGTCCGCGTTTCCCAGCGTTTCCCACACTCAACAGCAAATCGTTGCTGTCAGGGCAACAAAGGCCAAAGTGTTTCTCTCTGAATGAGGAATTATCCACAGTTTGACTTACTGTTGGGGCCGAGACTCAGGAGACCATCTGGAGAGCTGGAATGAGTCAGTAATCCCGGGCCAGTGGGGCTGGTGTAAGGTTGTGGGAAACAGAGATAAGCTCCCCCTCCCCACGCCCCGCCCCGCCCACCACCCATACCACCGAGTAGAGAAGGACAACAGTGGCGAACATCTGTCTCATTCAGCTCGTTCTCTTTAAACATGGTTTGGCGTGGCGAGTGATTTACAGAGCGAGCAGAAGTTTTAAAGTAAACATAATAGAATTTCCTGAGAATTACACTAATTACATCAACAGTTTGCAGGGGATACGTGCTGCGACCGTCTGTAGTGTGAAGTTGGTAGCTGATTCCTGCAATAGAAACACTTACCGAGTGTTTCACGCCTGAGGCAGATCTGCGATATTAGGGACAGTGATGTTCCTTCATAGTTGCTCTATGTCCTGTCCCCTCGGGTTTTTGTTGTGCTCAGATGAATACACTAATTTACTGCTCACTGAAACACAAGATATAGACGATCTCAAGAAGCGGCCAAGCGCATTGAATACAACAAAGGCTACGGGGCCTGATATGATCCTGGCTGTAGTGCTGAAGACTTGTGCTCCAGAACTAGCCTCCAGCCAAGCTGTTCCAGTACAGCTACAACACTGGCACCCGATAAAGTGAAAATTGCCTAGGTATGTCCTGTCCACAAAAAGCAGGATAAATCCAATCCGGCCATTTACAACTCCACCAGTCTACTTTAAATCATTAGCAAAGTGATGGAAGGTGTCGTCGACAGTGCTATCTACCACCACTTAGAAACATAGAAACACAGAAATTAGGTGCACGAGCAGGTCATTCGGCCCTTCGAGCCTGCACCGCCATTCAATAAGATCATTCAACCTCAGTACCCCTTTCCTGCTTTCTCTCAATACCTCTTGATCCCTTTGGCCGTAAGGGACATATCTAACTCCCTTTTGAATGTATCTAATGAACTGGCCTCAACAACTTTCTGCGGTAGAGAATTCCGCAAGTTAACCACTCTCTGAGTGAAGAAGTTTCAACTCATCTCGGTCCTAAATGGCTTATCCCTTATTCTTAGACTGTGACTCCTGATTCTGAAACTCCCCAGCAACGGGAACATTCTTCCTGCCTCGAACCTGTCCAATCCCGTCAGAATTTGATATGTTTCTATGAGATCCCCTCTTATCCTTCTAAACTCCAGTGGATACAAGCCCAGTTGATCCAGTCTCTCCTCATATGTCAGTCCTGCCATCCCAGGAATCAATCTGGTGAACCTTTGCTGTACTCCCTCAATAGCAAGAACGTCCTTCCTCAGATTAGGGGAGCAAAACTGAACACAATATTCTAGGTGTGGCCTCACCAAGGCTCTGTACAACTGCAGTAAGACCTCCCTGCTCCTATATTCAAATCCTCTAGCTATGAAGGCCAACATGCCATTTGCCGCCTGCTGTACCTGCATGCCAAACTTCAATGACTGATGTACCATGACTCCCAGGTCTCGTTGCACCTCCCCTTTTCCTAATCTGTCACCATTCAGATAATCATCTTCTTTGTGTTTTTGCCACAAAGGTGGATAACCCCACATTTATCCACATTATACTGCATCTGCCATGCATTTGCCCAACTCACCTAACTGTCCAAGTCACCCTGCAGCCTCTTAGCATCCTCCTCACAGCTCACACCATCACTCAGCTTAGTTCATCTGCAAACTTGGAGATATTACATTCAATTCCTTCATCTAAATCATTGGTGTATTACTCACCAATAACCTGCTCAGTTTGGGTTCCACCAGGACCACTCAGTTCCACACCTCATTAGAGCTTTGGTCCAAGCGTGGACAAAAGAGCTGAATTCCAGAGATGAGGTGAGAGATTGCCCTCGACTTGCCCCTCACAACTCTGTAATTTCCTTCAGCCTCAAAACCCCCGAGATGTCTGTGCTCCTCAAAGTCTGTCCTTTTGAGCATCCCTGATTATAACTGCTTATCCATTGGTGGCCGTGCCTTCAGCTGCTTGGGCCCTAAGTTCTGGAACTCAATCCCTAAAACTCTCCGCCGCTCTAGCTCTCTTTCTTCATTTAAGAAGCTCCTTAAAATGTGACCTCTTTGACCAAGCAGTTGGGCATCTGCCATAATTTCTGCTTATGTGGCTCTGTGTCAAATGTATTTGTTTGGTCTTACAACAGTCCTGTGAACGTCCTTGGGATGTTTTACTACATTCAAGACGCTATATAAATACAAGTTACTGTTGTTGACATCAAGACAGCTTTTGACTCATTGTGGCATCAATGAACTCTAGTAAAAATGAAGTCAATGGAAATCAGGGGGAAAACTCTCCACGGGTTGGAGTCATATCTAGCACAAAGGAAGTAGGTTGTGGTTGTTGCAGGCCAATCATCACTGCAGGAGTTACTCAGGGCAGTGTTTAGGTCTAGTCATATTCACCTGCTTCATCAATGACCTTCCCTCCATCATAAAAAAAGATAAAAAAGACTTACATTTATATAGCGCCTGTCACAACCACTGGATGTTGCACAGTGCTTTACAGCCAATAAAGTACTTAAAAAACATGTAGTCTTTGTTTTAATGTAGGATAAGGTCAAAACTGGGGATGTTCATTGATGAGTGTACTGAAACACTGTGTACTCTATCAAAACCATTCATAATTTTAAAGACTATTAGGACACACCTCAGCCTTCTCTTTTCAAGAGAAAAGAGACCCAGCCTCTTCTTCCTTTCCTGATAGATATAACCTGGCATTTCTGGTATCATTCTTGTAAATCATTTTTGCACCCTTTCCAGTGCTCCTTTATCCTATATACAGAGGCTGCACTCCACATAGTCGACGTATTTACTGATGCATATGAAAGCATGGGCCTTATGCTAAACATCCGGAAGACAAAGGTCCTCCACCAGCCCGTCCTCGCCGCACAGCACTGCCCCCCAGACATCAAGATCCATGGCGCGGCCCTAGACACCGTGGATCACTTCCCATATCTCAGGAGCCTCCTATCAACAAGAGCAGGCATCAACGACGAGATCCAACACCACCTCCAGTGCACCAGTGCAGTCTTCAGCTGCCTGAGGAAAAGCGCGTTTGAAGACCAGGCCCTTAAAACTGCCATCAAGCTCATAGTCTACAGGGCTGTAGTAATACCTGCCCTCCTGTATGGCTCAGAGACATGGACCATGTACAGTAGACACATCAAATTGCTGGAGAAATATCACCAACGATGTCTCCGCAAGATCCTACAAATCACCTGGGAGGACAGGCGCACCACCAACATCAGCATCCTCATCCAGGCTAACATCCCCAGCATTGAAGCACTGACCACACTCGATCAGCTCCGCTGGGCAGGCCACATAGTCCGCATGCCAGACACGAGACTCCCAAAGCAAGTGCTCTACTTGGAACTACTTCATGGCAAACGAGCCAAAGGTAGGCAGCAGCTACGCTAAAAGGACACCCTCGAAGCCTCCCTGATAAAGTGCAACATCCCCACTGATACCTGGGAGTCCCTGGCCCAAGACCACCCTAAGTGGAGGAAGTGCATCCGAGAGGGCGCTAAGCACCTCGAGTCTCAACGCCGAGAGCATGCAGAAATCAAGCGCAGACAGCGGAAAGAGCGTGTGGCAAAGCAGTCCCACCCACCCCTTCCCTCAATGACTCGTATTGGACTTGTCAGCCACCAAAGAACTCACTTCAGGAGTGGAAGCAAATTTTCCTCGATTCCGAGGGAATGCCTATGATGATGATGATCGAATTTTATAATATGACAGTCCTCCAAGTATGGCCTAACCTAGGTTCCATGCAAGTTTAGCATAAATTCTATACTTTTCAACTCTATCCCTTTAGAAATAAACCCCAGTGTTTGGTTTGCTTTTTCTATGGCCTTATTCAGCTGCGTCGCTACTTTTAGTCATTTGTTTATCTGTGTCAATCATTTTGCTCTGCAATCCAACCCTAAATTTGCTGCTGCTTAAATTTTAGTTGAAACAATCTTAATTAATATTAGTTAATGTGATGAGAAAGGAAATATATTAGAGACGAACGAGTTTTCCATTCACATATAAATTACAAGTACTATTAGTAGACTGAAACCCGAATCCGCTTTGGACAAAGTCTTGCACCCTCCCTCCCTCTCCCCACAAATCACCGCCAAGCTCCACTGACTTCCCGTGCCCCAACCAATCGATTTGCTGCTTGTCCGTAAATCCTTGGAGAACCTCCTTACATCCTTCCTGGGAATTCTTCTGTAGCCCACACTCACCATTCCTCTCACTCTTGGTTGCTGCTTGTTCCCACTTCCTCTGTCCCACAACTGGGAGCCGAGCTTTCAGCCACTGTCCCCTGCTCTCTGGAATTCTCTCACAAAAACATCTTCCCTAATTATCACTCTTTTGAAAAGCCTCCGGAAAATCTACTACTGCCCACAGTGCCTTTGGTCTTGTACCGAATTACTTTCATTTTCCCCTGGGTGTCCAGCCCTTCCCCTTGTATAAGATTTGCGAAGTTGAGGAAAGAAAAAAAGACTTGGATTTACACAGCGCCTTTCACGACCACCGGACGTCTCAAAGCGCTTTATAGCCAATGAATTATTTTGGAGTGTAGTCACTGTTGTAATGTGGGCATCACTATATGAACATAAGCGAAACTCTCTCTCTCTAAGCTATTATTAAGATGGAGTTAGGCTACACAGTTTGAGAATGCAAACGGGTGGGGTGGAAGATCCTGGAGAGGTGGCGGGGTTTCAGTGTGCTGGGATGTCTCCTGAGTTACCTTGCCGCGTTTGCAGTGATGCGCAGCTAAAACTGGCGACAGATATGATGGCGAACTTAACTTTGCAATACAATGCACCAAAAAGGTCACAACAAATTGAGTTTCATTAATAAAGAATGTTTCATATTAAGCAACAGTGAGAGATTTCAATTACATAAATAAATTATATAATCTATGAATGATGTATATATTAATGTATATATTAATATTAATAGGCATTCGATTAAAAGCGACGCCCCTCGGCCGCACCCCGTCAATCTTCATTGTTTCTATTCCAACTCAGTCCTTTCACAAGAAAGGTGCGGTTAAACCTGACCGTCAGCGTGTGGGAAATAATCTCAGGTCCACAGGCGGGGCACAAAATAAGAGCACACCAATGGCAGGCCCACAGGACAAGCGTGACATCGACAGAGCACAGAACCCCAGGTGTGACCGTTTCGCTGCTCGGCCTACAGTTGCAAGTATTACGTTCATCGTTACAGGTTATTCGTGGTATCAGCTGAGCGCAGACTAAACCTTATGAAAGCTTTATTTTGTGATCAGTGACCCTCCCGTAACGCTTCAGACAGGGACTCAAGACAAAATGCAGCGTTCAGGTGAAGCAGAGTTAGAGGGCAGTGGATCATTGGGAATTAGATCACGGCCCAGAGGGGACTGTGAGGCTGGATGGGGCAGAGCACGGCACTGTGGTGAGGTAAATATGGGATTAGAGATTTCGACAGAGAAGGAAGGTAGAGCAGGTTTTGAGGCCGGGGGAGATGAGCGGGCGGAATAGAGCATAGTAGAGAGAAAGACGAGTGGGGCGGGGAAGAAGCAAAGATTTACATTTTTATAGCGCCTTTGACGACTTCAGAGATTCCCAACACGGCAGCCAATTTGTGCACAGCAAGGTCCCACAAACAGCAATGCGACAAATGGCTAGATCATTTAAGTGATGTCGGTTGATGGATACATAATCGCGCGGACACTGGGTAGAATTCCCCTGCTCTTCTATGAATAATGCCAAGAGATCTCTTCGGTCTACGTCAGACGCCAGACAGGGTCTCAGTACAGCTGATTTACCGCAAATCTCCGACTGTTTAGCACGTGCTCGTTTACGTCCACCAAAGGCAGTGAAATAGCTTGTCGCCTGCAAGCATGACGCGTTCTCCTGGAGATCCATTTGTATTCTGTTGTAATTGTTATTATATGATTAGTGTAATGGTACCAGAACAGTGATGTTAATAAATGAGGAATTTGAACTGCCGGGACCCCACTGTCTGTGCTTCAGTTCTGAGCAGGCAAGCACATTTGGGTTTAATTTATTAATCTCCAGAGGTCTGAAGACGAATCTTCTGAGGGCAGCATGTAGGTGGATTTGAGGGATGCAAATGTTTGGTGTAATTTCACAGCAATTTTGCTGCAGTGTTAGTTTATTCAGATTGTGAGTTTTAGTTAGGCGGACCTCATTGGCTGCGCCTCCAAGATGAAGTGAGGGACTTCCTCAACCCCCTCTGAACCCGACTTGACACCAAAGCGGAGTTATATTCCATGCTGTATTAAACCCAAAAAGAGTGAGACCATTCCCTCCAGGGCGCATCACTTCCTTCTCTCCGGATTTACATTACACCCTGACTCCGGATTTCTCCTGCAATTTCAGTGTTCTTGTGCAGTGTTCCTCCGATTGAAGCCGGAGTGTAAATGCACCCATCTTTCCATGACATTGTGCAAAGGTTCATGACCGTGAATGAAATGTGAGGCAATCACGCCCATGAACATTGATCAATATTAAGAATATTCAAGTTTTAAAAATACATCACAAATTCACAACTTCAGGGGGAAATTTAATGTACATCAAAATGGATACATATTTAAAATCTGGTTTCATTTCTAAACAATGCAACGTGCGCGTAATGGAAATGTCATCGCCCATATATGCAGCTAATTAATCGACAATTCAGTTCATATGGTGCACAGCACCAATACTTTATCTCTCAAGTGTACTTTCCAAAAACACACATATTTGCTCCACTGTGCAGCTCATTTAGAATATACCAAATGGATCATTCAGCATATCTGTGCCCAGTCATTCTGATATAAACCGCGTTCAACAAAGAATAGTAAATCGCTTCATTACCATAGCTGGGTTGTCACAGGGGTGGAAGAGAAAACTACAGCTTTCCTATTACATTCACAGAAGGCGGAGAATAAGCGGAACACTAGCAGGTCCATATATTTCTGTATTTCATTTTGATGCAGGTAACTAAAATAAATATATTCCTACTATACTGGGTTTGACTGGTTAAAGTGCAAAACATTAATTTAACCTTCAATAGAGTATTCACTCTGAAAACCCAAGTGAAATGCCCAGTAAATCTACATATATTATTTTATATCGTTGAATATTAGATATTCAGATAAGGATTTCTACATTGATTCTTCATTTGATTTGACTTAATTTGGCGCGCATTATCGAAGAAAGAGTACTCACTGGTAGTAATTAGTAAAACCTTTCACAGAAAGATACAAATCATCTTCAACACGAAGACAAATCATTTTCCATCCCTGACACACTTCAACAGGGATCGATATGGAAAGATTTGTCCTGCACAATTTTCCATTATTCCAACTACCGTACATATTCACTGTGAATATACAGATATATGATCAAGACACTCTACAAATATTGCAGAGCATAGGTTACACATTACACAGGGAGCATAAATATCCCTTTAACAAACTTCCCGTTTCCTTCAATATGAAGGCAAGTGACTGCAATCATTAACCAGATAGCGACATTATACAGGTAAAGGTCCAGAAATATCTTTTAAGTTACCCATGTCCTTCTTTGTGAAGGTATAAGTGACGCATCTTCCATTATGCAATACTGTTTTACACCATGATACATATCTGGTGCTGTATCTTGTGTGACCCTCAGTTCCTCACTTCTCGGAGTTGTCCAGTGTTTCAGATCTACCGGCGTCTCCAGAATGCTGTGAGCGGGGCTGTACTGTCTCCTGGAGGCCGGAATGGAAGGAAGGTACGGGGGGACGCGCGGAATACAGAGCCTTGGCTGCATCATGCCGGCTGCAAATGGTTCACCAGTTTCTTTTGAATTAGCTTCTCTGGCGTTTGATGCAGCGAGCGCCTTTCTGCAAACATGTGTTACACACTATTCGGCATTACTGCAACTAAAAATAAACAATGCTCGTTACAATGATGTTTACAGGACAGTAATAATAATTTAGAAGAATAATAGATATTTTCTGGATGTGTTGTGTAAAGCGAGCGGCTTTAGAGTGAGATGCTTCAGGTAGTCATGGTCACATTCGGGATGGCAGGTTTCTCGAGGTACATGTTAGTTTTGGACTCCCAACATCTTTTACACTATAGTCTTCAGCAGGCTGATGCTCCTGTTTATCCGCTTCGGGGGGGGGGGGGGGTGGGGGAGGGAGGCTTTGCTTTAAGGCTGCTTTAACCAATTGGGGAGAAAAACCAGAGAATCGAACGGTGAATAGCATGACCCTACATCACGGATAGCGTGATACCCGGGACATGGTGTGGGATCATGCCATTCACCGTTCGATTCTCTGGTTTTTATATGGCTTGACCAAGGGAGAGGATTAGTGCCGGAGACAGTGCAGTAACTGGTTGGGTGTCCCAGAGTCACAGGCTGCAGCTCAGCAGCCCCTCGATGTATTGTACAGGAGAAGCTCAGCTCCGGGTTTCCCGGGATTTGCCACACACCGGGCCCAATCCGCTCTCCCGGGTGCACAATAGCAGCAGCGACTCTGAACACGGCGAGGCGGCGCTGTTTGACGATTCGCTGCGAGTCCGAGAGGGGCAGTTGGACAGCACAGACGACGCGGTAATCCCTGTCAGAATCAGTTTGATCTGGGGGTTAGGAGATCCTGGGAATGCTCCTCCTATCCGCACCGAGACACTTCTATTACTGAGGAAAACCGCGTTTCTACATCTGCTTGATAGGATGTTGAAAACCTCCGATAGCCCCAATGTGGCCCAGATGTTATAAACATCCGACACCATATTGTTCCATTTATCTGTATGATATTGCAGGACATTATGTTTTGACTCAACTTTTACCATTTGAGCGAAGAATAATATATATATTTTAATTTTGTGTTGAGCAATTTCTGACTGAAATTGTGTTGAAATGGATTGTGAAAAATAAAGCCTTGGATTTATATAGCATTTTATCGAGTCTCGAAATGAATGCAATATATCTTTCTTTTTTTTCATCTTCTTCTCCCTTTTCGGAAACACTCAACTGGCTTCACATACAATTAAAGAGTTTCAAGTGATGGAGAACTAATCATTGCTCTCACTGTTGTGGCATTTTGCCTAAAGCAGGGAACATACCTACCGTGTACTCACAGAATTGATTGACAAGAGTGATCAGAAGGCAGTCAACTAATGGCTGCGTTTAATGACGCCTGTTGATTACAAGTCCTTTATTTTGGAGATATTAATTACGTTTATATATAACACAGTTGGATATATCTGCGCATATCCAACTGTGCACTAGAAACAATAATTAGATCTGCTCTTCAGTAACCCCTGTTCATTAAAGTTCAGCTTCTTCCGAGGATTTGATTTGCACTGTCGGTCAGAGACTTGACCTCTGACCTGATCTGTTTCAATGGCTTGTAGGAACCTTTCAGCGACAATCGTCAATTTCCAAGGAACAAACCTTGAAAAGAGAATAATAGTCCTGGATCACGGTATTCCCATCTGTACTTTCGATGATAGATGGTGTAATATTAAAACGGATAGATTGGAGACTAAAAATTGAGAGCATATAAACCGCGAATGTATTTGTATTTACACACTTGGTGAAGTGATCGGGGTACTCTAAAAAGCTGGTTCACGAAGAAAGTTTATAACAATGAATTTGCAATTAGCCTTTGTCAGTTTTCATGATACGCCACACATTCGTTGCAAGCCACTCGTCCTCCTTTACACGCACCCGTGTCCAGTATTGCTGGCGAGGTGAATGTGCAAGAATTTGATATATTGGCAGCCTCTCTCGTAGTACGATTTTGTCAGATCGTTTTTTTCCCCAGTAACCGTCATTGGGCTCGATCGGAAATATAGCTCCCTATAACATGACTGAAGCGTGAGAATGAATGGAGCCAATAATCAGCCAGAAACTGTGTAGAACGGGTACCACTGGGTTTAAAAAACGATTTCTGGCTGTACTGAGATGGCTCCACGTTAATGAGACGTCAAATAACATCGGGAAACAACATTAAAAAGCTCCGAATGTATATCATACCCGTTCCCACGTTCCGCTTGTCAGATCCTTTCAATGCCCTCCCGAGGGTCCAGTGTTTTTGTGCTCACGATGCAGCTGGTCGACCTCTGCGAGTCCTCGACGCATGGGAAAGCGGCCGCGGCAGCCGCCTCACATCCAGTGTCACAGCCCATCACACGCCCAGAGTGGCCTGTAAACAGGGACAGGCTCACCGTGCACGATAACATCTGCACCAGGGCACAAGGCCAGATGCCGGCGGCGCAGATACATCACATCTTATATATCAGCAGTGAGCAGTGGCATCCAGGCATTTCTCTGCAGCTGCCTTTTCGACATGCAACTCGCAGTATGCACTGAAAGAAACTGTCATCATCATCATCATTGGAAGTTCCTCGAAATCGAGGAAGATTTGCTTCCACTCTAAAAGTGATTTCTCAGGTGACTGTACAGACCAGGGAATTATAGTCCCTGTCACAGGTATGACAGACAGTCTGGTGGGTGGGATTGGTTTGCTGCATGCTCCTTCTGCTGCCTGCACTTGTTTTCTGCATACTCTTGGCGACGAGACTCCAGGTGCTCAGCGCCCTCCCGAATGCTCTTCGTCCACTTAGGCCAGGGATTCCCAGGTGCCAGTGGGGATGTTGCATTTTATCAAGGAGACTTTGCGGGTGTCCTTGAAATGTTTCCTCTGCTCACTGGGGCTTGCTTGCCATGTCGGAGTTCCGAGTAGAGCGCTTGCTTTGGGAGTGTTGTGTCGGGCATGCGGACGATGTGGCCCACCCAGCGAAGCTGGTCGAGTATGTTCACTGCTTCAATGCTGTGGATGTTGGCCTGATTGAGAACACTGACATTGGTGCATCTACCCCCCCCCCCCCCCCAGTGGATTTGCAGGATCTTGCAGAGGCAGCATTGGTGGTATCTCTCCAGTGCTTTAAGGTGTCTAATGTATATGTTCCATGCCTCTGAGCCATATAGGAGGGTGGGTATCACTACAGTCCTGTAGATCATAAGCTTGGTGCCAGATTTGAGGTCGTGGTCTTTGAACACTCTCTTCCTCAGGTGATCAAAGGCTGCACTGGGGCACTGGAGGCGGTGTTGGACCTCATCATTGATGTCTGCCCTTGCTGATAGTAGGCTCCCGAGGTATGGAAAGTGGTCCACGTTGTCCAAGGCCATGCCATGGATTTTGATGACTGGGGGGCAGTGCTTTGTGGCGGGGTCAGGTTGGTGGAGGACCTTTGTCTTATGGATGTTTAGTGTAAGGCCCATGCTTCTGTATGCCTCGGTGAAGATGTTGACTATGGCTTGGAGTTCAGCCTCTGAATGTGCGCAGGGGCAAGCGTCGTCTGTGTACTGTAGTTTAATGACAGAGGATGGAATGACCTTGGATCTAGCCTGGAGGTGACGAAGGTTAAGCAGGTTCCCATTGGTTCCATTACTTCCAGTGTCTTGTTGAGCGTGAGATTGAGCATTACAGCGAAGAAGATCGAGAAGAGGTTTGGCACGATGACACAGCCCTGCTTGACCCTGGTCTGGATGTGGATTGGGACTGTGGTGGATTCGTTGGTCAGGATCACGGCAGAAACTGTTACTAAAAGCAATGGATATAGTGACACATGTCATACAGAAGTGACTAATATTCCCTAGGAAGTTGTTCCACTTTACAAGTGGCCCAAGGGGTTAGCCATACCAGCTATAAACATTGTAATCACTAAAGCAATTTCATTAAAAATTCATGATAGTGACGAAACATACTGAAATGCAATTTCGTATAATGGAACAAAATATAGATTGTAGAATTTTGTTCCTTTTCCACGAGCAGTAAGTACTCGCCTCATATTTTATGTCAAATGTTAGCATTTAGTAAACCTTAACGATGGTACTGAACTCTTATTTTATTATGATTGCCCAAGGGGAAGGATATCAACTCAGTGGAAATAGAACGCTATTCAATTTTGGGATGCAGTGTCACCATTTAGCACAAGGTCGACGCAGTGCAAAGCTATATCCTGTGTACAGAACAACATGGCTCAATTCCAGCCTCGGAAAATCAGCAATATCACTGATTTTTTTCACTCATTATACCAATACTCCCTTGATATTCTCCGTGCATTTGCCAATTGTCAATTTACATTGCAATATTGCCACTTTCACATTTCAAGCTGTACGAACCGTGTCCTGGCAGTGTAACTCGGCAGTCAGGTGGGCAATCTGGTTGCTCCTTCGAAGTCTGACACTGCTTTGCGTTTTTACCGCGTGCAGTATAACTTCATCCTGTGCAAATCAGATTTTGAAAATGGAAAGCAGATGTTCTGGCCCATTGTTTCTGAACAATTAAAGTAACCAAGCGAGCATCCGCGTGCACGTGCTGTGCTCCTGTCAGCACTGACCCCTGTCGTGTCCGCAGTCTGCAGTATAACACATCTTTACCTCTGAGTAACACGGCTAGAAATTCGATAATTAGCGCTAGTGCAATTTTTTGGCGATAAACGTGGTCGCGTTTTTTTTTTAGCGTCGGGATACCGCTATCGCTGGAGGCCACAAAATTCACCAAACGGTGACCAGCGACAGCAGTAGCAGTAAATCCGGCGTTGCACAACTGAAGTTGTGCGGCAGAGCAGAATTTACCGCTCTACCAAAAACGGACCTTCTGTGCAAGCGCAAGTTTTTTTGCTGATTTGTTTCGTCGGATTTTTTGGTCAGCTGTCAGGTTGCGCCCACGCATACGCAGAACACCCACGCTTCCATCAACCATTTTTGTGAGAGAAAGCAACATGCAGGCAGAATTCCATCGCCAGAGAGCAAGAAAGTTCAACTCAGATGCCAAGAGGCCCTGATCACGGCAATTGATAGCAGATGAGGAAAATTCAACAAAGGGGCCGATTTAAACTCCCCCCAGTCGGTGTAAGAAGACTGTGTAAGAGTGTGGCTGAAGAGGTTTCCTCAGTTGACTCGATAAGAAGGGACCACAAGCAGTGCAGGAAAAGATGGAATGATCACTGCAGGATCGTCAGAGTAAGTAATATTTTTATTGATACACTCCTTCATTACTTCTATTATAAATGAGATACATGTTGGTATTAGTAGGCTTAGTGTTGCACCTTATTTGCCATGAATGATCATCACACATTATTAAGGCTGGTTTTTGACATCTTAAAAGATGTTTCTGCACTTTGATATCTTCCTCATGAACCACATGCAATTTCCAGGGTCATTAAGCAGAGGACTGTATTAAATGCACAGTATGGTATAGGTGTTTTGATGGCTATCTCTGTGTGCCACAAGAGCAGAAGGGCCCTCTGGTAACCATTCATATTGTCATCTTTGCAGGGAAAGTTGTCCGAGGCAGCAGTGGCGCATAGGTGGCGGTCCGTCCCGAACAATCCCACTCACGGACCTCGAGGAGCAGGTGGCAGGTCTAATTGGTGCCTCAGAGAGGGCAACTACCTGTGGGGCTGCTGAGCCAACATTTGAGAGTGAAGGTAAGTCCTGCAAAATCCATGGACTAGGGTTGGGGCAATGGGATACAGTGTCTGTGGAGTAGGGTTGGGGCAGTGGGATGTAGTGCCTGTGGACTAAGGTTGGGGCAATGTGATGCAGTGTCTGTGGACTAAGGTTGGGGCAATGGGATATAGTGTCTGTGAACTAGGGTTCAGGCAATGTGATGTTACTTAAGAGGGTCGATGACCTATAATGCAGTAGCGGTGGTCCATCAAATGAGCCTGCACTATGTCACCTTACACATGTCACCCTGCCACCTTCCCTGCTGCTAACCACTCGTTTGTTGTTTTCTATTTTGCAGATGAGAATTCTGAGGCATCACACCCTGCATTGGACGAGATGTATGTCAACCACACCGAGGAACCTCCACAGGAGGAGGAGGAGGAGGAAGAATAAAAGTATTTCACAGTGATTAAATTGATTCTGCATATATCTATATCTATATATAAATATATATGTTAAAAGTATGGATTATCTGGAAAGGTGGCAATGTTGAAAGAAACAAAATGGATGACTTCCCCAAGTTCATGTCTCCATGGCTTTGAAACTCACCAAATTAGAAAAGGTATTAATTGGAAAGCCATTATCATCATAGGCAGTCCCTCGAATCGAGGATGACTTGCTTCCATGTCAAAAAGTTCACAGGTGTCTCAATGAAGGACCTAAAATTCCAGGTCCCGAAGTAAATCTTGAAGGGTGGAAGATGCCTGTGCCTGGATTTTTTTAATGTGTGGTGGCCGTTGCATACCAGCCACCACATGCGCTCGACAGAGCTAGGTCTTGGTCCAGTAGCAAGGATTAACCAAGATGACTGGAGACCTGCTCTGCTGCACGGACCCAGTGCACACACATATCACAGTGTGGGCTGGCCCATGCTGCTCCTGGGCCCTCGCTTCTTCTGGTCCCAAACTCACGCTTCTCCTGGGCCCCGATCACATCCCTCTACAATCTCTCACCACTCCTTCACCCCAACCTCACCGCTCCTGCAGTACCTGCCCACGCTCCAATCAGCGACTTGGATCTTGATGACGTCCCTCTTCACTGCCGCTGCTCTCCTGCTCCAGCACGTGCTGCTCCCTGGAGTGGTATGCCACCACGCTGCTCCTTCCACTCCCCAGCCTGCTCTGATGCTGCTCACAGGCCGCGAGCCACCCAGCCCCTTAATCAAGGAATGGCACTGGGCCTCCAGACAAATGTATGAGAAGCCAATCAGAAATGGCCCTGGAAACAATACCCAATCTTGAGGCTTTCTGAGAAACAATGGCCTTAAGGGATATAAAAAGTCAAGCCAAGGACTGCTGGTGTTCTCTTTTCTTAAGCACGTGGCAAAAGTAGCACCTTCCCCTGCAGACAAAGAAGCAGGCCATGTACTTTGCCAGAGGGAAGTGCTCTTTATGCCTTTTTATACCTTTTTATACCTTTTTATAAATCATTATTGTAACATCATTGTATCTGTTGTAACTAAGGAGATCTGTAGGATAGCTGATGACTGCTGATAGATGTGCATGTGTGTGTGTTTAATAAGCTATTCCAAATTGTTTTAAAAGAATTGGTCTTGCTGTCAATTTCATGCCAGAGATTTAGAAATCTTACAGTGGTGGTGGTGGCCAGGGGGGCAACTATTTCTTCTGAGGAAGACAGAACATTCTTGGGCTTTGGCCTATCCAAGGCCCGGGGTCCAAGTGGCGTGCAGTAACACACTCACAGAGTTGAATCCTGTGTGCCGTCTCTGTGGAGGCTGAGTCAGCAAAGCCAGTCTGCTGAAAGACAAGCAGACACACACCTGGATTTGGTGGGACTCTCTCGGGAGAGCATCCACCTCAGCTGACAGCTCCTTGAGGTCTTTGGTGGGATCTTCAGCAACATGTCACAGATTGTAGCTGCAATGCAGGAGAACACCGAGGCTGTCAATGTCCAGTGGCAATTTTGCGAGTTTATACTCACAATTGGACGTTCATGTTGGAAAAAAGATTAAGTCCAGGAAACTGGGAACTGTTACAATGATGGGGGAAGTGGGGTTGAGGGACTATGAGGTTGGAAGCCTTGGAGGAAAGATCTCCACAGGCGATTAGGTCAGTGCCGGTCTTGGAAACGATGGAAATGCTGAATATCTTGGAGATATCTGTAATCATGGGTGGACCCAAAACAGGAAAGGTGGAATTTCAGTTGGGATCATGTGGAATAAGTCAAAGTTGGGTTCTACCAGGGAAGTTCTGTTTGTGCAACTTGGGAAAGAGGTCATAATTAGGGGCGTATGTTCTTACTGATAGTATTTACTTTATTGATCTCCAGGGATCTGAAGACTGGTCTTCTTAGGGCAATATTTTGATGGATTATGGAATGAAAATGTTTGGTGTAATTCAGCAGCATTTTTACTGCAGTGCCGTGTCTAATGGGTAGCAATTTAGTTTCGCACCGTTTGGAGGCGGTAACAGTTAGGAGGCATGAAACTTTGCGGCAGGTGCTGAAGTCTTATCAATCTCCAAAAATTCAGGTTACTCTCCCGGAAGGAGCACTACTTTAAACACTCCACTTGCTTCCTGGGGCGCTAACGGGGCAGACACCTCAGCAGTGCCTCAGCAGTGCAGTGTACTGGGCCATGCAGCACTGCCGCATCAGAGCAGCCCTCCTCTCACTGAAAGGAAGGGCACACACTGCCAGTTCTGCAAATTAAATAGCGACCTACCTGGACCACCATTGACTGGGGGTGCCACATGATCTGCCCGGCTCTCAAGGAGAGTTGAAATGCAGGTACAGCAGGCAGTGAAGAAGGCAAATGGTGTCGGCCTTCATAGCTAGGGGATTTGAGTATAGGTGGAGGGAGGTCTTACTGCAGTTGTACAGGGCCTTGGTGAGGCCTCACCTGGAATATTGTGTCCAGTTTTGGTCTCCTAATCTGAGGAAGGACGTTCTTGCTATTGTGGGTTCACCAGACTGATTCCCAGGATGGTGGGACTGACATATGAGGAGAGACTGGATCAACTGGGCCTTTATATATTGGAGTTTAGAAGGATGAGAGGGGATCTCATAGAAACTTATAAGACTCTGATGGGACTGGACAGGTTAGATGTGGGAAGAATGTTCCTGATGATGGGGAAGTCCAGAACCAGGGGATACAGTCTTAGGATAAGGGATAGGCCATTTAGGACTGAGATGAGAAGAAACTTCTTCACTCAGAGAGTTGCTAACCTGTGGAATTCCCTACTGCATAGAGTTGTTGATGCCAGTTCATTGGATATATTCAAGAGGGAGTTAGATATGGCCCTTATGGCTAAAGGGACAAAGGGTATGGAGAGAAAGCAGGAAAGAGGTAGTGAGGGAATGATCATCCATGATCCTATTGAATGGTGGTGCAGGCTCGAAGGGCCGAATGGCCTACTCCTGCACCTATTTTCTATGTTTCTATGTTTCTATGAGCGATCGCGGCTTAGATCCTGTGAAGAAAGCGGATCAGCAGCGCCAACAAGAAGGTAAGTTTTAAAAAACATTTTCACTCGGCCTTTAATCATCACCCTAGCAGCAGCTGGCCGCCCGAGCCGCGCCTCCTGTAGCTGCCGATCTTTTCACCAGACACTGCTGCAGGGGGTGATGATGAATTTCAGGGCCGGGGCGCTAACGGGCCTATGTGCACAGCGATGATGTCACGATCTCTGGGTGCAGGAGATCAGGGCGCAAAGCCGTAGCACCGCCGTTAAACTGCTGCCAATATAACGGGAGTCATTAACAGTGCCGCACCCTGTAAGTAAATCATTTATGGCCTGTTCCTAATGGGAGGCACAAATGAGATTAATTTCTAGCCTCAAGTGTGGAATCCAATCAGGCGGTACTTCCCAAGCTGGAAATTTGGTTCAGCCAGGATGGGGAGAGACTTTCTGACCACTGTCTGAAGCTGGTTTGACAACAAATTGGAGCTGCACTCCATGCTGCATTAAACACAGATGGAGTGAGACCATTCCTTCCAGCGCATTTCACTTCTCTCCGGATTTAAGTTAGACTCTGATTCTGGATTTATTCTGCAACTTAAGTGCTTCTGCACAGCCAACTGAAGCTGCAATTAAATGCTCCCCAGGTTCTTCGAGATATGCTGAACATTTATGCAAACGTTAATTACTTTATTTGTTGCATTTGGACTTTCAAAAGGCTTTTCACAAGGTCCCGCACAAGAGATTGGTGTGCAAAATCAAAGCGCATGCTATTGGGGGTAATAGAAAGCATAGAAAACATAGAAAATAGGTGCAGGAATAGGCCATTCGGCCCTTCAAGCCTGCACCGCCATTCAATAAGATCATGGCTGATCATTCCTTCAGTACCCGTTTCCTGCTTTCTCTCCATACCCCTTGATCCCCTTAACCGTGAGGGCCATATCTAACTCCCTCTTGAATATATCCAATGAACTGGCATCAACAACTCTCTGCAGCAGGGAATTCCACAGGTCAACAACTCTCTGAGTGAAGAAGTTTCTCATCATCTCAGTCCTAAATGGCCCACCCCTTATCCTAAGATTATGTCCCCTGGTTCTGAACTTCCCCAACATCGAGAACATTCTTCCCGCATCCAACCTGTCCAGTCCCGTCAGTGTCTTATATGTTTCTATGAGATCCACACTTATCCTTCTAAACGCCAATGAATAAAGGACCAGTTGATCCAGTCTCTCCTCATATGACAGCCCAGCCATCCCTGGAATCAGTCTGGTGAACCTTTGCTGCACTCCCTCAATAGCAAGAACGTCCTTCCTCAGATTAGGAGACCAAAACTGAACACAATATTCCAGGTGAGGCCTCACTAAGGCCCTGTACAACTGCAGTAAGACCTCGCTGCTCCTATACTCAAATCCCCTAGCTATGAAGGCCAACATACCATTTGCCTTCTTTACCACCTGCTGTACCTGCGTGCCCACTTTCAGTGACTGATAAACCATTATATCCAGGTCTCGTTGCACCTCCCCTTTTTCTAGTCTGCCGCCATTCAGATAATATTCTGCCTTCGTGTTTTTGGCCCCAGAATGGATAACCTCACATTTATCCACATTATACTGCATCTTCCATGTATTTGCCCACTCACCTAATCTGTTCAAGTCACCTTGCAGCCTCTTAGCGTACCCTCACAGCTCACACTGCCACCCAGTTTAGTGTCATCTGCAAACTTGGAGATATTACACTCTATTCCTTCATCCAAATCGTTAATGTATATTGTAAAGAGCTGGGATCCCAGCACTGAGCCCTGCAGCACCCCACTAGTAACTGCCTGCCATTCTGAAAAGGACCCGTTTATCCCGAGTCTCTGCTTCCTGTCTGCCAACCAATTCCCTATCCACGTCAGTACATTACCCCCAATACAATGCGCTTTGATTTTGTACACCAATCTCTTGTGTGGGTCCTTGTCAAAAGCCTTTTGCAAGTCCACTGGTTCTCCCTTGTCCACTCGACTAGTTAGATCCTCAAAAAATTCCAGAAGATTCATCAAGCATGATTTCCCTTTCATAAATCCATGCTGACTCGGTCCGATCCTGTCACTGCTTTCCAAATGGGCTGCTATTTCATCCTTAATGATTGATTCCAACATATTCCCTACTACTGATGTCAGACTAACCAGTCTATAATTACCCACTTTCTCTCTCCCTCCTTTTTAAAAAAGTAGCGTTACATTAGCTACCCTCCAGTCCATAGGAACTGATCCAGATTCGATAGATTGTTGGAAAATTATCACCAATGCATCCACTATTTCTCGGGCCACTTCCTTAAGTACTCTGGGATGCAGACTACCAGGACCCGGGGATTTATTGGCCTTTAATCCCATCAATTTCCCTAACACAATTTCCCGCCTAATAAGGATATCTTTCAGTTCCTCATTCTCACGAGACCCACTGTCCCCTAGTACATTCTGAAGGTTGTTTGTATCTTCCTTTGCGAAGACAGAACCGAAGTATTGGTTCAATTGGTCTGCCATTTCTTTGTTCCCCATTATAAATTCATCTGAATCTGACTGCAAGGGACCTACGTTTGTCTTTACTAATCTTTTTCTCTTCATATATTTATCAAAGCTTTTGCAGTCAGTTTTTATGTTCTCTGCAACCTTCCTCTCGTACTCTATTTTCCCCTTCTTAATTAAACCTTTAGTCCTCCTCTGTTGAATTCTAAATTTCTCCCAGTCCTCATGTTTGTTGCTTTTTCTAGCCAATTTATATGCCTCCTCCTTGGTTTTAACACTATCCTTAATTTCGCTTGTTAGCCATGGTTGAGCCACCTTCCCAGTTTTATTTTTACTCCAGACAGGGATGTACAATTGCTGAAGTTCATCCATGTGATCTTTAAATGTTTGCCATTGCTTATCCACCATCAACCCTTTACGTATCCTTTGCCAGTCTATTCTAGCCAATTCACACCTCATGCCATCGAAGTTACCTTTCCTTAAGTTTAGGACCCTAGTTTCCGAATTAACTTTGTCACTCTGCATCTTAATAAGGAATTCTACCATATTATGTTCACTTTTCCCCAAAGGGCCTCGCACAACAAGATTGCTAATTAGTCTCTTCTCATTATACATCACCCAGTCTAGGATGACCAGCTCCTTGGTTGGTTCCTCGACATATTGGTCTAGAAATCCATCCCTAATACACTCCAGGAAATCCTTCTCCACCGCATTGTTACCAGTTAGGTTAGCCCACTCTATATGTAGGTTAAAGTCACCCATGATTACTGCTGTACCTTTATTGCACACATCTCTTATTTCTTGTTTGATGCTGTCCCCAACCTCATTATTACTATTTTGTGGTCTATACACACTCCCACTAGCGTTTTCTGCCCTTTGGAATTCCGCAGCTCCACCCATACCGATTCCACATCACC
Source organism: Pristiophorus japonicus (assembly GCF_044704955.1). Classification (NCBI taxonomy): domain Eukaryota; kingdom Metazoa; phylum Chordata; class Chondrichthyes; family Pristiophoridae; genus Pristiophorus; species Pristiophorus japonicus. The sequence goes on from NC_091984.1 coordinate 177,510,186, forward strand.
CAGTGGATGAATTAACTGCTATCTGCGCAGTTAATTCATCCACCTTATTCCGAATACTCCTCGCATTGAGGCACAGAGCCTTCAGGCTTGTCTTTTTAACACACTTTGCACCTTTTGCATCTTGCCTAGTCAGTAATGTATTGACATGGATAGAGAACTGGTTGGCAGATAGGAAGCAGAGAGTCGGGATAAACGGGTCCTTTTCAGAATGGCAGGCAGTGACTAGTGGAGTGCCGCAGGGCTCAGTGCTGGGCCCCAGCTCTTTACAATATACATTAACGATTTAGATGAAGGAATTGAGTGTAATATCTCCAAGTTTGCAGATTACACTAAACTGGGTGGTGGTGTGAGCTGTGAGGAGGATGCTAAGAGGCTGCGGGGTGATTTGGATAAGTTAGGTGAGTGGGCAAATGCATGGCAGATGCAGTATAATGTGGATAAATGTGAGGTTATCCATTTTGGGGGCAAACACACGAAGGCAGAATAATATCTGAATGGCGGCAGACTAGGAAAAGGGGAGGTGCAACGAGACCTTGGTGTCATGATTCATCAGTCATTGAAAGTTGGCATACAGGTACAGCAGGCGGTGAAGAAGGCAAATGGTACGTTGGCCTTCATAGCTAGGGGATTTGAGTATAGGAGCAGGAAGGTCTTACTGAAGTTTTACAGGGCCTTAGTGAGGCCTCGCCTGGAATATTGTGTTCAGTTTTGGTCTCCTAATCTGAGGAAGGATATTCTTGCTATTGAGGGAGTGCAGCGTAGGTTCACCAGACTGATTCCAGGGATGGCTGGACTGTCATATGAGGAGAGACTGGATCAACTGGGCCTTTATTCACTGGAGTTTAGAAGGATGAGAGGGGATCTCATAGAAACCTATAAGATTCTGACGGGACTGGACAGGTTAGATGTGGAAAGAATGTTCCCAATGTTGGGCAAGTTCAGAACCAGGGGACATAGTCTTAGGATAAGGGGTAGGCCATTTAGGACTGAGATGAGGAGAAACGTCTTCACTCAGAGAGTTGTTAACCTGTGGAATTCCCTGCCGCAGAGAGTTGTTGATGCCAGTTCATTGGATATATTCAAGAGGGTGTTAGATATGGCCCTTACAGCTAAGGGGATCAAGGGATATGGAGAGAAAGCAGGAAATGGGTACTGAGGGAATGATCAGCCATGATCTTATTGAATGGCGGTGCAGGGTCGAAGGGCCAAGTGGCCTTCTCCTGCACCTATTTTCTATGTTTCTATGTTAATGAAATATGAGACAATCACACAGATAAACATTGTTTCATAAATGATAAATATGAAGACTAATTATATTTTCAAAATAAAATGCAAATTGTTTGATGTAAATTAATTGTTTTAATAGACATACATAGAAACTGGTATCATTTCTTAACAAGTGCAATTTGTGTATAATGCATATATGCAGTTAACAAATCATCTAATCAATTGGCAATACAAGAGGAAGTATTCTGTTCAACAGATGCACTGATACGATGCACAGTACTGAGACAATTTTCAAATGTACTTTCTAACACACACACACACATTTGCTCCATTGTGAAGCTCTTATTTAGAATATAACAAATGGATCATTCAGTTCTTTGAGTATGTAACGAGCTGGGTGGATAAGGGGGAACCAGTGGATGTGGTGTATTTGGATTTCCAGAAGGCATTCGATAAGGTGCCACATAAAAGCTTACCACACAAAATAAAAGCTCACGGGGTTGGTGGTAATATATTAGCATGGATAGAGGATTGGTTAACTCATAGAAAACAGAGAGTCGGGATAAATGGGTCATTTTCCGGTTGGCAAACAGTCACTAGTGGGGATCGGTACTGGGTTCTCAACTATTTACAATCTATATTAATGACTTGGATGAAGGGACCAAGTGTAATGTAGATAAGTTTGCTGATGATACAAAGATGGATGGGAAAGCAAATTGTGAGGAGGACACAAAAAATCTGCAACGGGATATAGACAGGCTAAGTGAGTGGGCAAAAATTTGGCAGATGGAGTATAATGTGGGAAAATATGAGGTTATCCACTTTGGCAGAAATAATAGAAAAGCAAATTATAATTTAAATGGAGAAAACTTGCAAAGTGCTGCAGTATAGAGAGACCTGGGGTCTTTGTGCATGAAACACAAAAAGTTAGTTTACAGGTACAGTAAGTAATCAGGAAGGCAAATGGAATGTTGGCCTTTATTGCAAGGCGGATAGAGTGTAAAAGCAGAGAAGTCCTGCTACAACTGTACAGGCTATACTTGCATTGGAGGCAGTTCAGAGAAGGTTCACTAGGTTGATTCCGGAGATGAGGGGGTTGACTTATGAGGAAAGGTTGAGCCTATACACATTGGAATTCAGAAGAATGAGAAGTGATCTTATTGAAACATAAAATAATGAGGGGGCTCGACAACGTGGATGCAAAGAGGATATTTCATAGGGGAAACTAAAACTAGTGGACATAGGCTTAGAATAAGGGGCCGGCCATTTAAAACTGAGATGAGGAGAAATTTCTTCTCTCAGAAGGTTGTAAATCTATGGAATTCTCTGCCCAAGAGAGCTGTGGAAGCTGGATCATTGAATATATTTAAGGCGGAGATAGACAAATTTTTGAGCGATAAGGGAATAAAAGGTTATGGGGAGTGGACAGGGAAGTGGAGCTGAGTCCATGATCAGATCAACCATTATCTTATTGAATGGCGGAGCAGGCTTGAAGGGCCAAATGGCCTACTCCTGCTCCTATTTCTTATGTTCTTATTCAGCATGTCGGTACCCAGCCGTTCCACTTTATACCGTGTTCTACAAAGGATAGTTGTTAAGCTCTTTATTACCACAGCGGGGTGGTCACAGGGGCTGAAGTGAACACTACTGAATGCTGTGAATAACCAGGGCACCAGCACATCCACAAAATTCTGTATTTAACTTAGATAAAGTTATTTAAAATAAATATATTTCTACTGTACCGGTTTTGACTGGATATAGTAGATAAAATAAATGTAACATGCTGAAAAATTACAAACTGCCTTCATTAAGAATAACCGGCGTCCAATACTGACATGTGTGATAGAGATCAATACACAGAGCTTTTTCTAACAATTGCCTGGTATCCACACACGATATTCATTCTGAATACCCACATGTGCTGCTTAGTAAATCCACAGTTATTGCAGAGCCCCGACAAATATTATCGATATTCAGCTGAGAGTTTCAGAATTTATTTTTAATTTGACCTACAGTTAATTGGAAGACACTAAATACTAACTTAACTATTAGGCGGTTTAACCTTTCGCAAAAAGATACAAATCACCTTCAACAAGAAGACACGTCACTTTTCATCCTTGGCACACTTCAACGGGGATCAATATGGAGAGAAATCTCCTACACAATTGTTTGTCATTCCAACTACTGTGAATATACAGATATATAATCGAGAAACTCAAAATTGTAGAACATGGGTCATATAGTACGACATTTTATAAGGGTCAGAAATAGCCCTTTAAGAACCTGCTCATCTCCTTCAATATGGAGCCATAGGACTATAATCTTTGACGACAGTACGACATTGCACAGGTAAATGTCAAGAAATATCTCTTTAAAATATTGCGCATCTCCTACTACGTGAAGATATTAATTGACTCGTCATCCATTCTGGAATACAGTTTTACACCGGAAAACATCTCTGGTGTTTTATCTTGTTTACGCGTCACTTCCTCACTTCTAGGAATCGTCCACCATGCTTCAGATCTACTGACTTCATCGGAATGGGTCGTGCGTCTGGGCTGAACTGGAATGAAAGTGCAGAGGGCATGCAGAATATCATGGGGCTCTGGCTAGATCGTGGCTGCTGCAAGTCGTAAACGAGTTGCTTCTGAACTGGGTTCTCTGGTGTGTTGTGCAGTGAACGGCTTTCTGCAAACATGTGGAGTGTCCTTCATGACCACGTTATCCGGCATTACTGAAGCTAAAAGGTAATAACGCGCGGTACAATTATGTTAACAGGGGAATCACAATAACACAGACTGATAAAATAAATCTCTTTATTTATGGATGCATAACATTGTATAAAAACACACCAGCGAATGGCTTCGGACTGAAATGCTTCAGGACAGTCAGGGTGACTTTCGGGATGACAGTTTTCACTGTCCCATATTTAGTTATTGACTGTCAAAGTGTTTTGCACTTTAGTCCTCAGCTTAACATAAGAACATAAGAACATAAGAAATAGGAACAGGAGTAGGCCATACGGCCCCTCGAGCCTGCTCCGCCATTCAATAAGATCATGGCTGATCTGATCATGGACTCAGCTGCACTTCCCCGTCTGCCCCCCATAACCCCTTATCCCCTTATCGTTTAAGAAACTGTCTATTTCTGTCTTAAATTTTTTCAATGTCTCAGCTTCTACAGCTCTCTGAGGTAGCGAATTCCACAAATTTACAACTCTCTGAGAGAAGAAATTTCTCCTCATCTCTGTTTTAAATGGGTGGCCTCTTATTCTAAGATCGTGCCCTCTACTTCTAGTCTCCCCCATCAGTGGAAACATCCTCTCTGCATCCACCCTGTCAAGCCCCCTCATAATCTTATATATTTCAATAAGATCACCTCTCATTCTTCTGAATTCCAATGAGTAGAGGCCCAACCTTTCCTCATAAATCAACCCCTCTCGTCCCCGGAATCAACCTAGTGAACCTTCTCTGAACTGCCTCCAAAGCAAGTATATCCTTTTGTAAATATGGAAAACAAAACTGCACACAGTATTCCAGGTGTGCCCTCACCAATCCCTTGTATAGCTATAACAAGACTTCCCTGCTTTTATACTCCATCCCCTTCGCAATAAAGGCCAAGATACCATTGGCCTTCCTGATCACTTGCTATACCTGCATACTATCCTTTTGTGTTTCATACACAAGTACCCCTAGGTCCTGCTGTACTACAGCACTTTGCAATCTTTCTCCATTTAAATAATAACTTGCTCTTTGATTTTTTTACTGCCAAAGTGCATGACCTCACATTTTCCAACATTATACTCCATCTGCCAAATTTTTGCCCACTCAGTTAGCCTGTCTATGTCCTTTTGCAGATTTTTTGTGTCCTCCTCACACATTGCTTTTCCTCCCGTCTGTGTATCGTCAGCAAACTAGGCTACATTACACTCAGTCCCTTCTTCCAAGTCGTCAATATGGATTGTAAATAGTTGGGGTACCAGCACTGATCCCTGTGGCACCTCACTAGTTACTGGTTGCCAACCAGAGAATGAGCCATTTACCCAACTCTCTGTTCTCTGTTAGTTAGCCAATCTTCTATCCATGCTAATATATTACCCCCAACCCCGTGAACTTTTATCTTGTGTGGTAACTTTTTATGTGGCACCTTGTCAAATGCCTTCTGGAAGTCCAGACACACCACATCCACTGGTTCCCCTTTATCCACCCTGTTCGTTACATCCTCAAAGAACTCCAGCAACTTTGTCAAATATGATTTCCCCTTCATAAATCCATGCTGACTCTGCCTGACCAAATTTTGCTTTTCCAAATGCCCCGCTACTGCTTCCTGAATAATGGACTCCAGCATTTTCCCAATGATGGATGTGAGGCTAATGGTCTATAGTTTCCTGCTTTTTGTCTGCCTCCTTTTTTAGATAGAGGCGTTACATTTGCAGTTTTCCAATCTGTTGGGATCTCCCCAGAATCCAGGGACTGTTGGTAAATTACAACCAATGCATCCACAATCCCTGCCGCTACTTCTCTTAAGACCTTAGAATGCAAGCCATCAGGTCCAGGGGATTTATCTGCCGGTAGACCCATTATCTTTCTGAGTACCACCGCATTAGTGATTGTGATTGTGGTAAATTCGCCCCCCCCCCACCATAATCCTGGACATCACAGTAATCACGACAAACAATTTATTTTACGAAATGAATGTTACTTATTTTACATTTTAACTGATCAAGTTTCTACAGAGTATTCTGTGCTTCAATTGCATCAGCTTGACCACTGGGAGTGGATTGGTGCCGGAGACAGTGCAGTAACTTGTTGGGTGTCCCAGAGTCACAGGCTGCAGCTCAGCAGCCCCTCCATGTATTGTACAGGAGAAGCTCAGCTCCAGGTTTCCTGGGTTTGCCATACACCGGGCCCAATCCGCTCTCCCGGGTACACAATAGCAGCAGCGACTCTTTGTACACGGTGAGGCGGTGCTATTTGATGATTCGCTGCGAGTCAGTGAGAGAGGCACATGGACAGCACAGACGATGCAGTAATCCCTGCCAGAATCAGTTTGATCTGGGGTTAGGAGATCCTGGGAATGCTCCTCATATCTGCACTCCAACACTTCTATTACTGAGGAAAACCGGGTTTCTACATCTGCTTGATAGGATATTCAAAACCTCCGGTAGCCCCAATGTGGACCGGACTTTATAAATACCTGACTCATTTTATTCGATATAACTGTATGATATTGCAGGACAATAATATGTTTTGACTCATTTTTGATTATTTGAGCGAAGATTATGATCCATATTTTGATTATGCTTTAAGCAGTTTCTGAAAGAAATGTTGTGCTGAAATCAATTGAGAAAAATAAAGACGTGGACTTATATAGCATCTATATTAATGCAATCTATGGGCTAGACTTTCCACTTCACATCGCCCATCTATGGCCCATCTATCACCCAAAATGGACCTCTATCGCCCATTTTGAGCAAAAAGTGGAAACTAGGCCCAAAATATCACCGGAAAAACAGGTGCCTAAATTTCCACTTTGATCGCCAAGATGATCGCCCAAATGATCGCCCACACAAGGCCCATCCCATGTTTCGGCATCTAGCATGCACTTCGCTGGGCCAATGCAAGGTCCAAAAGAGTGCTGAAAATTTGTTGCTTTTTCTGGGCCTAAGAGAAGGAAGTGGGCACTACGGATGCCATTTTGAACTTCGGGAGGAGAGGTGGAGAATTAGTTGTGAGTTATTTAGAGAGTTAAATTGAAGATAATTGTACTCAGAATATTGGGATAGGGAATATAAATAGGTATTATCAATTTATTTTTGGTAAATAGTTTTTATATATTGAAATTATTTTGTAAATAGCTTTTAGATAGTGAAGTTATTTACTGACATTGTTGGGGCCTATCAAACTGACTGGTATACAGCGTAGAGAGTACAGAGAGTGCAGAGTACAGTGATTAGAGAGTATAGAGTAGAGAGATTATTAAAAGTTGTGAAAGTAATTATCAATAGTGATGGGGCCCATACTTTCCCTGCCTTTAATTCCAACGGCTCACACACTGGTTACTGAAAGGATCAATCGAAGAGGTGGCAGAGAAATGCGTAGATAGAGACGAAGACAGAGGAGGACACCGTACAGCCAACGAAGGTACTTGGAAAAGAATCTTACCTGAACTTGTTTAAAAATGCTTGTCTTAGGAGGCTGCGATTCTGGAAGGAAGTCATCGATGAGATATGTCAACTCGTCAAGGATGATCTGCAGCCTTCCAGCACCATCAGAACCGCACTGTCCATTGAGGTGAAGGTTACTGCTGCTCTAGCCTTTTATGCATCGGGATCTTTTCAGGCTTCAGCTGGCGACATCTGCCATATCTCTCAGCATTCTACACACTGCTGCATTCGACAGGTGACTGAAGCCCTTTACGCTCACAGGATGGACTTTATAAGCTTCCCAATGACCAGGGAGGCACAGACCAAGAGGGCTTTGGGTTTCTTGAGAATAGCAGACTTCCCCAAGGTGCAGAGAGCAATAGACTGCATGCACATTGCCCTGAAAGCACCCTTAAAGAACACAGAGGTGTTTTGTAAGAGAAAGGGGTTCCACTCACTAAATGTGCAGCTTGTTGTTGACTACAATCAAACAATTTTAACAGTAAATGCTACATTTCGTGGCAGTGGCCATGATGCACACATCTTATGTGAAAGTGCTATCCCTGACCTGTTTGTCAATCAGCCAGAAGGTCACAGTTGGATGCTGGGGGATAATGGTTATGGCCTTGCCAGTTGGCTGATGACCCCTCTGCGTAATCCTGTCACTGAAGCACAGAAACGGTATAATGAAAGTCACATAGCGACTCATAACATCATTGAAAAGACAATTGGAGTCCTAAAGTAGCGCTTCAGATGCCTGAATCATCTGGAGGCAGCCTGCAGTTCCTCTCTGATCAGGTAGCAGAGTTTATTGTGATGTGTTGCATGCTGCATAACCTAGCTATAAAGAAAGGACAAATAATGCCAGATCGTGCTGCAGGTCCACCTCCAGAAGGAGATGAGACAGAAGAGGGAGCCGGCGAGGATGAAGAGGAGAAACAGGCAGGAGAGGACACGGGCGAGGACATAGGGAGCTTAATCAGCCTGGCAATCTAGCACCGGTATCACCACACCTTTCCTGAAGACCAGTAGTCAGTGCTAAGCTTTTGCGTCAGCAGCTCATTAATGAACGCTTTGCATGAACTATTAATTGTGGATATTCAAATGTTCAATTACAGTTAGGGGTAATCAAAAGTTTCATTTTCGTGGGGTTTCCTTGTTGTCTTTCCTGCACTGGCCCATCTTCTGAATTAGTTTATGTAAAATTTAAAGTACTGGCAAAGTAAAAGTACTGGTATAATAACAGAATAAACAAACAATTATGCATGAAAAACTGTATGTTTCAAAACTAATGTAACTAAGAGAGAAGGCACAAAAGTTATTGAATAATTTTTTTATTAACAAGCATATAATTTTTTTTTTATTAACTAATGAACAACACCCTCCTTCCAACCCCCCCGCCCCCCCGCACCAAGCCATCCTTCTCTGAAATCCCCAAAACGTTAGAAGAAAAAGAAATTGAACATTTAAATAATAATAAGTGACCATTTAAGAAATGATAATAAGTGACCATTTAAGTAATGATAACAAGTGACCATTTGAGTAATGATAACAAATGACCATTTGAGTAATGATAACAAGTGAACATTTAAGTAACAATATGTGAACATTTAAGTAACAACGGAACTATTGAAAAACACTCCCCCCTCCCTACCTGTGGCCACATTCCCTTCTAGATCCTGTCCCAGCCCGTGTTCGAACCCCACCCGCCCGTTTTAGTCTACACAGACCGACACGAATGCGTTGTGCAGTTTGCAATGGCAAGACTTCCTGCCATGGTGGAGGTGACGGAGCAGAAGCAGAAGCCTCAGGCTCTACTTCCGAGTCAGGAGGAACTGTGTCCTCCATACTCGCTTGCGTACTTGGGGTCTCGCTGTGAGTGGACATGACACCTTGGGATGCAGCGCCATGTCCAACCAGCAACGCATGCCATAAGGCATTTGTTGTGGCTGTCTGCTCCCTAATTGCCTCCAACATCTCCCGAGTGGTCTGTGACTGCTCAGAAGACCAGCTGGAGAAGTGTGTGCAGAACTCGCTCCAGGTTGTGGAGAACTGGCTCCAATTAGCTGAGAAACCCGCGAACCCTTGGATAAGGTCGCGACCGATCGCGACCGTCTCCCTGCACAAGGATAGTAAGCTCTCCGTCTGGAACTCTGTGGTAGGCGAGTGCTGACCGGATCTCCATGGGGTCGGCGTGTGCAATGTCACGCTCCTTGGCATCACCACCTGCACACCGCTTGGTCCTTGTTAGCGTGAATGTTTTCTCAGAAGAATCACTCAACACTCAGAGTCGGTTCCAACGCCAATGCGGCCTTTATTTTCGCATGCGGGGAGGAAGCCTCAGGACTGGATCCAGGCACTTCTCGCCGACGAACAAAGAAACTCATCGATATTTATATGTTTTACAATAGTTCTTTACAGTTACTCAGCCCACTTCGGCTGGACACAATCCAATCATAACGATTATAGATTACATATAGGTTTCTTTAACCCAATAGAATTCCCCTGATACCTCAGGGGCTGTATGTTCGGTTTTTGTCAGCTCGGGCTGATTAATGACCTCGTTATGTGAGGCAGGTTCTCCCCTTATCTCTGTTCCTCGGGGCTCGGCTGTGTGAAGTCACTGATTATACCAGTGTACTATAATGGTTCGTTATAATTATCTTGTATCCAAGGCATTTCTGGCAGTGGGCCTCACTAGGTCATTGCTCGATCAGCCTCAGTCAGTAGTTCATTACTTGACTAACTGAGCTCCCATCATGCTTGGGCAGCCATTTTATATGTGGCCACTTTAAACCTATATGAGTTTAAATATATTCAGCAGGTGCCTAATGCCTACAACAGTCCCGGTGCCTCATCCAGCTCAAAAGAGATGGCCACAAGCTGTTCCCCCCCCCCCCCCACCCCCAAAAAATCTCTTCTTCTTTCTCCTCCTCCTCCTCCTCCTCCTGCTCATGCACAGCAGCAGGAGTCTGCAGTGGCTCCTCCTCTGGCTCTTCCTCCTGTGAAGTTCCAGAAGGGTCAGACTCCACGGACACTTGTTGACCTTTGAAAGACAAATGAAATTTATAAACAATGTTTAACAATTCAAATCAATACATCTCAATTTTTCAAGAAATCAAAACATTACAATGCTTTCCATTACCCCATATGCACAAGCGATCACCAGGCCTAACATGACCTCATTCGAAGATCAATAGTACATCTCAATTATATATCAAATTACAATATAATTGCATAAGATTACCTGCGTAACAAATGTAGTATTTACTATTGATTCACACATTGCACAATGCACAGTTCTCATTACTCACGTGACCCAAGGGTTGTGACCGAACGGCTTTCTGGCCCCACCAAGGCCACTGCAAGCTCCTTGTAAGTACTTAGGGACTGCAGCATGGAACAGTCCCTGCCCGTCCTGCTTTGCCTGTGGTGATTAATAGATATATTCTTCTGTAAATGATAAGATAACATTGCATGGCATAAATAAATGGATTTTGCAATTAACATTTAAGACTGACAGATTTATATGTTCAATTACAAGTTTGCATTACATTACATAGGAATAAAATATTTCATACTATAACATTCAACTTTATGTTGGGGTGCATAAATTTATTCATAATTTAGTTATGTTTAAAAATTACGAAATAACATTGCAGATTCTAGTTACAATTTCCATACATCATTAAATAATACAAATGGATGATTTCAAATATAAATTTCAACTTACTCTGGAAGCCGCCAGTAGGCACTGGTCCGGTGTCCGCGCTTCATTCGATGCCGACATAACCACATCGGCAATCTCTGCCCAAATACTCTGATATGCACGGGGTAGTGATTTCCCACGCCCATCCCGTGTCATATCCTCCCACCTCACGCTGACTATGTTCACGAGGGCCTCGTTGGCCTCCTCGCTGAAGGGCTTGGCCCTTCGCCTTTCCATTGATCCCTCCATTTTCGAAATATGGGTAATGTTATATAAATTCAAAACAATCCAGTAACTGCTTTTTCCTTTCTCTTTTCTCCTTTCTCCTCTCTCTCGCACCCTGACCCTCACAGAGCTTCTGAGCATGTGTGACGACCCCTGACCTCTCAAAACATGGCAAAGAAAATCAACCTAAAAAAAATATCAAGCTACACATGCGCAGTATAGCGTTGCTAGGGAAGCTTTTTTTTTCATTCACTTCCATTTTCTTTGGGCGATCGTGAGATCGCCGAAAAATCAGATCATCCATTTGACATCGCTGGGGTAAGGCCGAGTGGAAAATCGCAAAAAAAATGGGCTTTGTGCAGGCGATCAGCATGGGCAACACGTCCCACATCGCTGGAACAAGGCCCATTTTTTGGGCCTTAGCCACCTAGTGGAAAGTCTAGCCCTATGTTTCTACCTTTCTTTCTATCTATCTACCTTTCCTTTGATCCTTCTTTCTTTTCATCGTCATCTCCTTTTTTCTCGGAAACATCCCAACTCGCTTCACATCCAATTACTGAGTTTTAAGTAGGTGACTAGTGGTGTAGACAAAATGATTATTCCTCTCAATGTTGTGGCATTTTACCTAAAACACAGAAGCTGCCTGCCGTGTACACGCAAGACAATGTCCTGGTCAATTGACAAGTATGATGAGAAGGCGTGTAATTGAAACGCTGAAAGGTTGTGTTTAATAAAAGCCTATTGAGTACATGTTAATATTGGAGATATTAATTGTGGTTTCTCAGCTGTGCTGTAAGTCTTACATATCCAACTGTGCACTAGAAACAATAATCAGACCTGCTTCTCAGTAACCCCTGTCCATTAAAGTTCAGCTTCTTCCGAGGATTAGCTTTGTTGGTCAGGGTCTTGACCTCTGACCTGTTTTGTTTCAATGGCACGTGGGAAAGTTTCAGCGACAATTGTCAGTTTCCAAGGACCTTGAACAGGAGAATAATAGTCCTGGATCACGGTATTCCCATTGTTTATCTTCAACGCTAGGTGGCGCATTAAAACTGACAGATTGGAGATTTGAGAGCAGATAATCTGTGAGTGTATTTTTTTTTACTCAGTTCGTGAACTGATCAGGTTACTCCGAGACAATCGGTTCACGGAGAAAGTTTATACAATGAATTTGCTGTTAGCCTCAGTCAGTTTTCATGATGCCCCACAAATTATTTGCAATCCATTCATCTTCCGTTACTCGAGTCCAGTGTTGCTGGGGAGGGGAGTGTTCAGGAAATTGAAATATTGACAATCTCTCTCTTGTAATACGATTCTGTCAGATAACGTTGTTTTGCAGTAATCGATAATTAATATCAGTCAGAAATGTAGCTCAGCATAACATGACTGTGACGTGTGAGGAGCAATGGGGCCAATAATCAGCCAGGGATTTTGTAGAACGGGAGCCATTACGTTAATGAGGCATTGAGATATCAAATTACACCGGGAAAGACCTTCCCACGTTTCGCTTGTCAGATCATTTCAATTCCATCTGACCGAGTCCAGTGTTTTTGTGCTTACGATGCTGCTGTTAGACTCGACCTCTGCTAATCTCCGGCGCGTGGGAAAGAGGCTGTGGGAGTGCTTCACGTCCACTTTCAAACAACATCACACTCCAGGAGTGGTCTGTCAGTAGGGACAAACTCACAGTGCAGGATAACATCTGTACCAGGGCAAATTCGTTCATATCAACATTGGCCACTGGAGAGCCAGACATTTATCGCCAGCTGCCTTTCCGGCGTGCATCTCGCACTATACACCCGGCACTGAAAGGTTGTAAGAAACTGTAACCAAAGAGCGACCGAGCAAATAGCACTTGTCAGACAGAAGTGATTAACAGTGTCAGCTGTGGCTCAGTGGGTAGCACTCTCGGCCCTGAGTCAGAAGGTTGTGGGTTCAAGTCTCACTCCAGAGACTTGAACACATAAATCTGGGCTGACGCTCCAATGCAGTGTTGAGGGAGTGATGCAATGTCGGAGGTGCCGTCCTTCTGATAAGACATTAAACCGAGGCCCCGTCTGTTCTCAGGTGGATGTAAAAGATCCCATGGCACTATTTCTTCGAAGAAGAGCTGGGGAGTTATCTCAGGTGTCATGGCCAATATTCATCCCGCAATCAACATCACTCATTATCACATTGCTGTTTGTGGGAGCTTGCTGAGCACAAATTGGCTGCTGCGTTTCCTGCATTACTATAGCGAGGACACTTTATTGGCTGTAAAGTACGTTGGGAATACCTGAGGTATTGAAAAGCGTTATATAAATGCAAGTCTTTATTTCAACACTCTCCAGAAGACAAGGCAGACACATGTTACCACTTTACAAGCGGCCCGTGGGTTTAGCCACTGATCCCCGCTACAAACACTGAAGTAATTTCAATGAAACTCAGTGATAGTATAAAAGGAAACATACAGAAAAGCAATTTCGTCTAAAGGCAAATATTTGTTCTGTTCCTTTTCCTCGAGCAGTCAGTACTCTCCTTCCCATATTTTAAGCCAAAGGTTAGGATTTACTATGACTTTACGATTGGTGTTGAACTAGGAGATATATTTTGACATTTGAATGATTTTGTTTCATGTCCATTAAAGAGAAATATACTGACGCCATGGGAATAGAACGCTTTGGGTCCAGTGACATCATCTAACGCAGGTTAGTCGAACAGAACAAGACAGTTTCAACCTCAGAAAAGCATCGATACTAGTTGAGATTTTTCTCACTCCATACACTGTAACCCCATGGCCTCTCTGCGTGTGTTCATCAATGGTCAATTTGCATTGCAGTTGTACTGCCACTTTCACCATTCAAGCTGTTTGAGCCCTGTAGTGCTCAACCTGTAGTGAACCTTGGTTAGACCACACTTAGAGTACTGCATACAGTTCCGGTCACCCTATTATAAAAAAGATATAGCGGCACTGGAGAGGGCGCAGAAAAGGTTTACAAGGATGATACCGGAAATGTGAGGGTATACATATCAGGAAAGGATGAACAGGCTGGGTCTCTTTTCTCTTGAAAAAGAGAAGGCTGATGGGTGGCCTAATAGAGGTCTTTAAAATTATGAAAGTTTTTGATAGAGTGGATACAGAGAGAATGTTTCCTCTTGTGGGGAAGAGCATAACGAGTCCATCAATATAAGATACTCACCAAGAAATCCAATAAGGAATTCAGAAGAAAATTATTTGGGTAAAGAGTGGTAAGAATGTGGAACTCGCTATCACAGGGAGTGGTTGAAGCGAATAGTATCGATGCATTTAAAGGGAGGCTAGACAAACATATGAGGGAGAAGGGAATAGAGGGTTATACTGATAGATATAGATGAGGAAACATGGGAGGAGGCTCGAGTGGAGCATAAAGGCAGGCATGGACCGGTCGGGCCGAATGGCCTGTTGCTGTGCCATATATCGTATGTATAACTCGGCAGTATAACTTGGCATTCAGGTATTAAGGAATCCCTGACATCCCGGGAAGTAATTTGACTCCTCGTTAGCAGCCTGAAATTGCTTTGAGTTTTGACGGTGTATGGTATAACTTCAATCCGTGCAAAGCCACATTTTGAAAGTGGAGAACAGACGTGTGGCCTTTTGTCTCCCAACATGAAAAGGAACCTAGAGAGCTTCCGAGTACATGTGCAGTGCTCCTTTTATCACTGATCTAGGTGGGTCCGCAGTCTACAATATAACATTCCTCTACCTTTCTGAGTAGCACTGTATTGAATGCGTATTCAACACCTGGTTGCTAATTGACGTCAAATGACAACTAGGACCTGCCCCGTTAGAAATCACAGATTGCACAAAACGATCTTGCTTACCGACGGCAGAGAAAGGACACTTTTTTTTGGTAACACCAGTCTCGATTGGATATAAACCCAGATTCCAGAAATGAAACGAATCTTATTGCAAGTTACCATTCACATGGAACGTCTCGATTATAAAAAAATATACCAGGTTTCTGTCTCCCTGTTCTACAAAATAAGGCAACATTTTCGACAGCATTTTTCACAATGAACAAACCTACACAGCTTTCAACAAAATATTTGAGGATTAATTTTCCTACAGACCATTAGGACGGATGTGAGGGGCACCACAGACAATGGAAACCGAGAAATTGGATAACTTTGAAGGATTATAAAGTGCGAATCTAATCGAAGGGTTCAGATAACATCTAGAACTGAGGAAATAGGAGGTGGGTGGGGTGGCTTGACCCATCCACCTCCACGGAGGTGTGTGGGGTTGCTGACCCATCCACCTCCATGGCACGAACCTGGTATTGCAGTACTTCCAGGAACGGTGCTTGGGCTGTAGGCCTTTTGGCTAAGAGCATTAGCGCAGGGTGATCCTTGATGTGTGCAAGGTGACCTCTGCCGTTTGTGATCTGACAAAGAATTGGAAAGATTGGCTACGATTTAAAAAAAAAAACATCTAGAACTGAGGACAAACAATTGACCCGAGCTCACCTAGACTACCAAATAGTCCGCAATATATAAGAACGTAAGAAACATAAGAAATAGGAGCAGGAATAGGCCATTAGGCCCCTCGAGCCTGCTCCGCCATTTAATAAGATCATGGCTGATCTAATATCTGATATATGTTCTCTTTCTCCCTCCATAGTGTTTCCCTTCTCCCGTCTGCCCTTTATTAACCCTCCGATATAATATCATTTATTGTAGATCTCCATCAAAATGTTTCTAATCATATTGAAATGTCCACTTCCCATTCTCTTATAATCTGCAATTTTTCAACCGCTCACAGCAAATATTTTCCCATGTGCTTTATTGGTACGTTAACTGTTCCGGCGAATGTTTGTGGCGGAGGAGCAGTAAGAGATTGTGGCGGAGGAATGGTAAGAGATCGTGGCGGAGGTGCGGCGAATATTTTTGGCAGAGGATCGGCGAGAGATCGTGGCAGAGGAACGTTGGGAGATCGTTATGGAGATGTAGTGAATGTTTGTGACGGAGGAGGCATGAGAGATCGTGGTGGGGGGAGCAGTGAAAGATTGTGGTGGAGGTGTGGCGAATGTTGGTGGCGGAGGTGCGGCAAATGAGGGCACGGGCCCAGAAGAGCCGAGGGCTCAAGGGAAGAATGGGCCAGCCCACACTGTGATATGTGAGCACACTAGGTCCGTGCAGCAGAGCAGGTCTTCAGTCGTCCTGTTTAACCCTTGCCACTGGATAAAGGCCTGGCTCTGTCAAGCCCGTGTTCTGGCTGATGTGCAACATTCATACATGTTGAAAAAATCCATGCACAGGCATCTTCCACCCCTTCAGTTGGAGTTCAGGACTGGAACATCGGGTCCTTCATTGAAACATCTGTGAACTCATGCAGGAGCAAGTCATCCTGGTTCGAGGGACTGACTGTGATAATGATGAACTGTTTCCAGGCATCCTCTTTGCCTCACCAAGTTATCCCTTTGTAAACCCCTCCTCGAACACATTTTCTGCCCCACCATCTACCTCCAAACTCTCTCAACATTCTGTATCTGAATACGCTATCAGTTTCCATATTTGTAATTTCCATCATCACAAGTTCTTACTCCCCTTAATGTACTAAATATGTAGATGTTCAACAAAACATGAGAAAACCAACCCTTCAATCCGGAATGAGTAAGGCAGTCATGTAATGCATGTTTTGCCTCCATTCAGGATTAATTGACTAATAATTATTCAGTGTGAAATTGCTTGTTGTAGTAAAATGGTGTTTATAACTAAAAAATAGAGTGCTCAGCTGAACTTGCGTTGTCTCTAATTCGAAGTAGGGAGAGAGAGAGAAAATCAAAGAGGGCGGGAGATAGAAAATCAGAGAAAGAGAGCGATGTTTGGGCCGTCCCTGGGAATGCCTGGTTGTGAGCTACACGAGACATTGGCGGGATCTGTGAACTGACCCCGCGTTTAGTCTCTCCACCCAATCTGTCAAACCAAACAGAGAAAATAAGCGGCCAGTAAATATTTGAGAATTGATTTTCCTACAGACCATTAGGACGGATGTGAGGGGTACCTAATCGAATCTAATCGAAGGGTTCAGGTAATATCTAGAACTGGGGACAAACTATTAAAAAAAATGAAAACGAGAATTTACCCAAATAACCCCATATAAAGAGACATACATATTACTGGTGTTAATTGTGGGGACACTGTATTAAAATACGACTTTCCAAGCATTTCTGAATTACTTTAACTGCAGTCAAACGACTGTCAAAAACCGCCCTAAGTGGAGGAAGAGCATCCGGGAGGGCGCTGAGCACCTCGAGTCTCCTGGCCCAGAGCATGCAGAAACCAAGTCAGGCAGCGGAAGGAGCATGCGGCAAACCAGTCCCACCCATCCCTTTCCTTCAACCACTGTCTGCCCCACCTGTGACAGAGACTGTAATTCCCGTATTGGACTGTTCAGTCACCTAAGAACTCACTTTTAGAGCGGAAGCAAGTCTTCCTCGATTTCGAGGGACTGCCTATGATGTGATGAGTCTTTTAGTGGCATGATATACATTTATCAGCTACAGAATTAAGTGATGTAAATGTAAGTGGCTTTTTCACACACACAATCATTGATAAGTCGACACAAGAGATGGAACTGTCAACACAATCATTTATTCGGAAATAGCATCGTTACAATGAAATACCCATTTGAACATGGAATTGTGAATGCAAGTTGTTTACGAATTCAATATTGGTACAGGTAGAACAGATTTTCAAACAGAACCACGAATAAAAAGTACATTTAGATCAGCATTGTTACAATGCAGCATACAGTTAAATGTAGAACTGAGAACAAGGCCTGATTCAGGTTCCGCATTGCTACAATGCAGGGAGATTTACACAGCAGCCAGGCAAGAATAATTTGCAACAAAGTCGCGGAGATGATGGAAATAATGTTCAGGACTATAATGTGCGGGGAATACAATGAAATGGAGCATAGCAGAATTCCCGCCGGGCCGGCAATAATTACAAGGAAAAATCGATTCGATTTGACTCTAAATTTCGAAAACTCACTATATGCAAGTCACCGATGACACTCGTGTACATACTGATATATAAACATACATACATACAACGCACACCCTTTAAAAAGATGCAAACACTCCTCAATAAGAAGACTACCCACAACAACACACCACTGACATTCCTTTATGAAAGAATAACTCGTGTAGCACCGTCGACATATAATAGGCAACACAGGCACCGAATCAGCTGCCAGTTTAGGTATGATTTTAGTCACCTACAAATATTGCAGAATACGCCATACACCGGACGTCATCATTTAAAATTAAATAATTCATATATTAAAAGAATGTCCATCTCCTTCAACGAAGAGTTGTTAATGACATTTCTTCCATTGTGGAATACTGTTTCACACCAGAGCACACCCCTAGCGCTTAATGCGGTGTAACTTGCTCTTCCTTGCGTCTAGCAAAGGTCCACGCGTGTTTCAGCACTACCAGGGTCTCCAGAGTGCCGTGGTGCTGGGTTTAACTTCCTGCTTGGTGCCTGGTTGACAGAGAGGAGGGTGCACAGGAGGAACAGAGTAAGACAGGCTCTTGGGAGGGTCCTGAGCTCTGTGCAAATGGCTCACGAGTTTATGCTGAACGTCGGTCTTGCTTTCCGGGGCGAACGTAAAATGCTGAATTTCCTGCAGACAGCGTGAATATCCTTCCTTAAAATTCTGAGTGAGGGTCTTGCTGTAGGTCACTGCAGATGGGAGCAAACAGGGTGATTTAGATGGATGTTATCCAAGAATAATAGTAACTGGCAAAAGAGCGCTGTTTATCAGCAGTCAGAAAAATAGAAAGGCAACTACCTGTGAACATGCGCTGACTGTGAAGTTTCAGGTAATTCACGGTCATCTCCAGGATGTCAGCTTTCTCCATTTTCATATTTGGTTCTTGATTCTGAAACTCTTCCCCCAGTAAAGCCTTTAGTTGACCAATGCTGCTGTTTATGCGATCTCGGCGCTTTTTTTCAATAATTGGTTTCATCAACTGAAAAAAAAACACAGAAAGAAATACATTAATAACACATTCTAATACACAGGGCGCAGAAAGTCACTAATTCAGAAACTCGAGGCAATTCTTTTTTTTTAAATAAAGGCTTACTTTATATTTTTCCTTTCGTGTGACTTTTTGCTCGGAATAGTCCCTTGGGATAACGCCAGAGGTTTTAGGAGCCATTCTTTCGGACTATGCTGCGAGGAACGCTGCAGGTAGCAGTGCGACTCGGTTCGGCTGGAGCGATTGTGCTGAGGGAAGCGGGACCCGCTCCTCTATTTATACCTCCTCTTGTCCATGAGAGAGCGTGTGCCTGTTTTTCTTGGTGTTTCCCACACTCGGCAGCCAATCAATACCGCCAGAGCTACAACAGCAGAAGCTTTTCTTTCTAAATGCTGAATTAAGGGCCGTTTTCAACCTTTTGTCTATGACCGTCTCTGAGGACCATCTGGACTGCACGTATGACACAGTAAGTCAGAGGAAATTACTCTCATCTGAGGTTATAGGACCCTGGGAAAGATTCACCCGTCATTGTTACACAGGGAATTCTATGACAGAAAGTATGCCTGTTCCTACACCGCTGGTTCATTTTAAAATAATCTCCCCCCTTTTGCTTTGAAGAATAAGACCTGTGTGATCACAGATGTTATCGCGGAGGAGTGTCTCCTTCGGTCATACTGACTCATACTGTTAAATGCTCATTTCGAAAAATCGATCTATGTAAGATTATATACTTTCGCAAGAAGTGATCCTGCAGCTAAAGATTATTTACCATGGGTATTTTTTGCTTCAAATATAAACATATTTCCAATATTTACAGTTTCCCCCTTTTTATTACCACTGTCAATGGAAATCCTGCACCATGATAAACTACAATGCTCAGAAATACAGTCAATGTTTCGCACCTTTTTGATAAAGGTTACTGATCAGGTCCATCATACATTGTTATTAATAAAAGTCTAACTGCATTTGTCTTACTCAATTTAATATTCTCAAAGTTAATATTATTGGGCAGCTTCAATAGCCTCCAAATATTTCAGAAAAAATGTATGTCGCGCAGTCGTTTTACTGAATGTAAACGAAGCGGAATAATTTTTTTAAGCATATGGGGCGAAATTGGGTGTCTTTGTGTGGGTGCTAACGAGACACAAAAGGCGTTGTGACCGGGCGCGGCGCTGACATCAACCCCCGCCATATTCGACGGGAATTTTGCGGTGGTGCTACTGCGTTGCCCCCAGATCTCCTTCACTCGGAGATCGTGACATAATTGCTGTGCGCATTGCCCTGGTAGCGCCCCGGATCCAAAATTGCCTACCGCCCCCTGCAGCAGCCAGGCGATAACACCTACAGCTGCAGGAGGCGTGCATCGGGCGGCCAGCCGCTTCGGGGGCAATGATTAAAGGCGAGGTGGCCGAGCTATGTAAAAACAAGACTTACCTTTCTTGCTATAGTTTTTTCCGCAGAATCCTGCCCGCGATCGATCAGCCTGGCACTCTGCTTGAGTGACGGACTGATCGCACGAGATTGTGGCTGCCTTGGTGGTCCAGGTATGTACTTTTTATATTGCAGAGCATACGAACAATGATGGACAGGTAAAGATCATCTGGTCCATCCAGCCTGCCCCACCTAATTGCGACACCTTGTTCTTGTGGATTACATCACATACGCCACTCCACCCGAGACCATGTGATCTCCTGGAAGAGGCAAAAAATCAGATAACAAACCCAGGACAATTTGGGGAAAAAATCTGAGAAATTCCTTTCCGACCCATCGAGGCGATCCAAACGAGTCCAAGAGATCACCCTGGCCTTGATTTCCCAGCAGTACATACCTTCTGTAAAAGGTAATCTCCACCGCAGCCAGAAACAAATCCAGCTTTTGCTTGTAGGAATTCAGCGAGTCTGCATCTACCACATGAAATGGCAGCTTGTTCCAGAGGTCTACTATTCTCTGGGAAAGGAACCACTTCCTGACCTAGATCTAGACCTATACAACTTAAATTTGTGACCCCTAGTCCTGCCTAACCGATTTAATTGAAATAAACTGTCAACTGGAACATCGTCTATTTCCTTCATTATCGTATTAACCTCAATCAGATCCCCCCAAAGTCTACGCTGCTCTAAGGTATAGAATCCTAATTCTTTTAGCCTATCTTGCTAACTAAAATGCTTTAGACTTGGAATTAGTCTAGTGGCCCTCTTCTGCACCTTTTTCAGAGCCTCAATATCATCCATCATGTGAGGACACCAAAACTGGACACAGTATTCCAAGTGCGGCCCGACTAAGGTCTTACACAAGGACAAAACAGTACGCCTCGTCTTAGACCCAATTGTTCTATTGATACATCCCAACACCCTATTTGCTCTAACTATTGCTTATGTACCTTTAAGGATGTATGCACTAGAATGCCCAAATCTCTTTCTATCTCCACTACCTGTAATGCCTTTCCCTGGAGGATGTATGAATGTTGAGCATTTGCCCTGCCCACATGCATAACACTGCACTTATGTAACCTATGCATAATTTTCCAATCTTGAGCCCAATCTCCCAACATATTAAGATCTGCTTAAAGCAGACGAGCATCTTTTACAGTTCTAACACTCACACAAATCTTGGTATCATCTGCAAATATGCAAATTGTGTCCCCAACCCCAAAATCCAAATCATTAATAAAAATAGTAAAAAGCAACGGTCCCAACACTGATCCCTGCAGGACACCACTGGTGACCGATCTCCAAACAGATTCAAATCCATCTATAACTAATCTTTGCCTGCATCTTGCCAGCCAGTTCTGAATTTTTGGAAATCTAAGTAGACAATGTCTACTGGGCTTCCCTCATCCACCAATTTTGTAACTTTTTCAAAAAATACATTTAGATTTGTGAGACATGACCTCTTTTTTGTGAAGCCATGTTGGGTGTCCCTAATATGTCTATCTAATCCAAGTATTCATATAATGCATCCCCTATGATTCCTTCAAGCATCTTACCGAATAAATGGATGGACCTACAGTTATCCGGTCTGTCTTGTCATCTTTTTTAAAAAATGGGGACTACATTAGCCTCCTTCCAATCTGTAGGAACCATTCCAGAGTGCAGAGTTATTAAAAATACAGGCCAGGGGCTTGCACAGCACATGTCCCATCTCCCGGAGAACACTCGGATGGATATCATCCGGCCTGGTTGCTCTATCTATTTTTAAGTTCTAAATTCTTTCTAAAACAATATGTTTATGTTTATCTATGTTAATGTTACTAACAAAACTAGTATTATTAAATTCTAATATTCAAGCATCATCTTCAAGAGTGAAGACTGATGCAAAGTACTCTTTTAATATTTCCACCATATTTAGTGTGTCCTTTGTAACCTGTCCTTGAACTCCCTTCCGTGGCCCAATAAAGTATTTGATAGTTCTCTGATTCTTCACATAACTAAAAAAGCTCTTCCCATTACTGCCACAATCCTTTTTTCCATTAGCCTTTTTGCTAATCTAATAGCAGCCTTCGTTTTCTTTAGTTGTTCCTTGTATTCAACCCTGTTTATTTGAACGATAGTTCCTCATTATTTTACTTTAGAAGCAGGTTGCAATACTATAACTCGGTATGGAGATAACATTGATTTGAAATGCTCTATTTAAAATATATGCATAAATATATTAATATTAAAATCTATTGTTAGAATTCACGGGTTACAGTAACTATTTATTGAGCCAGAGGGAAAACATTTGGGTGAAATTAACATCTCTACGATCTGTATGCGTGTGTATGTATATGCGTATAGATGTTTGTCTGTGTATGTCTGCGTTTGTGTGTGTATGAGTGTGTGTGTGTGTGTGTGTGAATATGTGTGTATATGCATGCGTGCGTATGAGACAGCGATAGATGATCTATGCAAACGTAGGAAAGTCTTTTAATCTATACAGCGCAACATTCTGCAAGTGTTTCAGATCCATTTCACCAACTGTTCGGTGTTTAATGCCCGAATAAATGAGGTGAGCCAATTCTCTGCTGAAAAACACCAGCTGCACGCGTCTTCTTTGTTTCTTAACACGTGGGAAACAGGCAAATCCAGCTATCTCAGCGCCGCCCATAATATCAGGGATCAGATCAATCCACTGTGCACTCAGCCTGTTCGTCTCACCGAGTAACATAGAAAACACCTGCATAACTCATATTGTATGTGAAAGTTAAAAACTGACATCACTTATTCACCTGTATTAAAAGCCGAATTATATGTACATTGCTTGCCAGCACTAATTATATTTTTG
Organism: Pristiophorus japonicus; assembly: GCF_044704955.1. Classification (NCBI taxonomy): domain Eukaryota; kingdom Metazoa; phylum Chordata; class Chondrichthyes; family Pristiophoridae; genus Pristiophorus; species Pristiophorus japonicus. Next base: position 177,533,767 of record NC_091984.1, read on the forward strand.
ATGTACCTAAGGCATTGGACCTATAAATTGCAGTAAATTCTCAAAGTTATGGTTCGATGGCTACATTTTCTCATGAGCACCATCATTGTCAGTACGTGTGCTGGGAACTTTTCATATATTTCAGTATCATGTTTCTCCCCTTAGTTTGTTGAATTAAACGCACACATGAGATTGTTGTGATAATCCGACACTACTGGCAGTCGACAAGAAAATGATATCCAGAGGGACAGCTGCTGAATGTAGCAGGCGGAATGCTCAAAACATAGGGGCAGGAGACAAAACAACGGAAAGAGTAAAAGGCCTTTTGCCAGAACTCGTTCTTTGGCTGCCACTTAATGTTTACAGATGCATACAGCGAGTTACTGCTCAGCAGCCGGGAACACATTCTGATCTTCAGTCCTGGATATTGACAGAATCATATCATTGAAATCTGCATGCGTCCAGACACAGAGATTCAAATTACAAGTGTTTATAACAATACCTTTAAACTGGCAACCAATAAATGTATGGGAAGATGAATAGACGCGCTTCTTGGGGTAATACGTATCAACGTATATATCACCAATATTTTACGGCTGCGGCTATAATATTAAACGCTGACTGGCGTGACATACGTCCGTACATGCAAAAAAAATGACGGAATCGAAGGCGCATGCGCGGCATTTGCAGGCACATTAGTGCATTTGCTTTGTGTTGCGGGTCAGCGCTTGTGACCGCTACTAAACTCTCCTTTCTTCTCGACACGTGGGAAACTTTCAGCAACATCTGCATGCTTTCTGGAGGCTAAGCGTGCATGTCAAAGCGCGTCAGATAATAGTACCCCTCCCCCTCCCTGTTTACTGGTATCACACGCTTTAATGAGCATTAGCTAGTCGGTTCCGAGAGCTGCTGGCCATGTAAAATTGCAATTCAATGCAGAGACGGTGATTTTATTTCAGCAATTCAAGTTATGACGCTTTACGTCCCAGTGATGTATACGCAGGTGGCGTGTGGACTGCGAACAGGCAGCGGTTCGAGAATAATGATTTAATATTTTTAGCAGTTTTGCGTAATTTTCTAAAAAAAATGTACAAGAAAATTTTGACATGGGCATATTTATATTTGGCCATCCAGAGGTTTTGATATAAGTTCATATTTATACATGTGTTTTTATATTCACGTTTTATACAGATGCAATGTTTTATACATATACAGTTTAATAACGTTTTATCCATATGTAATCTCATAAATAAATAATCTCTTAGAAACATAAAAACATAGAAAATAGGCGCAGGAGTAGGCCATTCGGCCCTTCAAGTCTGCACCACGATTCAATAAGATCATGGCTGATCATTCACCTCAGTACCCCGTTCTTGCTTTCTCTCCATACCCCTTGATCCCTTTAGCTGTAAGGGCCATATCCAACTCCCTCTTGACTATATCTAACGAACTGGCATCAACAACTCTCTGTGGAAGAGAAGTCCACAGGTTAACAACTCTCTGAGTGAAGAACTTTCTCCTCATCTCAGTCCTAAATGGCTTACCCCTTACCTTAGACTATGACCCCTCGTTCTGGACTCCACCAAAATTGGGAACATTCTTGCTGCATCTAACCTATCCAGTCCCATCAGAATTTTATATGTTTCTATGAGATCCCCACTCATTCTTCTAAACTCCAGTGAATACAGGCCCAGTCGATCCAGTCTCTCCTCATATGTCAGTCCTGCCATCCCGGGAATCAGTCTCCTGAACCTTGGCTGCACTCCCTCAATAGCAAGAACGTCCTTCCTCAGATTAAGAGACCAAACTGAACACAATATTCCTGGTCAGGCCTCCCCAAGGCCCTGTACAGCTGTAGCAAGACCTCCCTGCTCCTATACTCAAATCCCCTAGCTATGAAGGCCAACATGCCATTTGCCTTCTTCACCGCCTGTTGCACCTGCATGCCAGCCTTCAATGACTGATGTACCATGACACCTAGGTCTCGTTGCACCTCCCCTTTTCCTAATCTTCCGCCATTCAGATAATATTATGCCTTCGTGTTTTTGCCACCAAAGTGGATAACCTCACATTTATCCACAGTATACTGCATCTGCCATGCATTTGCCCACTCACCTAACCTGTCCAAGTCACCCTGCAGCCTCTTAGCATCCTCCTCACAGCTCACACTGCCACTCAGTTTAGTGTCATCTGCAAACTTGGAGATATTACACTCAATTCCTTCATCTAAATCATTGATGTATATTGTAAATAGCTGGGGTCCCAGCACTGAGCCCTGTGGCACCCCACGAGTCACTGCCTGCCATTCTGAAAAGGGCCCATGTATCCCGACTCTCTGCTTCCTGTCTGCCAACCAGTTCTCTATCCATGTCAATACATTGCCCCCAATACCATGTGCTTTAATTTTGCACAACAATCTCTTGTGTGGGATCTTGTCAAAAGTCTTTTGAAAGTCCAAATACACCACATCCACTGGTTCTCCCTTGTCCAATCTACGAGTTACATCCTCAAAAATTCTAGATTTGTCAAGCATGATTTCATAAATCCATGCTGACTTGGACCGATCCTGTCACTGCTTTCCAAATGTGCTGCTATTTCATCTTTAATAATTGATTCCAACATTTTCCCCACTACTGATGTCAGGCTAACCAGTCTATAATTCCCCATTTTCTCTCCCCCTCCTTTTTTAAAAAGTGGTGTTACATTAGCTACCCTCCAATCCATAGGAACTGATCCAGAGTCGATAGACTGTTGGAACATGATCACCAATGCAGCCACTATTTCTAGGGCCACTTCCTTAAGTACTCTGGGATGCAGACCATCAGGCCCTGGGGATTTATTGGCCTTCAATCCCATCAATTTCCCTAACACAATTTCCTGACTAATAAGGATTACCTTCAGTTCCTCCTTCTCGCTAGACCTTCAGTCCCCTATTATTTCCGGAACGTTTTTAAAAATATAACATTTCATATATAAGCATGATTTGCACACACATATACACACACATATGTATAGCTCAGAAATATGCAGGTTTTATAAATTTTCAACGTATACAAATATGCAAGTTTTGATATTGTTTTATAATATGTAGATTTTATGCATTTGGTTTTATGCATATGCAGATCCTATGTGGCCAATGATGTATATAAATATGTAAATGTTATACATGTAGACGTATTGTCCATAGACAGGTTTACATATATACAGACTTGGTACATATACAACTTTTATAAAGTTAGTAATATCATACACATCCTAATTTCAATATGGCTTCATACATATATGGGTTTTATACCAGTATACATGTTTTCTAAAAATACAGTTTTATACAGATACTGCTTGTAAAATATCCAATTTTCATACACGTGAAGGTTTATGCACATATCAGTTTTAATGTGATTTTATACAGTTGCACGCTTCATGCATATAATAGTTTATACATATACATGTTATATATATACCGATTTTAATATAGATTTAAACAGCTGCAGGTTTTTAACTAGGTTTTAAACATCCACTCCAGCACTAGGGTACAACTCTGGGCATACATTTAAGTGTAGGTTAGAAGGAGTGCTACATTATCGGCAATGCCGTCGTTGAAACAAGACATTACATAGAAACACAGAAACATTGAAAATAGATGCAGGAGTAGGCTATTTGGGCCTTCGAGCCTGCACCACAATTCAATAAGATCATGGCTGATCACTCCCTCAGTACCCCTTTCCTGCTTTCTCTCCATACCCCTTGATCCCCTTAGCCGTAAGGGCCATATATAACTCCCTCTTGAATATGTCCAATGAACTGGCATCAACAACTCTCTGCAGCAGGGAACTCCACAGGTTAACAACTCTCTGAGTGAAGAAGTTTCTACTCATCTCATTCCTAAATGACCTACCCCTTATCCTAAGACTGTGTCCACTGGTTTTGGACTTCCCCAATATCGGGAACATTCTACCCACATTTCACCTGTGCCGTCCCATCAGAATCTTATATGTTTCTATAAGATCCCCTCTCATCCTTCTAAACTCCAATGTATAAAGGCCCAGTTGATCCGTCTCTCCTCATATGTCAGTCCAGCCATCCCGGGATTCAGTCTGGTGAACCTTTGCTGCACTCCCTCAATAGCAAGAATGTCCTTCCTCAGATTAGGAGACCAAAACTGAACACAATATTCCAGGTGAGGCCTCACCAAAGCCATGTACAACTGCAGAAAGACCTCCCTGCTCCTATACTCAAAACCCCTAGCTATGAAGGCCAACATGTCATTTGCCATCTTCACCACCTGCTGTACCTGCATGTCAACTTTCAGTGACTGATGTACCATGACACCCAGGTCTCATTGCACCTCCTCTTTTCCTAATCTGCCACCATTCAAATAATATTCTGCTTTCGTGTTTTTGCCCCCAAAGTGGATAACCTCACATTTATCCACATTATACTGCATCTGCCATGCATTTGCCCACTCACCTAACCTGTCTAAATCATCCTGTAGCCTCTTCGCATCCTCCTCACAGCTCACACCGCCACCCAGTTTAGTGTCATCTGCAAACTTGGAGATATTATACTCAATTCCTTCATCTAAATCAATGATGTATATTGTAAAGAGCTGGGTTCCCAGCACTGAGCCCTGCGGCATTCCACTAGTCACTGCCTGCCATTCTGAAAAGGACCCGTTTATCCCGACTCTCTGCTTCCTGTCTGCCAACCAATTCTCTATCCACATCAGTATATTACCCCGAATACCATGTGCTTTGATTTTGCACACCAATCTCTTGTGTGGGATCTTGTCAAAAGCCTTTTGAAAGTCCAAATACACCACATCCACTGGTTCTCCCTTGTCCACTCTATTAGTTACATCCTCAAAAAAATTCCAGAAGATTTGTCAAGCATTATTTCCCTTTCATAAATCCATGCTGACTTGGACCGATCCTGTCACTGCTTTCCAAATGCGCTGCTATTTCATCCTTAATAACTGATTCCAACATTTTCCCCACTACTGATGTCAGGCTAACCAGTCTATAATTACCCGCTTTCTCTCTCCCTCCCTTTTTAAAAAGTGGTGTTACCCTCCAATCCATAGGAATGGATCCAGAGTTGATAGACTGTTGGAAAATGATCACCAATGCATCCACTATTTCTAGGGCCACTTCCTTACGTACTCTGGGATGCAGACTATCAGGCCCTGGGGATTTATGGGCCTTCAATCCCATCAATTTCCCTAACACAATTTCCCGCCTAATAAGGATATCCTTCAGTTCCTCATTCTCACTAGACCCTCGGTCCCCTAGTACTTCTGGAAGGTCATTTGTGTCTTTCTTCGTGAAGACAGAACCAAAGTATTTGTTCAATTGGCCTGCCATTTCTTTGTTCCCCATTATAAATTCACCTGAATCCGACTGCAAGGGACCTACATTTGTCTTCACTAATCTTTTTTTCTTCACATATCTATAGAAGCTTTTGCAGTCAGTTTTTATGTTCCCAGCAAGCTTCCTCTCATACACAGAAGCTCCATCTGCCGCCATTGAAAGTAGATTAGGGGAGTTCTCCCTGTGTTCTGACCAGCACTTATACCTCAGACAACACCACTGAAACAGAATATCTGGACATTCACCTCATTTGCCAGTTGTGGAAGCTTTCTCTGGGCAATTGACTGTGGCCTTTGTCTATCATCATCATCATAGGCAGTCTCTCGAAACGAGGATGACTAGCTTGCCAAAATGGGATGAGTTCACAGGTGTTTCAATTTTCCAGATCCCAAACTAATATTCCAGATCCCGAACTACATCTTGAAGATGGAAGATGCCTGTGATTGGATATTTTTTAATGTGTGGTGACCGTTTCACACCAGCCACCACACGGGCTTGACAGAGCTATGTCTTGGTCCAGTGGCAAGGATTACCCAAGATGACTGGAGACCAGCTCTGTTGCAGGACCTAGCGTGCACACATATTGCAGTGTGGGTGGCCCATGCTGTCCCTGCACCCTCGCCTCGTCTGAGCCCCAAACTCAGGCCTCTCCGGGGCTCCGTCACTTCCATCTACAAATTCTTGCTGCTCCTTCCCTCCTGCTGTGCCTGCCCGCACTGCAATCAGTGACCTGACTTTGCAGCAATCAAGCCTTTGTCAATACAACATCAGTGACTACACTCCAAAAGTAACTAATTGTTTGTACAACGCACTGGGACACCCCGAACACGTGAAAAGCACTATATGAAGACACACTATTTCGTTATATGCAGGTTTTGTATAATGTGGGTGCTATACCTGTAGAGGTTTTAATGTGCTGGAATAGTATTTTTAATTCTGCCTTTCCCGGTCCTCAATCCTTCCTGGTCTCTTTCTTCGAGTCCTCGAAACACAGACTAAACGATGGCACAATTGAGGAACAGTGGAGGACTTTTAAGGAGCTCTTTCAGAGTGCTCAACAAAAATATATTCCAGTGAAAAAGAAGGGCGGGAAGAGAAGGGATAACCAGCCGTGGATAACCAAGGAAATAAGGGAGAGTATCAAATTAAAAGTCAATGCGTATAAGGTGGCCAAGGTTAGTGGGAAACTAGAAGATTGGGAAAATTTTAAACGACAGCAAAGAATGACTAAGAAAGCAATAAAGAAAGAAAAGATAGAGTACGAAAGTAAACTTGCGCAAAACATAAAAACAGATAGTAAAAGCTTTTACCGATATATAAAATGGAAAAGAGTGACTAAAGTAAATGTTGGTCCCTTAGAAGATGAGAAGGGGGATTTAATAATGGGAAATGTGGAAATGGCTGAGACCTTAAACAATTATTTTGCTTTGGTCTTCACAGTGGAAGACACAAAAACCATGCCAAAAATTGCTGGTCACAGGAATGTGGGAAGGGAGGACCTTGAGATAATCACTATCACTAGGGGGGGTAGTGCTGGACAGGCTAATGGGACTCAAGGTAGACAAGTCCCTTGGTCCGGATGACATGCATCCCAGGGTATTAAAAGAGATGGCGGAAGTTATAGCAGATGCATTCGCTATAATCTACCAAAATTCTCTGGACTCTGGGGAGGTACCAGCGGATTGGAAAGCAGCTAATGTAACGCCTCTGTTTAAAAAAGGGGGCAGACTAAAGGCCGGTTAGTTTAACATCTGTAGTGGGGAAAATGCTTGAAGCTATCATTAAGGAAGAAATAGCGGGACATCTAGATAGGAATAGTGCAGTCAAGCAGACGCAACATGGATTCATGAAGGGGAAATCATCTTTAACTAATTTACTGGAATTCTTTGAGGATATAACGAGCATGGTGGATAGAGGTGTACCGATGGATGTGGTGTATTTAGATTTCCAAAAGGCATTCGATAAGGTGCCACACAAAAGGTTACTGCAGAAGATAAAGGTACGCGGAGTCAGAGGAAATGGATTAGCATGGATAGAGAATTGGCTGGCTAACAGAAAGCAGAGAGTTGGGATAAATGGGTAATTTTCGGGTTGGAAATCGGTGGTTAGTGGTGTGCCACAGGGATCGGTGCTGGGACCACAACTGTTTACAATATAAATAGATGACCTGGAAGAGGGGACAGAGTGTAGTGTAACAAAATTTGCAGATGACACAAAGATTAGTGGGAAAGCGGGTTGTGTAGAGGACACAGAGAGGCTGCAAAGAGATTTAGATAGGTTAAGCGAATGGGCTAAGGTTTGGCAGATGGAATACAATGTCGGAAAATGTGAGGTCATCCACCTTGGGGAAAAAAAACAATAAAAGGGAATATTATTTGAATGGGGAGAAATTGCAACATGCTGCGGTGCAGAGGGACCTGGGGGTCCTTGTGCATGAATCCCAAAAAGTTAGTTTGCAGGTGCAGCAGGTAATCAGGAAGGCGAATGGAATGTTGGTCTTCATTGCAAGAGGGATGGAGTACAAAAGCAGGGAGGTCCTGCTGCAACTGTATAGGGTATTGGTGAGGCCGCACCTGGAGTACTGTGTGCAGTTTTGGTCACCTTACTTAAGAAAGGATATACTAGCTTTGAAGGGGGTGCAGAGACGATTCGCTAGGCTGATTCCGGAGATGAGGTGGTTACCTTATGATGATAGATTGAGTAGACTGGGTCTTTACTCGTTGGAGTTCAGAAGGATGAAGGGTGATCTTATAGAAACAGTTAAAATAATGAAAGGGATAGACAAGATAGAGGCAGAGAGGTTGTTTCCACTGGTCGGGGAGACTAGGACTAGGGGGCACAGCCTCAAAATATGGGGGAGCCAATTTAAAACCGAGTTGAGAAGGAATTTCTTCTCCCAGAGGGTTGTGAATCTGTGGAATTCTCTGCCCAAGGAAGCAGTTGAGGCTAGCTCATTGAATGTATTCAAATCACAGATAGATAGATTTTTAACCAATAAGGGAACTAAGGGTTACGGGGAGCGGGCGGGTAAGTGGAGCTGAGTCCATGGCCAGATCAGCCATGATCTTGTTGAATGGCGGAGCAGGCTCGAGGGGCTAGATGACCTACTCCTGTTCCTAATTCTTATGTTCTTATGTTCTTATGTCCTTTCTCCTACTGCACTCTAAGACCTCCTTCTATACAAGAGGCGATTAATAAATTCAAGTTGTTATTATACTTGCTTTTTATCAAATTTCCCCTTATACGGAAAGCGGAGATTTGTTTTATCTGAACAGCAAGGTAAAGGCTACCCTTCTCATAGCCCAGATACTTATTCATTCTGATTATACTTTCGTGTTATTCTGGGCACGTTGATTGAATCATTAGAAGATATTTAAATGGGGTAGCCTTTGCTGGCATTATTTTCTGATACAGACCAGAGATACCTGCGTAGTTGTGCCCTCCGAGATATACTCCTCAAAGGAAGGATGATCTCGCTAACATTGCAGTTGCTCTTTTGAGTTTGATATATACATTTCAGATATAAGCAGTGGGTGGATCAATTGATGAATAATAGAGACAGATGAGTAATAATGCAATGGAAGAATTAACCAGACAGAGCGAATAGCAGCGCCTGATACTTTTAATAGTACACAACAAAATAGAACATAGTGATTTTTAAACGATCTTGGTGAACATAGTATTAGCGACATCAGAATGCATTTAATATAACAGGTACTAGAATGGAAGCTCTGCCAAGAATACATTGTAGAACTTTAGTCAATAGTAAGCAAGACTGTACACCCGAGAATAATAGAATTGGTATGTTGATGAACATTGAACTATATGCACGTGTTCTACATAGAATATATAGCATAACACAGGCCATTCGACCGAACCAGTCCAAACCAGTCCATGCCGGCGTTTATGCTCCACTCGAGCCTATGCTTCATCATCTAACTTTATCAGCACAACCTCTATTCCATTCTCCCTCATATGTTTGTCTAGCTTCCCCTTAAATGTATCTATATTATTCGCCTCAACTGCTCCTTGTGGTAGCGAGTTCCATATTATCAACATTCTCTCATTAAAGAAGTTCGGCTGAATTCCCTATTTGATTTCTTGGTAGTTGTCTTATATTGATGCTTCTAGTTTTGTTCTTCCCGACAAGTGGAAATGTATTGCCCATCCCTAAGGTGATAGTGGTGTGGCTTTTTGAACTGCTGCAGTCCTTTTGGTGATTGTGACACGTAGGTTATTTACCGACCGACATTGAAGGACTAAAAGTCGAAGGGAAAATAAAAACATCACCTATACCTTAGAAAATTATAAACCCAATGGGGCAGAAGAGCAAAGGGATCTAGGGATACAGGTGAATAAGCAGCATCGCAGGTTAGCAATGCAATTAAAGTGCTAACAAAGCACTGGGATTTATTTCTCGGAGTATAGATTTCAAAAGTATAAAGTTACGTTAAACTTGTATCGGACTCTGGTCAGGCGACACTGTGCACAGCTCTGTGTTGTACTCAGTACAGTGGAGTACTGTGCACAGCTCTGTGTTGTACTCAGTACAGTGGAGTACTGAGCACAGCTCTGTGTTGTACTCAGTACAGTGGAGTACTGTGCACAGCTCTGTGTTGTACTCAGTACAGTGGAGTATTGTGCACAGCTCTGTTGTACTCGGTACAGTGGAGTACTGTGCACAGCTCTGTGTTGTACTCGGTACAGTGGAGTACTGTGCACAGCTCTGTGTTGTACTCGGTACAGTGGAGTACTGTGCACAGCTCTGTGTTGTACTCGGTACAGTGGAGTACTGTGCACAGCTCTGTGTTGTACTCGGTACAGTGGAGTACTGTGCACAGCTCTGTGTTGTACTCGGTACAGTGGAGTACTGAGCACAGCTCTGTGTTGTACTCGGTACAGTGGAGTACTGTGCACAGCTCTGTGTTGTACTCGGTACAGTGGAGTACTGTGCACAGCTCTGTGTTGTACTCGGTACAGTGGAGTACTGTGCACAGCTCTGTGTTGTACTCGGTACAGTGGAGTACTGTGCACAGCTCTGTGTTGTACTCGGTACAGTGGAGTACTGTGCACAGCTCTGTGTTGTACTCGGTACAGTGGAGTACTGAGCACAGCTCTGTGTTGTACTCGGTACAGTGGAGTACTGAGCACAGCTCTGTGTTGCACTCGGTACAGTGGAGTACTGTGCACAGCTCTGTGTTGTACTCGGTACAGTGGAGTACTGTGCACAGCTCTGTGTTGTACTCGGTACTGTGCAGTACTGAGCACAGCTCTGTGTTGTACTCGGTACAGTGGAGTACTGTGCACAGCTCTGTGTTGTACTCGGTACAGTGGAATACTGAGCACAGCTCTGTGTTGTACTCGGTACAGTGGAATACTGAGCACAGCTCTGTGTTGTACTCGGTACTGTGGAGTACTGTGCACAGCTCTGTGTTGTACTCGGTACAGTGGAGTACTGAGCACAGCTCTGTGTTGTACTCGGTACTGTGGAGTACTGTGCACAGCTCTGTGTTGTACTCGGTACAGTGGAATACTGAGCACAGCTCTGTGTTGTACTCAGTACTGTGGTGTACTGAGCACAGCTCTGGCCTCCACACTATAACAAAGACATACAAGCACTGGAGAAAGTGCAAAAAAGATGTACAAGAACTGCGAGATTACAGCTATCGGGAATGATTGAACAGCTAAGGACTTTTTTCTTTGGAAAAGAGACTTTGAGGTGACCAGACAGAGGTCTTTAAAGTTATGTATATGTTGGACAGGGTAGAATTGGGCAGAATGTTTTGACTTGTGGGAGAATCTAAAACTAGGGTTCATAAATAAAAGATAGCTACTAATAAATGCAATAGGGAAATAAGGAGAAGCGGCTTGCCTCAGAGTGTGGTTAGAACGTGGAACTCACTATCAAAGGCAACAAGGTTAGATACTTTGAAAATGAAACTGAACAAGTACATGAGAGAAAATGGAATAAAAATAAATGCTGAAAGGTTGAGATGAGGTAAATGGAAAGGGAGGAGACTGGTGGAGTATAAACACCCTCATAGATTAGTTGGGCCGAATGGGCTGGTTCTGTGCTGTATATTCTATGTAATTCTATGGAAACATTCTCTCTCTATCCATTCAATCAACACTTTGCATAATTTTAAAGACTTCTATTAGGTTACCCCTCAGCCTTCTCTTTTCAAGAGAAAAGAACCCCAGACTGTTCATCCTTTTTTCCCCCAAAAATATACATTATTCATATAAAGTTTTCACAATACATTGGAAAATAGCTCAGTACCTTGTGGTCAGCAATTCCATACAATTCGTTTGGATGCTGACTGCAGTTCCATACAATGCACTAGGTTGCTTTTCATTTCAAGGTGCAGTTTAGTACAATCCATAAATCACGTTACATGTAGTACTGTGCAAATGAGGGTATTAAACGGAGCAGATGAGAACAGGTTTACATTAGATTCCAGGATACATTTCAATACCGATCACAAATCACATTACATGTAGCACTATGCTGATGAATGCAGTGCACGGACCGGATGGGGATACATTTACATTTCTTTACAAGTTACTAAACAGTGCAGAGACTTTCATTATACATGGCACAATACAGGTGTTTTTCAGTACATGGTGCTCTATGTATACAAGCAGATTAACAAGTACAGCCCGAGGGGGGTCTGATTCCATCCCCTGGGTTTACCATGGCGGAAGGGCCTTAAACTGTGGCTCTTCCCCATCGTGCCTTTGTGGCGACTGCACCAATCTTTAATGCGTCCCTCAGCACGTACTCCTGGAACTTGGATTGTGCCAGTCTGCAGCACTTGGCCGTGGATATCTCCTTGCTCTGGAAGAGCAGCAAGTTTTGGGAAGACTAAAGTGTGTCTTTCACCGAGTTGATGGCTGTCTCAGTGTGCGCCCCTGTGAACAGTCCGCAGAGCACAGAGTCCTGTGTTACAGAGCTGCTTGGGATGAACCTCGACAGCAACCACTGCATCTCCTTCCAGACCTGCCTTGCAAAGGGGCAGTCCCAAAGGAGATGGATGACAGTCTCGTCCGCACCACAGCCAACTCGGGGGCAGAGTGCCGGGTCTCTGAAACCCCGGCTGTGCATGAAGGATCTAACGGGTAGGGCCCTTCTCACCGCCAACCAAGCTACGTCTTGGTGCTTGTGTGAAAGCTCTGGTGATGAGACATTCTGCCAAACGAGTTTGACAGTCTGCTCGGGGAACCATCCGACAGAATCCATCATCTCCTTCTTTTGGAGGGCATCCAGGACCTTGCGTGTCGACCACTGCTTTATGGCCTTGTGGTCAAAGGTGTTTTTCTTGAAAAACTTTTCCACGAAGGACAGGTATTGAGGCATGGTCTAACTGGTTGGTGCGTTCCGCGGCAGCCTGGCCAGACCGATCCTTCGCAACACCGGGGACAGATAGAATCTCAGCACGTACTGACATTGTACAGCAAAATTCTAAAAAGACAGAGGGTGTTAAAAAAACAAGCCTAAAGGCTTTGTGTCTTAATGCAAGGAGTATCCGCAATAAGGTGGATGAATTAACTGTGCAAATAGATGTTAACAAATATGATGTGATGGGGATTACGGAGACGTGGCTCCAGGATGATCAGGGCTGGGAACTCAACATCCAGGGGTATTCAACATTCAGGAAGGATAGAATAAAAGGAAAAGGAGGTGGGGTAGCATTGCTGGTTAAGGAGGAGATTAAGGCAATAGTTAGGAAGGACATTAGCTTGGATGATGTGGAATCTATATGGGTAGAGCTGCAGAACACCAAAGGGCAAAAAACGTTAGTGGGAGTTGTGTACAGACCTCCAAACAGTAGTAGTGATGTTGGGGAGGGCATCAAACATGAAATTAGGGGTGCGTGCAATAAAGGTGCAGCAGTTATAATGGGTGACTTTAATATGCACATAGATTGGGCTAACCAAACTGGAAGCAATACGGTGGAGGAGGATTTTCTGGAGTGCATAAGGGATGGTTTTTTAGACCAATATGTCGAGGAACCAACTAGGGGGGAGGCCATCTTAGACTGGGTGTTATGTAATGAGAGAGGATTAATTAGCAATCTCATTGTGCGAGGCCCCTTGGGGAAGAGTGATCATAATATGGTGGAATTCTGCATTGGGATGGAGAATGAAACAGTTAATTCAGAGACCATGGTCCAGAACTTAAAGAAGGCTAACTTTGAAGGTATGAGGCGTGAATTGGCTGGGATGGATTGGCGAATGATACTTAAGGGGTTGACTGTGGATGGGCAATGGCAGACATTTAGAGACCGCATGGATGAACTACAACAATTGTACATTCCTGTCTGGCATAAAAATAAAAAAGGGAAGGTGGCTCAACCGTGGCTATCAAGGGAAATCAGGGATAGTATTAAAGCCAAGGAAGTGGCATACAAATTGGCCAGAAATAGCAGTGAACCTGGGGACTGGGAGAAATTTAGAACTCAGCAGAGGAGGACAAAGGGTTTGATTAGGGCAGGGAAAATGGAGTATGAGAAGAAGCTTGCAGGGAACATTAAGACGGATTGCAAAAGTTTCTATAGATATGTAAAGAGAAAAAGGTTAGTAAAGACAAACGTAGGTCCCCTGCAGTCAGAATCAGGGGAAGTCATAACGGGGAACAAAGAAATGACGGACCAATTGAACAAGTACTTTGGTTCGGTATTCACGAAGGAGGACACGAACAACCTTCCGGTTATAAAAGGGGTCGGGGGGTCTAGTAAGGAGGAGGAACTGAGGGAAATCCTTATTAGCCGGGAAATTGTGTTGGGGAAATTGATGGGATTGAAGGCCGATAAATCCCCAGGGCCTGACGGACTGCATCCCAGAGTACTTAAGGAGGTGGCCTTGGAAATAGTGGATGCGTTGACAGTCATTTTCCAACATTCCATTGACTCTGGATCAGTTCCTATGGAGTGGAGGGTAGCCAATGTAACCCCACTTTTTAAAAAAGGAGGGAGAGAGAAAACAGGGAATTATAGACCAGTCAGCCTGACATCGGTAGTGGGTAAAATGATGGAATCAATTATTAAGGATGTCATAGCAGTGCATTTGGAAAGAGGTGACATGATAGGTCCAAGTCAGCATGGATTTGTGAAAGGGAAATCATGCTTGACAAATCTTCTGGAATTTTTTGAGGATGTTTCCAGTAGAGTGGACAAGGGAGAACCAGTTGATGTGGTATATTTGGACTTTCAGAAGTCGTTCGACAAGGTCCCACACAAGAGATTGATGTGCAAAGTTAGAGCACATGGGATTGGGGGTAGTGTACTGACATGGATTGAGAACTGGTTGTCAGACAGGAAGCAAAGAGTAGGAGTAAATGGGTACTTTTCAGAATGGCAGGCAGTGACTAGTGGGGTACCGCAAGGTTCTGTGCTGGGGCCCCAGCTGTTTACACTGTACATTAATGATTTAGATGAGGGGATTAAATGTAGTATCTCCAAATTTGTGGATGACACTAAGTTGGGTGGCAGTGTGAGCTGCGAGGAGGATGCTGTGAGGCTGCAGAGCGACTTGGATAGGTTAGGTGAGTGGGCAAATGCATGGCAGATGAAGTATAATGTGGATAAATGTGAGGTTATGCACTTTGGTGGTAAAAACAGAGAGACAGACTATTATCTGAATGGTGACAGATTAGGAAAAGGGGAGGTGCAAAGAGACCTGGGTGTCATGGTACATCAGTCATTGAAGGTTGGCATGCAGGTGCAGCAGGCGGTTAAGAAAGCAAATGGCATGTTGGCCTTCATAGCAAGGGGATTTGAGTACAGGGGCAGGGAGGTGTTGCTACAGTTGTACAGGGCATTGGTGAGGCCACACCTGGAGTATTGTGTACAGTTTTGGTCTCCTAACCTGAGGAAGGACATTCTTGCTATTGAGGGAGTGCAGTGAAGGTTCACCAGACTGATTCCCGGGATGGCGGGACTGACCTATCAAGAAAGACTGGATCAACTGGGCTTGTATTCACTGGAGTTCAGAAGAATGAGAGGGGACCTCATAGAAACATTTAAAATTCTGACGGGGTTAGACAGGTTAGATGCAGGAAGAATGTTCCCAATGTTTGGGAAGTCCAGAACCAGAGGTCACAGTCTAAGGATAAGGGATAAGCCATTTAGGACCGAGATGCGGAGGAACTTCTTCACCCAGAGAGTGGTGAACCTGTGGAATTCTCTACCACAGAAAGTTGTTGAGGCCAATTCACTAAATATATTCAAAAAGGAGTTAGATGAGGTCCTTACTACTAGGGGGATGAAGGGGTA
This sequence comes from Pristiophorus japonicus, assembly GCF_044704955.1. Classification (NCBI taxonomy): domain Eukaryota; kingdom Metazoa; phylum Chordata; class Chondrichthyes; family Pristiophoridae; genus Pristiophorus; species Pristiophorus japonicus. The sequence goes on from NC_091984.1 coordinate 177,549,386, forward strand.
TGGCGAGAAAGCAGGAATGGGGTACTGAAGTTGAATGTTCAGCCATGAACTCATTGAATGGCGGTGCAGGCTAGAAGGGCCGAATGGCCTACTCCTGCACCTATTTTCTATGTTTCTATGTTTCTATGACACTTGGTGTTTGCGTACATAGGGTCTATGCACAGCTTGATTCAGCCGCACACAAAAGTGGCCACCAGGATGAGGGCCACGTTCAGAGCATCCTTTCCCCCCCGCACTCCCCGTGTCCAGAGATTTGCACATCGTGTCTCTGCGTACACGTTCCATTTTCGATCTCCAGGCTGTTCATCCTTTCCTGATAGGTATAACATTGCAGTTCTGGTATAATCCTTGTAAATCCTTATTGCACCCTCTCTAGTGTCTCAATACCCTTTTTTTTTTATATGGCGACCAGAACTGTCAACAGAACACCAAGTGTGGTCTGACCAAGATTCGATACAAGTTGAACACAATATCTCTATTTTTCAATTCTATCCCTCGAGACATATTTTTTATGGCCTTATTGACGTGCGTGGCAACATTTCTTGATTTGTGTATTTGTACTCCTGGATGCCTTTGACAGTTCTGTGACTGAGTTGCTTTTAGAAACGAGTTAAAAATAATACTGTAGTTTATAACCTGAACTGTGCTTTCAACGAGAAGCGTGATTAATATGGATTATAATTTCTCGGCCATTTGCACTGGTCTAGCTGATAACTGTTGTAACTACTCAAAATAAATGTGGGCAGCAAACGTCATAGCCTTATATTAACGCTTGTGGATACAACACATTTCGATCCTCGGAAATGACCTTCCGCCGTTTCATTTTGAAGAATTTTAGTACATTCAAGAAGTGAAATCCCAGCTCAAAACATAAGCAAAACATATCATCCAATTTACTACTGACCGATAGTTCTCGCTTATTTTGTGTAAAAAAATGCATTTTGATATCGCTAACATTATCTTCACCGAGATCGTTTATAACCCAAAAACTCCGCGCGACGACCCTATAAAAGACTTTAGGAGCTTGTATAGGCTTCTATAGTAAAGTTAAGATTTTTCTCCTATTAGCTGCTTGAGACAGGATACCTTCTCTCGTTACATCGCACCCTAGCTTTTTGAAAACATATCACCGAATGGAGAGCACCATCTAGTGGCCATGTTGTGCAAATTCTTGCAAAAATAAAATCTGACAAATTCTCAGTCCTAGGCAGTCCCTCGAAATCGAGGAAGACTTGCTTCCACTTCAAAAGTGAGTTCTCAGGTGACTGAACAGTCCAATACGGGAATTACAGTCTCTGTCACAGGTGGGACAGACAGTCGTTGAAGGAAAGGGTGGGTGGGAGAGGTTTGCCGCATGTTCCTTCCGCTGCCTGCGTTTATTTTCTGCATGCTCTCGGCGACGAGACTCAAGGTGCTCAGCGCCCTCCCGGATGCTCTTCCTCCACTTAGGGCGGTCTTTGGCCAGGGACTCCCAGGTGTTGGTGGGGATGTTGCGCTTTATCAAGGAAGCTTTGAGGGTGTCCTTGAAACGTTTCCTCTGCCCACCTGAGGCTCGATGCCATGTATGAGTTCCGAGTAGAGCACTGGCTTTGGGAGTCTTGTGTTGGGCATGCGAACAAAGTGGCCCCCCCAACGGAGCTGGTCGAGTGTGGTCAATGCTTCGATGCTGGGGATGTCGGCTTGATAGAGAACACTGACATTGGTGCGTCTATCCTCCCAGGGGATTTGCAGGATCTTGCGAAGACATCATTGGTGGTATTTCTCCAGCGATTTGAGGTGTCTACTGTATATGGTCCACGTCTCTGAGCCATACAGGAGGGCGGGTATCACCACAGCCTTGTAGACCATAAGCTTCATGCCAGATTTGAGGACCTGATCTTCAAACACTCTTTTCCTTAGGCTGCCAAAGGCTGCGCTGGCGCACTGGAGGCGGTGTTGAACCTCGTTGTCGATGTCTGCCCTTGCTGATAATAGGCTCCCGAGGTATGGAAAGTGGTTTACATTGTCCAGGACTGAGCTGTGGATCTTGATGACTGGGGGGGGGGGGGGGGCAGTGCTGTGTGGTGGGGTCAGGTTGGTGGAGGACCTTTTTCTCACGGATGTTTAGCGTAAGGACCATGCTTTTGTACGCCTCAGTGAAAATGTTGACGATGACTCTGAATGTGCGCAGATGCAAGCGTCGTCCGCATACTGTAGCTTGACGTCAGAGGATGGGACAGTCTTGGATCGGTATGGAAGCCTAGCAGGTGTGACACTGGACTAGGATCCCAGAGGTCCTGAGTTTAAACCTCACAATGGAAAGTTGTGAATGTGAATTTAATAAATCTGGTACGTTCAACACTTATAAGAGAGAAAAAAACTAGTTCACTCACTAGTGTTCTTTAGAGAAAGGAACCCGTCACTTTGTTACACTTAACTCCAGCTTCACCGCCATCTGAAATGGCCGAGCACGTTTCTCAATCTTGGGATGAGCAATAAGTGGGACGGCACATCCCGAGAGCAAATGAATAATCAAAATAATAATGTGTTGCACGAAAATAAAGATATTTGTATTTGATCCTCGCTATCGTAACATAAGAAACAGCACATGCATTTATAATTTTATAAATGTTGGTGATGAACAATATAAACGAGAACTTTGTTTCACTTTTGGGGCGACTTGTTTATCGACCTGTTGCGCGATTATTTATTCTTGCGAGACAGTCATTTGGAATTTCCGTGGGCGTGCTCCCGATCTATTGTTATCTGTCGCCGAAGTTTTGGCAGAAGAACTGGAGAACCTCCATGGAATTTCTGGGATGTGATCCAGACTGACAGTTCAATGCAGTACTGAGGAGGACCTTAAACCAGGGTGCCTTCTATCTGTGGATGGCGGTACAGCACCTCGTATGAAAGAAGATTAAAGAGTTCTGCGGTGTCTGGACCATCGGACATTCCGTTGTCAACACCGCCGGAACAGAGGAACCAATCATTCATCTCTGGATAATGTATGGACTAGGAAGCTGCCTGGGGGTTGAGTGGGTGAGGATTTGGATATAAATAAACTGTATAGGAAAGTTCAACAGCTTTCTTTGATCTTTTGTCGCAATATTGATTCATAGAAACATAGTGTATTGTATAGGGTTAATCACATAGGGTTAATTATGATATTTAGTCATTCATAGGGTGTCTCTGCTCCCATGCCACATAGAATGTTGTTGCTATTTCGAGAGAGAGAGAGGGAAGCGACCGTGGGCGCGGACTGTCTCATAACTAGCTTGTTATAGGACAGTCCGCGGCTCGAGGTCTCATGCTTTGTGGACAAGCACCTGGGGCCTTACAAATTAGGTGTTGGCCATAAGCCACATGCACCCATGTTTTGTTCAGTGGTATGTTTATTTGATAGTATAAAGGTACAGCACTGTCCCATAGCTCTTTGAACTTCACATTGGACCGTGATTTGCGAGCGGTGCCGGGACCCCCAATGCTCCAGACCAGCCATCGCTTGTGGAGTTCCCGATGGGTGTAAGGCCGTGAGCGTTGTTGCATCTTATCATGCTTCTCTTTTCTTTGTAAACTTTATTATTAATGTTTCTTTTCTCTCAGTAAACGGTATCTTATTCTTTACTTCATTTGTCTTGTCTCTTATTTAACATTCATCCAGATCCCGAACCTGGGTCTATTATTATTGATCCAAAACAGTTTGGCGTCACGAACAGGATCTGGTAAAATGTTTAATAGAAAAGACAAGATGCAGTCTCCTCCTGCGGGAGAGAAGTACAGAATATCAGGGTGGGGCACGAGGGATGAGGGTTTTGGCTCTCTTGCCAAGGTGCTAGCCCGGTTTGGACCCCCGCAACATGGGGATATGCCGTTATTGGAACAGAACAAAGCTAGAGCCGTACCCAACTCGGTACTGTTTCTCCTGGAGGAATCGGGCTTCCCACAGGAGAAAAATAGTCCCTCACAAATAGGGTGGTTTTTGTTGACAGCCTTAAGGGCGATGTGTAAACAACTTAAGGAAAGTGAGGCAGAAAATCTACAGTTAAAAATAGCTGCAAAGGTTTTGGAAAGTCAAAACTCGACCCTGACTGAAGCAGTCCGCACTGCACAAGAACGGACGGACAAGGTCAGTGAACAATCAGAAACTTTAATATGCCGTCTGGCGACAGTACAAAATAAAAAGAAAGCCAGATGATGGAAATTACAGATGGATTTGAAATATATCCTTTGTACTGCACTGATTTGCTAGTTTGTACTTGCTCAATTAGATCCCAGTGAGTGTTTAAAAGCCAATGCAAAATCATGTGGGGAATATATACAAGCTGGAAAAAATGGAGAGCGGTGGGGGGAACGGGAGGAAACTAAAGACTCTCCCCCATACGCTCCGAGCATGGAAGCTAGACCCCTGATGACAAATAAAATGAAACAGCAAGATGGGGAACAGCCGGTAACCACGAGAGGGGTGCGTGACTTCACCACTAGTGAATTACAAGAAATGGTTACTATCGGGGTCTGGCAAAAATATCCCTCTGCTGTTGATTGGGAAGGGGAGGTAAAACCTTGGAATACTATGGCGGAGGGTGCAATACCGTTGCACAACATGGCAACACAGGGAGGAATATATCACCAACAATGGCGGGGGGCAGATCAGGAGCTCTTTACGGCAGGAAGGCGGAGCAGCCTGATGAAGAGTGGCCCTCCTATGATGAGGGGTGCACTACTCGCATTATTGGGATCAGCCCAAGGGCAGCGGGTGGGGCACGCCTGCCTATTGTTAGGACAGTTAGAGAATGTAGAAGATCCCCTCGACGAGGGGTGTGGCCGGGATCCGGGAGCAACCCCCATTAGAACCACATCAACCCAAGCTTCCGGGGATCTGAGGCCACACATTACCCGGTAGGGGAGTAACCATAATAAGCTTGGTTGAATGAAGAAAGACTTTGTGAATGTCTGTCTGTGAATGAAAGCGCTTTTGTGATTTTTTTGACTGCAGAATGAATTTTCCATGTGCTTGAAAGCCTGCTTGGAAAAATAGTGGGCTGTCTGTTTGTTTTAGCCCCACCCACTTTTTCAAACAGAGCGAAGGTTTTTTTAACCCTTCGTAGTGTTGTCCTGTATGTGGGAAGTCTTCAGAAAGTGTGAACCTTATAGGGGAAACCATACAAGGGCTCTTGGGGGCGGGTATCATTAGACATGCAGTGTCCCCCTACAATAGTCCTGTTTGGCCTGTGCAGAAACCCGACAAAAGTTGGAGGATGACTGTGGACGACCGACAACTGAGCAGATTTACCCCTCCCCTGGCAACCGCTGTCCCAGATGTAGTAACTATAACAGAGCGGCTGTCTGAAGAAGGTGCGGAGTGGTATTCGGTAATCGACCTGGCCAACGAGACACACAAGTTCGGGTGAGCGCAGCAAAGCTCCATAGTGCGCTGGAGATGGTATATCGCAGACAGAGCAAGTAAAGTAAAAGAAGGAGTCACCCGACTACATGAGCATGTGGCTGAATACCCACAAACAGCAGAGAGTGAACTTACGCTTCATCTGTCAGTTTAACCAAAGAGTCACCGATCTCCTGGGGCGTGTCTTTTGAACAGTTAACACCTGAAGAACGTAGCCATGCCTGGTTCACAGATGGCTCAGCGGTCTGGCGAAATGGCCTTCGGCAATGGCAAGCCGCTGCCTTCAATCTAAAAACCCAGACAATTGTGCATGATGAGGGTGTGGGAGGCTCCAGTCAGCTCGTAGAACTAGCAGCTGTAGTCCTTGTGTTAGAAGAAGAACAGCAACAAGTACACATATATACTGAGTCATGGACGGTAGCCAATGGCATGGCGAGCTGGATGCAAAACTGGCATGAACATAACTGGCAAATAACTGGGAAAGACTTGTGGGGAAAGCACCTATGGGAACAAATATGCTCCAAAGCCCAGAAGATGAAAATAACTATATATCATGTGGACGCTCACATGAAAAACACTTCAAAGACCTCTGAATATAATAACACCATTGACAATATAGACCGGGTATGGGCTGTCAAAGAGGTGGAAGAGGAAGAATATGGCATAGGCAAATGGGCCCACCACAAATCTTGACATTTGGGCATTCAGGGTACGATACAATGGGCACGAAATAGGCGGTTACATTTGACTACGGACAGTGTTAAACAGATCATAAACACCTGTGAAATTTGTCAAAAGGTGAAGCATTTTCCCCTACAATGACAACCCGGTGCCCATATTAAGAGAGGGACTCAACCAGCACAAATATGGCAAGTTGATTATGTAGGACCTTTACCATTGCAACAACGGTTCCAATATTTGCTCACTGCTGTTGATACCTATTCTGGACTTTTGATAGCTTATCCAGTGACTAAAGCGAATCAACAAAGTACGATTAAAGGACTGGAGAATTTAATCACATACTACGGTGAGCCAGCAGAAGTACAGTCCGATAATGGGTCGCACTTCACAGGTCAAGCAGTGCAACAGTGGGCGGTAGACAACGGGATTTATTGGATGTTTCACATACCTTACTATCCGCAAGCTGCAGGGTTAATAGAACACATGAATGGATTACTTAAGCAACAGATTAAAATATTAACTCCCACTAACACATTGCAAGGGTGGTTAAAGGTCTTACCACAAGCAGTGCGCAATCTGAATCACCGACCATTGCGGGGGGAACTCCCATAAGCCACATGTTAGGTAAAGTTAGTATCCCTACTATTGAAAAAGAAAATCAGACTCAGGACACAGTTTGTGAAGGAGGAAAAGTGTGGGTGCAGTACCCCCAGAAACCCTTACAAGCAGGGGAAATCTTAGCGAAAGGAGAAGGAAACACTTATTGGGTGCTCTTGACTGGTCAAGATATTCCTCTCTGTGTTGACAAGGGTAAATTGACTAAACGAGGCTGAATTAACATACCTATGCTTCCTCCCACAGGAATTCTCTCCAAAATGGCGACTTACCAACTCGTGCTGGCCAGTCTCTGTGTCTCGTTATCTGTGGCTATGCTACTTCCATCCTCAAACACAGCATGGGATGGGCGTTTCGGATGGCAGTTTGCTAACACTGATCGTACGTAGGACAATTACTAACTTTCCTTCCACTGCAGACCTAACTCGTTGTTTTACTCATCGCGTTATTACTGATATTATTGCTTGAATGCATTCTTAGGTGTAGATTGCGGGCGTTGCTTGCGCATACTCAACGTGTAACTGATGCATTACGCCTTCAACTTGATTATATTACTTAGAATGTCTAAATATCAAGGGTGGATTGTATTGTATGGGGTTAATCACATAGGGTTAATTATGATATTAATCATTCACAGGGTGTCTCTGCTCCCATGCCCCATAGAATGTTGTTGCTATTTCGAGAGAGAGAGAGGGAAGCGACCTTGGGACGCACACCAGCTTGTTGTGAGACAGTCCGCGGCTCGAGGTCTCATGCTTTGTGGACAAGCACCTGGGGCTTTACAGATTAGGAGTTGGCCATAAGCCACATGCACCCATGTTTTGTTCAGTAGTATGTTTATTTGATAATATAAAGGTACAGCACTGTCCTGTAGCTCTTTGAACTTCACCTTGGACCGTGATTCGCGAGCAGTGCCGGGACCCCCAATGCTCCAGACCAGCCATCGCTTGTGGAGTTCCCGACGGGCGTCAGGCCGTGAGCGTTGTTGCATCTTATTATACTTCTCTTTTCTTTGTAAACTGTATTATTAATGTTTCTTTTCTCTCAGTAAATGGTATCTTATTCTTTACTTCATTTGTCTTGTCTCTTATTTAACATTCATCCAGATCCCGAACGTGGGTCTATTATTATTGATCCAAAACTCATAGAACCATAGAAAATAGGTGCAGGATCAGGCCATTTGGCCCTTCAAGCCTGCACCACCATTCAATAGGATCATGGCTGATCATGCAACATCAGTACCCACTCCCGCCTTCTCTCCATAGCTCCTGATCCCTTTACCCGTAAGGGACACATTTAACTCCCTTTTGAATATGTCCAACGAACTGGACTCAACAACTTTCTGTAGTAGAGAATTCCACAGGTTCACAATTCCCTTGGTGAAAAAGTTTCTCCTCATCTTGGTCCTATATGGCTTATCTCTTATCCTTAGACTGTGACCCCTGATTCTGGACTTTCCCAATATTGGGAACAATCTTCCTGCATCTAACCTGTCCAATCCAGTCAGAATTTTATATGCTTCTGTGAGATCCCCTCTCATTGTTCTAAATTCCAGTGAATATAAGCCTAGTCGATCCAGTCTTTCTTCATATGTCAGCCCTGCCATCCTGGGAATCAGTCTGGTGAACCTTCGCTGCACCCTCAATAGCAAGAATGCCCTTCCTCAGATTAGGAGACCAAAACTGCACACAATACTCCAGGTGTGGTTTCACCAAGGCCTTGTACAACTGCAGCAAGATGTTCCTGCTCGTTATAAGGTGGACGAATTAACTGCACAGGCAGCAATTAATGAATATGATATAATTGGTATCACGGAAGCATGGCTCCAGGGTGACCAAGGCTGGGAACTCAACATCCAGGGGTATTCAACAGTCAGGAAGGATAGACTGAAAGGAAAAGAAGGTAGGGTAGCATTGCTGGTTAAAGAGGAAATTAACGCAATAGTAAGGAAGGACATTAGCTTGGACGATGTGGAATCTGTATGGGTGGAGTTGTGCAATACCAAAGGGCAGAAAACCAAACAGTAGTACTGAGGTTGGGGATAGCATCAAACAAGAAATTAGGGATGCATGCATGCAGTTATCATGGGTGACTTTAATCTACATATAGATTGGGCTAACCAAACTGGTAGCAATATGGTGGTGGAGGATTTCCTGTCATGTATTAGGGATGGCCATCCTAGACTGGGTGATGTGCAATGAGAAAGGACTAATTTGCAATCTTGTTGTGCGAGGCCCCTTGGGGAAGAGTGACCATAATATGGTAGAATTCTTTATTAAGATGGGTCCTGAACTTAAGGAAAGGTAAATTCAATGGTATGAGACGTGAATTGGCTAGAATAGACTGGCAAATGATACTTAAAGGGTTGACGGTGGATAGGCAATGGCAAACATTTAAAGATCATATGGATGAACGTCAACAATTGTACATCCTTGTCTGGAGTAAAAAATAAAATGAGGAAGGTGGCTCAACCGTGGCTAACAAGGGAAATTAAGGATAGTGTTAAATCCAAGGAAGAGGCATATAAATTGGCCAAAAAAAGCAGCAAACCTGAGGACGGAGAGAAATTTAGAATTCAGCTGAGGAGGACAAAGGGTTTAATTAGGAGGGGGAAAATAGAGTATGAGAGGAAGATTGCCGGACACTTGGGCCCCAAGTTTCCACACGCGGCAAAACAGGCAGCCCTCCGAGCTGGGTGCCCGTTTTTCGCGCCGAAAACGGCGCCTGAAAAAAAACAGCTCGATGTCTGCTTGGCGCAGCGCACAGGGGGTGGAGCCTACCACTCGCGCGGATTTTGTAAGTAGGAGGGGGCGGGTACAATTTAAATGAGTTTTTTTCGTGCCAGCAACCCTGCGCGTGCGCGTTGGAGCGTTCGCGCACGCGCAGTCTGAAGGAAACATTGGCACTCGGCCATTTTAAAAAGTGCCGCAGAAAAAGTGAAAATTTGTTTATTGAACCCTTGCAAAGGCTTGTATTTTAATTTTCTTGATATTTCTGTGTGTGAGGGAGTGCATTCTGTAATTAAAGATAGACTGTGATAAACGGGACACATGCACTTGTTTGAGACTATTCAAATTCTTTGTAGCTGTTCAATTTTTAACATTTTTTAATAAAACCACATTGCCCTTCCATGATCAGCACTGAGGCTTCTTGCAGCTTTCTCCCCCTGCCATCCGTCGGGCCAGACGGCAAACGGCTGCCTCAAGTACTGAGGCTTCTTGCAGCTTTCTCCCTCCCTCCTCCTGCCGTCCGTCGGGCCCAACCGCAAACGGCTGCCTCAAGTACTGAGGCTTCTTGCAGCTTTCTCCCTCCCTCTCCCTGCCGTCGGTCGGTCCCGACGGCAAACCGCTGCCTGAAAGGCCTGCCTGAAGCACTTTCACACAGGTAGGAACATGGTTTATTTCATCTTTTCTTTGCTTATAAATTTTTATTCAGGTTGGATTTATTTGTATAATATTTGTATAAATATAACTAAGGATTTATTGTAGAATTTAATGACTTCCCTTCCCCCGCTCCCACCCGACCTCGTTCCCGACGCCTAATTTGTAACCTGCGCCTGATTTTTTAATGTGTAGACAAGGTTTTTTCACGCCTACAAAAATCTTCACTTGCTCCATTCTAAGTTAGTTTGGAGTACGTTTTCACTGTGGAAACTTTCAAATCAGGCGTCAGTGGCCGGACACGCCCCCTTTTGAAAAAAAATTTCTGTTCAAAAGTGAAACTGTTCTACCTGACTAGAACTGCAGAAAACTTAAATGTGGAGAATTGCGATTTCTAAGATACTCCGTTCTCCACCAGTTGCTCCTAAAAATCAGGAGCAAATCATGTGGAAACTTAGGGCCATAAAAACTGACTGAAAAAGCTTCTATAGATATGTGAAGAGAAAAAGATTAGTGAAGACAAACGTAGGTCCCTTGCAGTCAGATTCAGGTGAATTTATAATGGGGAACAAAGAAATGGCAGACCAATTGAACAAATACTTTGGTTCTGTCTTCACAAAGGAAGACACAAGTAATCTTCCGGAAGTACTAGGGGACCGAGGGTCTAATGAGAAGGAGGAACTGAAGGATATCCTTACTAGACGGAAAATTGTGTTAGGGAAAATGATGGGATTGAAGGCCGATAAATCTCCAGGGCCTGATAGTCTGCATCCCAGAGTACTTAAGGAAGTGGCCCTAGAAATAGTGGATGCATTGGTGATCATTTTCCAACAATCTATCGAGTCTGGATCAGTTCCTATGAACTGGAGGGTAGCTAATGTAACACCACCTTTTAAAAAAGAAGGGAGAGAGAGAACAGTTAATTATAGACTGGTTAGCCTGACATCAGTAGTGGGAAAAATGTTGGAATCAATTATTAAAGATGAAATAACAAAGCATTAGGAAAGCAGTGACAGGATCAGTGCAAGTCAGCATGAAATTATGAAAGGTAATCATGCTTGACAAATCTTCTGGAATTTTTTGAGGATGTAGCTAGTAGAGTGGATGAGGGAGAACCAGTGGATGTGGTGTATTTGGACTTTCAAAAGGCTTTTGACAAGGTCCCACACAAGCAATTGGTGTGCAAAATTAAAGCATATGGTATTGGGGTAATGTACTGACGTGGATAGAGAACTGGTTGGCAGATAGGAAGCAGAGAGTCAGGATAACCGGGTCCTTTTCAGAATGGCAGGCTGTGACTAGTGGGATGCCGCAGAGCTCAGTGCTGGGACCCCAGCTATTTACAGTATACATTAATGATTTGGATGAAGGAATTGAGTGTAATATCTCTAGTTTGCAGATGACACTAAACTGGGTGGCTGTGTGAGCTGTGAGGAGGACGCTAAGAGGCTGCAGGGTGACTTGGACAGGTTAGGTGAGTGGGCAAATGCATGGCAGATGCAGTATAATGTGGATAAATATGAGGTTATTCACTTTGGTGGCAAAAACACAAAGGCAGAATATTATCTGAATGGCGGCAGATTAAGAAAGGGGGAGGTGCAACGAGACCTGGGTGTCATGGTACATCAGTCATTGAAAGTTGGCATGCAGGTACAGCAGGTGGTGAAGAAGGCAAATGGTATGTTGGCCTTCATAGCTAGGGGATTTGAGTATAGGAGCAGGGAGGTCTTACTGCAGTTGTACATGGCCTTGGTGAGGCCTCACCTGGAATATTGTGTTCAGTTTTGGTCTCCTAATCTGAGGAAGGACATTCTTGCTATTGAGGGAGTGCAGCAAAGCTTCACCAGACTGATTCCCAGGATGGCTGGACTGACATATGAGGAGAGACTGGATCGACTAGGCCTATATCCACTGGAGTTTAGAAGGATAAGAGGGGATCTCATAGAAACATATAAAATTCTGACAGGACTGGACAGGTTAGATGCAGGAAGAATGTTCCTGATGTTGGGGAATCCAGAACCAGGGGACACAGTCTAAGGATAAGGTGCAAGCCAATTAGGACTATTATGAGGATAAACTTCTTCACTCAGAGAGTTGTTAACCTGTGAAATTCGCTACCTCAGAAAGTTGTTGATGCCAGTTCATTGGATATATTCAAGAGGGAGTTAGATATGGCCCTGTTAGCGCAAATGTTTTCCTGTAAGAATCACTCGACACTCTGGGTCGGTTCCAATGCCAAAACGGCCTTTTATTACACCGGCGGGGAGAGAGCCTCTGGTTAACTCCAGGCACTCTACTCCACCGAACAAAGAAATTCATCGATATTTATATGTTTTACAATAGTTCATTACAGTTACTCAGCCCACTTCGGCTGGACACAATCCAATCATAATGATTATAGATTACATATAGGTTTAAATTAACCCTGGTACATCAGGGGGCTGAATGATCAATTTGTGACAGTTGGGGGCAGATCCCTATCCATTTGATGCTCTCCAGGCACCCCTTAACTTCGTTGCTCATGGATTCTGCAGGTGCCTAGCTCCTTATCACTATGATTGCTAGGCACTCTATATGGGGGTCACTGACTTGAGGACATTCCGTACTAGGTACCGCAGTGTTCTATATACTATCTTGTCTCAAGCTGTTGATTCAAGACATTCCTGAGACCAGGCTCTGCAGGGTCAGTGCTCAGTCAGCAGCTTTAGCTAACTTGGCTAACTGAGCTCCCATCATGCTTGGGCAGCCATTTTATATGTGGCCACTTTAAACCTATATGAGTTTAGATATGTTCAGCAGGTGCCTAATGCCTAGTGTTTTGACATATTCAGCAGGTGCCTAATGCCTACTGCAGCCCTTATGGCTAAAGGGATCAAGGGGTATGGAGAGAAAGCAGGAAAAGGGTACTGAGGTGAATGATCAGCCATGATCTTATTGAATGGTGGTGCAGGCTTGAAGGGCCGAATGGCCTCCTCCTGCACCTATTCTCTATGTTTCTATACTGAAATCTTCTTGCTATGAATGCCAACATGCCATTTGCTTTCTTAACTGCCTGCTGTACCTGCATGCCTACTTTCAATGAGTGATGTACCATGACACCCAGGTCTCGTTGCACCTCCCCTTTTACTAATCTGTCACCATTCAGATAATAATCTGCCTTCCTATTTTTGCTACCAAAGCAGATAACTTCACCCTTATCCACATTATACTGCATCTGCCATGCATTTGCCCACTCACGTAACTTGTCCAAGTCACCCTGCAGCCTCTTAGCGTCCTCCTAAAAGCTCACACTGCCACCCAGCTTAGTGTCATCTGCAAACTTGGAGATATTACATTCAATTCATTTGTCTAACTCATTAATATATATTGTAAATAGCTGGGGTCCCAGCACTGGACCTTGCGGTACCCCACTAGTCACTGCCTGCCATTCTGAAAAGGACCCCTTTATTCCCACTCTTTGCTTCCTGTCTGCCAACCACTTCTCTATCCACGTCAATAGATTTCCCCCAATCCCATGTGCCTTAATTTTGCACACCAAACTCTTGTGTGGGTCCTTGCCTGTCAAAAGCCTTTCTGCCCTTTTTCAACAACAACAACTTCTATTTATACAGCGCCGTTAACGTAGTGAAACGTCCCAAGCTGCTTCACAGGAGTGTTATGCAAAGAAATTTAACATTGCGCCACGTAAGTAGAAATTAGCACATGTGACCAAAAAGAGGTATGTTTTAAGGAGCGTCTTGAAGGAGGAAAGAGAGGTCGAGAGGCAGGGAGGTTTAGGCAAGGTGTTCCAGGCAACAGAAGGCATGGCCACCAATGGTTGAGCGTTTATAATCAGGGATGCTCAGGAGGGCAGAATTTGAGGAGCGCAGACATCTCGAGGGGTTGTGGAGCTGGAGGAGATTACAGAGATAGGGAGGGGTGAGGCCATGGAAGGATATGAAAATAAGGATGAGAATTTTGAAATCGAGGCATTGTTTAACCGGACGCCAATGTAGGTCAGCGAATACAGGGGTGATGGGCGAGTGGGACTTGGTGTGAGTTAGGACACGGGCTACTGAGTTTTGGATGAACTGAAGTTTACATAGGGTAGAATGTGGGAGTTCAGCCAGGTATGCATTGGAATAGTCAAGTCTAGAGGTAGCAAAGGCTTGGATGAGGGCTTCAGTAGCGTTGAGCTGAAGCAAGGGCGGAGACGGGCGATGTTACGGAGGTGGAAATAGGTGGTCTTAGTTATGCTGCGGATATGTGGTCAAATATGACACCAAGGTTGCAGACAGTCTGGTTCAGCCTCAGACAGATCTTGGGACACACATCAACCAACAGCATAGAGAGATTAATTAATTGGGCCACATAAGATTGGTTTTGTAATGGGATTCCACTGGCGAGTGACGCTCTCAGGGTCCACGAGTCAGAAATCATGGACCTAGTGCCTGGTGTTCCCTCCATTCATTGAAATGGATGGAAAATGAGGCACTGGGGTCCATGGCATCCTAATTAGCAGACATTGTGACCGCCGCAGCAGGAGCGCCTGACTGACGAATCAGCCCTATAGTAAATGCAAAAAAAAATTACTTAGGCTCTGGCTGCGCATAGCCACCAGGACTATTATTCTTAACATAGAAACATAGAAACTAGGTGCAAGAGTAGGCCATTCGGCCCTTCGAGCCTGCACCGCCATTCAATGAGTTCATGGCTGAACATGCAACTTCAGTACCTCATTCCTGCTTTCTCACCATACCCCTTGATCCCCCTAGTAGTAAGGACTACATCTAACTCATTTTTGAATATATTTAGTGAATTGGCCTCAACAACTTTCTGTGGTAAAGAATTCCACAGGTTCACCACTCTCTGGGTAAAGAAGTTTCTCCTCATCTCGATCCTAAATGGCTTACCTCTTATCCTTAGACTGTGACCCCTGGTTCTGGACTTCCCCAACATTGGGAACATTCTTCCTGCATCTAACCTGTCTAAACCCATCAGAATTTTAAACGTTTCTATGAGATCCCCTCTCATTCTTCTGAACTCCAGTGAATACAAGCCCAGTTGATCCAATTTTTCTTGATATGTCAGTCCCGCCATCCCAGGAATCAGTCTGCTGAACCTTCGCTGCACTCCCTCAATAGCAAGAATGTCCTTCCTCAAGTTAGGAGACCAAAACTGTACACAATACTCCAGGTGTGGCCTCACCAAGGCCCTGTACAACTGTAGTAACACCTCCCTGCCCCTGTACTCAAATCCCTTCGCTATGAAGGCCAACATGCCATTTGTTTTCGTAACCGCTTACTTTACCTGCATGTCAACCTTCAATGACTGATGTACCATGACACCCAGGTCTCGTTGCACCTCCCCTTTTCCTAATCTTTCACCATTCAGATAAAAGTCTATCTCTCTGTTTTTACCACCAAAGTGGATAACCTCACATTTAACCACATTATACTTCATCTGCCATGCATTTGCCCACTCACCTAACCTATCCAAGTCACTTTGCAGCCTCATAGCATCCTCCTCGCAGCTCACACTGCCACCCAACTTAGTGTCATCCACAAATTTGGAGATACCACATTTAATCCCCTCGTCTAAATCATTAATGTACAATGTAAACAGCTGGGGCCCCAGCACAGAACCTTGCGGTACCCCATTAGTCACTGCCTGCCATTCTGAAAAGTACCCATTTACTCCTACTCTTTGCTTCCTGTCTGCCAACCAGTTCTCAATCCACGTCAGCACAGTGCACACTACCCCCAATCCCATGTGCTTTAACTTTGCACATTAATCTCTTGTGTGGGACCTTGTCAAAAGCCTTCTGAAAGTCCAAATACACCACATCAACTGGTTCTCCCCTGTCCACTCTACTGGAAACATCCTCAAAAAATTCCAGAAGATTTGTCAAGCATGATTTCCCTTTCACAAATCCATGCTGACTTGGATCCAACATGTCACCTCTTTCCAAATGCGCTGCTATGACATCCTTAACAATTGATTCCATCATTTTACCCACTACCGATGTCAGGTCTATAATTCCCTGTTTTCTCTCTTCCACCTTTTTTAAAAAGTGGAGTTACAGTGGCTACTCTCCACTCCATAGGAACTGATCCCAAGTCTATGGACTGTTGGAAAATGACTGTCAATGCATCCGCTATTTCCAAGGCCACCTCCTTAAGTACTCTGGGATGCAGTCCATCAGGCCGTGGGGATTTATCGGCCTTCAATCCCATCAACTTCCCCAACACAACTTCCCAACTAATAAGGATTTCCCTCAGTTCCTCCTTCTTACTAGACCCTCTGACCCCTTTTATATCCAGAAGGTTGTTTCTGTCCTTCTTAGTGAATACCGAACCAAAGTACTTGTTCAATTGGTCTGCCATTTCTTTGTTCCCCGTTATGACTTCCCCTGATTCTGACTGCAAGGGTCCTACGTTTGTCTTTACTAACCTTTTTCTCTTTACATTTCTATAGAAGCTTTTGCAGTCCGTCTTAATGTTCCCTGCAAGATTCCTCTCGTACTCTATTTTCCCTGCCCTAATCAAACCCTTTGTCCTCCTCTGCCGAGTCCTAAATTTCTCCCAGTCCCCGGGTTCGATGCTATTTTTGGCCAATTTGTTTGCCACTTCCTTGGCTTTAGTACTATCCCTGATTTCCCTTGATAGCCATGGTTGAGCCACCTTCCCTGTTTATTTTTACGCCAGACAGGGATGTACAATTGTTGTAGTTCATCCATGCGATCTCTAAATGTCTGCCATTGCCCATCCACTGTCAACCCGTTAAGTATCATTCGCCAATCTATCCTAGCCAATTCACGCCTCATACCTTCAAAGTTACCCTTCTTTACGTTCTGGACCATGATCTCTGAATGAACTGTTTCATTCTCCATCCTAATGTAGAATTCCACCATATTATGGTCACTCTTCCCCAAGGGGCCTCGCAGAACGAGATTGCTAATTAATCCTCTCTCATTACACAACACCCAGTCTAAGATGGCCTCCCCCCTAGTTGGTTCCTCGACATATTGGTCTAGAAAACCATCCCTTATGCACTCCAGGAAATCCTCCTCCACCATATTGCTTCCAGTTTGGTTAGCCCAATCTATATGCATATTAAAGTCACCCATGATAACTGCTGCACCTTTATTGCATGCACCCCTAATTTCCTGTTTGATGCCCTCCCCAACATCACTACTACTGTTTGGAGGTCTGTACACAACTCCTACTAACGTTTTTTGCCCTTTGGTGTTCTGTAGCTCTACCCATATAGATTCCACATCATCCAAGCTAATGTCCTTCGTCACTATTGCATTAATCTTCTCTTTAACCAGCAATGCTACACCACCTCCTTTTCCTTTTATTTTATCCTTCCTGAATGTTGAATACCCTTGGATGTTGAGTTCCCAGCCCTGGTCATCCTGGAGCCACGTCTCTGTAATCCCAATCACATCATATCTGTTAACATCTATTTGCACAGTTAATTCATCCACTTTATTATGGATACTCCTTGCATGAAGACACAAAGCCTTCAGGATTGTTTTTTTAACACCCTTTGTCCTTTTAGAACAACTAATGTATAAATGCTGTACCTATGTGTTATGCATCTATGGTCCTGCTAATGTGCCAATCTACACCGCAAACACACTCATTCTACTACTTTTATTCGTCCATTTATATAAGGAAAAGTGTACCTCTTCTATTCGATACCGTTTCAGAATCAGGCTGTGGCACATGGATCCATTCTAATGGGTAATGCTGGGTACAGCAATATGGTACACCACAGTTCTTAACTTTTAGTAATGTTTGAAAGTTGGCCTCGGGCTGCACATAGAAGAATCACTAGAATAGGTGAAAGAATGGCAGAAGAAGCAAAGTGTTATGCTATAGGTTTGTGTTCACTTTGAATTTCATTGTTGTAATATAGAATGTGAACTGGGATTGTGATTTGTTATTCATGACGATAAAAGTCATACAGTATCTCTTTATTTGAAACTTGGGGTGAAAGAGGTATGGCTCTTGTGACAATAAAGAAAGATTTACATTTATATAGTACCTTTCATGACCTCAAGGCCAACCCTTGCGCTTTACAGCCAATGAAGTACTTTTGCAGTGTAGTCAGTGTTGCAATCAAATGAACAGATAATCTGTTAGTAATGTTGGTTGAAGGATAAATATTGGCAAGATATAGGTAGAATTGCTCTGATCTTCTACAATTAGGGACCCAAGAGGTTAGACAGGGCCTCGGTTCAACCTCTCATCCGATAGATTGCACCGCCCACACCTAGCTTTTGTGCTCAAGTATCTAGAGTGAGACTTGAACCCATAAGCTTGTGATTCAGAGGCAAAAGTGCTACCACTGAACTATCGCTAACAACACAGCAATGTCGACTGCATCACACAGATAAGACTTTAGCGATGAGATATGCTCTGATTCCTGCTGCCCTTTCTTTCCACTTGACTAAAGTTTCTGCCGCAGTTCGGTGGTGAAGTGGAAGAAATCTGAAGAAGTTTTTGGTTAACTTTCACTAGTTCATATCACCCTA
The DNA here is from genome assembly GCF_044704955.1 of Pristiophorus japonicus. Classification (NCBI taxonomy): domain Eukaryota; kingdom Metazoa; phylum Chordata; class Chondrichthyes; family Pristiophoridae; genus Pristiophorus; species Pristiophorus japonicus. The sequence goes on from NC_091984.1 coordinate 177,567,969, forward strand.
CCAAGGACTAACATTTGCAGATGTGCTAAATAAAATCACATGCACTAATTTTAGAATCATCGAATGATAAAATGATACAGCTCAGCAAGAGACTGTTCAGCCAATCGTGCCTATGCCGGCTCTTTGAAAAAGCTATGCAATTAGTTGCATGGCCTTGCTCTTTCCCCTCAGTCCTGCAATTTTTTCCTCTTCAAGTATTTATCCAATTCACTTTTGAATGTTAGTATTGATTCTGCTTCCACCACCCTTTCACCCAATGCATTCCAGATCATAACAACTCATTGCATAAAAAACATTCTCCTCATCTAGCTTTTGGTTCTTTTGCCAATTATCTTAAATCTGTGTCATTTGTTTACTGACCCCTCTGCCACTGGAAACAGGTTCTCCTCATTTACTCTATCCAAACTCTTCATGATTTTGAACATCTCTATTAAATCTTCCCTTGACCCTCACTGCTCTAAGGAGAACAACCCAGCTTCCCTCATGTCTCCACGCAACTGATGTTTGACATCAGTGGTACCATTCTAGTAAATCTCTTCTGCCTCGCTAAAGTCTTGTCATCATCCCTGAAATGTGGTACCCAAAATTGGAAAAAATATTCCAGCTGGGGCCTAACCAGCAATTTATAACTTCCTGGCTTTTGCACTCAATGCCTGTGTTTATAAAGCCAAGGGTCCTGTATGATTTTATAATAGCCTCCTCAACTTGTCCTGTCACCTTCAAAGATTTGTGTATGTACACCCCCAGGTTTCTCTGTTCCTGCACCCTCTTTCAAATTGTACCATTTAGTTAATATTCCCTCTCATTTTTCCTGTCAAAATACATCACTTCACACTTTACTGTGTTAAATTTCATCTGTCATATGTCTGCCTATTTCATCAGTCTGTCTATATGCTCCTGAAGTCTGTTACTATCCTCCTCACTATTTATTACATTTTTGAGTTTCTTGCCATCTGCATTCTTTGAAATTATGCCATGCATATCCATGTCCAGGTCATTAGTATACATCAAAAAGAGTAGCAGGCCCAATACACACCCCTGGGGACACCACTGTATACTTCCCTCCAGTCTGCAAAGCAACCAGTCACCATTAATTCCTGCTTTCTGTCTTTTAGCCAATTTCGTATCCATGCTGCCACTGCCGCTTTAATCTCATGGGCTTCTATTTTGCTAACAAGTCTATTATGTGATGCTTTATCAAACGCCTTTTGAAAGTCTATATACACAACATCATCCACACTAGTCTCATCTACTCTTTCCATTACTTAATCGTATTAGTTCTCGCATTCCTAACGCACAGATGTTACTACTCTTTTGCACCACACTGCTCATCATAAGAAGCATGAGATGTTATCCCATATTGTTTAAGAGCTGCCTCTGGACAAACATTTTACAAAACAAACTGAGGGAGAAATTGGCTTCCTTTGTGCCTCTGGTTAGCGCCTCCAGGGGGGCGATAACGAGGCATTACCAGCTCCGCGACTGGGTGTGGCGAGAGAACCGACACCTGCAAACTTTCCTTGCAAGTTAGCGGTGGCAGTAAACCCTAATGCCACGATTTCTTGCGCCCCAGAGATCATGACATCATCCGGTCATGAGGGAAAGAGGTAGCGCAGCAGTTCGGTACTGGCCTGGATGCAAATTTCGGTTCCACCTCCTGCAGCATCACCAGGCTTCAACACTGGCAGTTGCAGGAGATGCTATGAGGTAGGCCGGCTGCTTAGGGAGTGGTAGTTAAAGGAATTACCTGTGAAGTAGGGGAACATTTTTTATTCAGCTCTCAGGTCATTTTATTCAAATATTTTTCTGCCGCAATAGATCAGCCCTGCACTCTCTTAGATCGCAGATACCGTTGGAAAGCAGGGGATTTGATTTCTTGCCGAGATTGCGGCAATGGCCTGTTCCTTTAAGGGAGGGAAGGTGCCGCTGATCCCGGCAGTGCTGCACTGGACATTGTGCAGCGTTCTGCCGCTACTACCCTGTTGCCTGGTTTAGCGCTCCAAGGGAAGTGGTAGCCCTTGATTTATCACTCTACTTCCCTCCTGGAGCATGAAACCGGAAGTTTGTGTCCGCTACAATTGGGTAGCTCTGAGCAAAAGTTAACGCCCCAAACAGGACGCTACTCAATTTCTAGTCCACTGTGTTCTGGGATTTATGTTACCCTCACTTCAAGAGGAAAAAAAATCAAATTGTGTCATGCATGAAATTTCCTTTTTAGTACCAATCAGTGGTAACATTTGGAGACTTGAGGCCGATGCGTAGCAATCCAAATCTAAATAGTGCATTTCCCCATGTTGGTTCTTCCATCTAAATGCCACTAACTGACCAAAATATAAAATGTGCAAAGATCCACCTATCTACATGATGGTGTTTTTTGGTGTAGTGTCTATTTCCATTAGAGTTCTTATTCCTTCCAGTTTAAAACTATTCCTGATGCATTGGTTGTTGCATTTCCTGTTTCAGAAACCTCCCTCTATAGGACATAAACCATCCTCTTGTGGGACTTTCTGCTCACAGTCCTCAACTGTCCACTTTTCTTCTATTCCCTTCCTGCATGGGGGCACTGAAACATAGGGATTACTAAGCAAAAAAAGTCCAATGTGCATCTAGTTCTTCTTCTACCATTTGGATAATCGCCTGATACAACTATAATAGAGTTGTTGATTAATCATGGCAATCTCCATCAATTAATCTACAACAGACCCAGATTATGTAGAACTAGGGAGCATAGTTTAAGAATAAGGGGTCACCCATTTAGAACTGAGATGAGGAGGAATTTCTTCTCTCAGAGAGTTGTAAATCTGTGGAATTCTCTGCCCCAGAGAGCTGTGGAGGTTGGGTCATTGAATATATTTAAGGTGGAGATAGACAGATTTTGGAAAGATAAGGGAGTGACGGATTATGGGGAGCGGGCAGGGAAGTGGAGCTGAGATTAAAATCAGATCAGCCATGATATTATTAAATGGCGGAGCAGGCTCTACGGGCAAAACGGCCTACTCCTGCTCCTATTTCTTATGTTCTTATATACGAGGGAAAAGAACCATCAGTGATAGAAAGCTTTTGGAACTATCGATCCAAAGTAATCTGTTTCTCCTAAGCATGCTACAATTACCATATGCCAAGTCTCAAATTGCTCATATACTTTCTGAAAGGAGATATGGAAGAGGAGGACATTTGGTGGTGAATTTCAGAACATGAAATTTAGTTGGCTGCATAGCTGCCAATCGACGAGTGAGGGAGGGATGGTGCATACACAAACCACAAGAGGCAGAGGAATTAAGTGATCAGGGGAATGAGATGGTCGAGCTGGGGCAGGTTGCAAAGATGGGGAGAGGCAAAGCTGTGAAGGATTTAAATACAAGGATGAGAATTTTAAATATAAGGCATTAGAGCCAATGTAAGTCAGCAAGGACAGAAGCAGTAGAGTTGTGGATGAGCTGGAGTTTACAGAGCATGAATGAAGTGATTTGGCTAAGAGCATTGGAATAGTGGAGTATAAGTGCCAAAGGCATGGATGAGTGTTTCTGTGACAGATGGACGAGGTGGGGTAGAGGTAGGCGATATTAAGGAGGTAAAAGTTAGCACCATTTACATTGGAGGGATTTTAGAGTTGGAACCTCAGCTAATGTCGAGTAAGTCGTAGAGGCTGTGAACAGTCTGGTTTTGCCTGAGACTGTGGGTGAGAGAGAGATGGATACAATGGCAGGGATATGGAATTTGTGATGGTGGTGATGATGGGTTCAGTTTTCCCAATGTTTAAGTGGAGGATATTGCAGCTCACCCAAGACTGGATGTCAAAAAAACAGTCTGGCACCTAGGTAGCAGAGGGGTTTCAGAGACAACAGGGCTGAATGTCATCAGAATATATGATATATACAAAAGTAAACTATCGCAAGATTATCAGGATTAAAAGTATTTGATGCATTTAAGGGGAAACTAGATAAGCACCTGTGCGAGAAAGGAACAGAAGGACATGTTGATGGGGTTAGATGAAGAAGGGCGGAAGGAGGCTTGTGTGCAGCATTACCACCGGCGTGGACCTATTACGCTTAATGGCCTGTTTCTGTGCTGTAAATGCTTTGAGATACTTTGCAAAATTAGAAAAATCACCTGGGGATAAATGGTATGAATTTTAGAATACTGAAGGAGAATCCTGAAAGACATAGAGAGGCAACAAACATAATGGCTCAGATTTTGTGGTCAGTGACAAAGGGACGGTGCTTGCCACTGACCTTGAAGAAAGCTGGCCACAAAGACTTAGCGGGCTCTGTGGTGTCGATTTCTATGATTATGATGTCAATTTCATTCTGGAACCATCTCTAGGCGATCTCCGGCGTCCAGGAATAGTGACATCATCGATCAGGCTGAACAGCCAATCAGATTGAAGAATTCTCACACATGATCTCATTCACTATTTAATCATTTTACAGAGTGAAATAAAGATTGGGTCATATACACGAGATAAAGGTAAATATTGAAATATCATAAACAAACTTTATTATTTTAAAAATCTATGGATTTTTTTTAAATCGCAGAATGGAGGGAATGACACTTCACACTTCTAAAAGTAGTTTTTTCAGATCCAGAGAGGGTGTTCCGAAGTAATTATGGCTTAGTACGCTAAAAATGCAGTTACACCTCATTCACGAGGGCTTAAGTTTTTCAAGCATTTTTACAGTGAGAATAGTGCATAAAAATTTGTAGTTCACACCAAATCACTGGTTCTCTGCTGATTGCATCTTCAAAGACTGCAGGAGCAGGGTATCACTGACAGAAACTTAGGATTTCCCCGTTTAAGTGTATACGTGCAGATGCCAGAAGTTGCTGTCAGTTTTACACAGTAATGACGACTAACACTGACAGTTTCATCATCTTTACAACCACAAATTCCGGGCCATTGTAACAAAAATCTTTGGAAATCGGACCTGGAACATGGCAAATATTATGGAGTCTTTCAAGAAGGATAAATCAGTAAAATATGGACTAATCGTAACTCAGTTTTGGATAAGCCTCGAGGGTAGATTTTCAACTTGTCACCTAAGTGTACAACCGGCATTGCAAACAAGCTACTTGTAGAAACCTCCTGATTTCCATTTCCACTGATTTCAATGAGAATTAAATACTGTTGGTTTCAATAATGGGCGGCAGCGCCACAACTTCAATCATACACCCCGGAGGCAAGTTGAAAATCTACTCGCTAAAGTCCCTTAAAGTAAGTGAACACTGAGTGGCATGGACTAGTCAGAGACAGAGACAGTCAGCACGGATTCATCAAAGTGGGAACTTGCTTCAATAATTGAAGAGAATTTTCTGAGGAAATTGCAGAATGTATAGCCAAAAGCTATGTGGTAGATGTAGTCCCCCTCATGGCCGTGGAGCTCCTCCTGAAGTCGCAGTGCAGATTTCGTCCCCTCCGGAGCACAATGGACATGATTTTTACAGCGCGACAGTTGCAGGAAAAATGCAGGAAACAGCGCCAGCCCTTATACATGGCTTTATTCGACCTTACAAAGGCCTTCGACACTGTCAACCACGAGGGTCTATACAGCATCCTCCTCCATTTCGGATGCTCCCAAAAGTACGTCACCATACTCCGCCTGCTCCACGACGACATACAAGCCGTGATCCTTACCAACAGATCCATCACAGACCCAATTCATGTCCGGACCGGGGTCAAGCAGGGCTGCGTCATCACCCCAACCCTCTTCTCAATCTTCCTCGCTGCCATGCTCCACCTCACAGTTGATAAGCTCCCCGCTGGAGTGGAGCTAAACTACAGAAACAGTGGGAAGCTGTTCAACCTTCGCCGTCTCCAGGCCAGGTCCAAGACCACTTCAACCTCTGTCGTTGAGCTACAGTACACGGATGACTCCTGTGTCTATGCACAAACAGAGGCTAAACTCCAGAACATAGTCGACATATTTACCGAGGCGTATAAAAGCATGGGCCTTATGCTAAACATTAGTAAGACAAAGGTCCTCCAGCAGCCTGTCCTTGCCGCACAGCACTGCCCCCAAACATCAAAATCCACGGCGTGGCCCTGGACAACGTGAACCACTTCCCCAATCTCGGGAGCATCAAATCAACAAGAGCAGGCATTGATGATGAGATCCAACACCGTCTCCAGTGCGCCAGTGCAGCCTTCAGCCGCCTGAGGAAACGAGTGTTTGAAGATCAGTCCCTCAAAACTGTCACCAAGCTCATGGTCTACAGGGCCGTAGTAATACCCGCCCTCCTGTATGCCTCAGAGACGTGGACCATGTACAGTAGACACCTCAAGTCGCTGGAGAAATACCACCAGCGATGTCTCCGCAAGATCCTGCAAATCCCCTGGGAGGACAAACGCACAAATATTAACGTCCTCATCCAGGCCAATATCCCCAGCATTGAAGCACTGACCACACTTGATCAACTCAGCTGGGCAGGCCACATAGTTCGCCTGCCAGACACGAGACTCCCAAAGCAACCGCTCTACTCGGAACTCGTCCACGGCAAACGAGCCAAAGGCGGGCAGAGGAAACGTTACAAGGACACCTCAAAGTCTCCCTGATAAAGTGCGACATCCCCACTGACACCTGGAAGTCCTTGGTCATAGACCGCCCTAAGTGGAGGAAGTGCATTCGGGAGGGCGCTGAGCTCCTCGAGTATCATCGCCGAGAGCATGCAGAAATCAAGCGCAGGCAGAAGGAGCGTACGGCAAACCAGGCTCCTTCCCACCCTTTCCCTCAACGACGATCTGTCCCACCTGTGACAGAGACTGTGGTTCTCGTATTGGACTGTTCAGCCACCTAAGAACTCTTGCTAAGAGTGGAAGCAAGTCTTCCTCAATTCCGAGGGACTGCCTATGATGGGTGATGATGATGATGATGGTAGATGTAGTAAAAATTGATTTTGAGAAGTTCTTTAATAAGGCAAAAATGGTTACTTTTTTATAGTCACACCGATTAATAACATTTTGCAATATCTCACAGATATAAAATATACTAAGCCCAATGACTTCATGTGAGTTAGTTAGTTACTTAAAGTAATCTCAAAGTAATATATATAAAACCATAACAAACGGCTTCTTACCCTCACAGCTCCTCATTTATAATAGATTATAATATTAAGCAAGGTATAATTCAGTGAAAGAAAATATGGCACTGTTTTCAAATAAGTGCTGTTTGGCCGAACGTGTACATGGACCATACCGATATGACCAAATCCTCTGATATAAAGCATATTTCGCAGACTGTGATTATTGGGTTAATTAGCACATTATAAACAATCAAACATTTTATGTTTAGTACTCATTTGAGGCTTTGTTTTGCCAATTCCTTTGGTGTTTTTTCTTCATTACATGCTATTCACATTGTATCAGATGGGCATTTTTTCACAAATATATAGATGATTGGTGTTGCAAGGATCGTCGTTCCACAGACCGTTGGCGATAAAATGAGCGCAATCTTCGCCATTCCCGTAATCATTTGGCTGACCAGGTTTCCAGAACCTAATTACAAAAACAAAATACATATATGAACTATAGGTATTAGCTACCAATTGGATACAGGCGTGTTAAAAATGGATAGATAGGGGTGAATTTGTCAGCATGAAAATGTCACGAAAATACTGCTTAAAGAATTTTGCCTACTGGGTAGAATTCTCGTGGAGGGTCTCCCGATTTCCCACCATAACTTCATGCCAACAAATATTCAGGTTTGTTGGTGTGCAGGGAGCCTCAGTTGCAAACACTGTGCAATCATCAATGAACATCTCCATTTCTGACCTTAAGATGGAGGGAAGGTCATTGATGAAGCAGCTGAAGATAGTTGGGTCTTGGACACTTCCCTGAGGGACTCCTGCAGTGATGTTCTGGGGCTGAGATGATTGGCCTTGCACAATCACAAGCATGTTCCTTTGTGTTACATATGACTCCAGCCAATGTAGAGTTTTCCCCCTGATTCCAATTGACTTCAATTTGACTAGGGCTCCTTGGTGCCACACTTAGTCAAATGCTGCCTTTATGTCAAGGGCAGTCACCTCTGGATTTCAGCTCTTTTGTCCAAGTTTGGATTAAGTCTATAATGAGGTCTGGAGCTGATTGATAGCACTGTCAACGACACCTTCCATCACTTTACTGATGATTGAGAGTAGACTGATGAGGTGGTAATTGTCCGGATTGGATTTGTCCAGCTTTTTGTGGGCAATTTTCCACATTGTCGGGTAGATGCCAGTTTTGTAGCTGTAGTGGAACAGCTTGGCTAGTGATGCGGCTAGTTCTGGAGTACAAGTCTTCAGCACTATAGCCAGGATTTTGTCAGGGCCCATAGCCTTTGCTGTATCCAGAGCATTGAATAAAATTGGCTGAAGATTGGGTTCTGTGAAGGTGGGGATCTCAGGAGGAGGCTGAGATGGATTATCCACTTAGCACTTCTGGCTGAAGATGGTTGCGAATGCTTTAGCCTTGTCTTTTGCACTCATGTGCTGGGCTCTGCCATCATTGAGGATGGGGATGTTCATGGATCCTCCTACTCCTCCTGTTAATTATTTAATTGTCCACCACCATTCATGACTGGATGTGACATGATTGGAGAGCTTTGATCTGATACGTTGGATGTGGTATCACTTAGCTATGTCTTTAGCATGCTGTTTCTGCTGTTTAGCATGTATGTAGTCCTATGTTGTAGCTTCACCAGGTTGGCATTTCATTTTTAGGTATGCCTGGTTCTGCTCCTGGCATGCTCTTCTACACTCCTCATTGAACCAGCATTGATTTCCTGGCTGAATGGTAATGGTAGAATAAGGGATATGCTGGGCCCTGAGGTTAAAGATTGTGATGGAATACAATTCTGCTGCTGCTGTGGCCCACAGTGCCTCATGGATGCCTAGTTATGAGCTGCTAGATCTGTTCTGAATCTATCCCATTTAGCACAGTGGTACACCATCGCAGGTCGGGGCTGTAAATAGAGCTGGAGTGCCGGGCCCTGGTACATCGCGGGCAACTCTGACCTGTGTGAGAACACCACCACAGGTTGGGGCTATAAATAGAGCTAGAGCGCCAGGCCCTGGAACATCGTGGTGGAGGTGCGGCGAATGAGGGTACGGGGCCCAGAAGGGCCGAGGGCCCTGGGCATCACGGACCTGTCCACACTACGATATGTCTGCGCACTAGGTCTGTGCAGCAGAGCAGGTCTAGTCGTTCTGGTTAATCCTTGCCACTGGATAAAGGCCTAGCTCTGTCAAGCCCGTGTGGTGGCTGATGTGCAAGAGTCACCACACATTAAAAAAAATTCACGCACAGCCATCTTTCACCCCTTCAACTGGAGTTCAGGACTGGAACATCAGGTCCTTCATTGAAACATCTGTGAACTCTCGTGGAAGCAAGTCATCCTCGTTCGAGGGACCGCCTATGATGAGTGCCACACAACACAATGGAGGGTGTCCTCAGTGTGAAGATGGGATTTTGTCTCCACATGGACTGTGTGGTGGTCACTCCTACCAATGCTGTCATGGACAGATGCATCTACCACAGGTAGATTGGTGAGAATGAGGTCAACCCTGTGTTGGTTCTCTCACCACCTGCTGCAGGTCCAGTCTGGCAGCTGCGTCCTTCAGGACTCGGCCAGCTCGGTCAGGAGTTCCACAGAGCCACTCTTGCTGATCGACATTGAAGTCCCCCAGCCGGAGTACATTCAGTGCCTTTGCTACTCTCAGTGCTTCTTCCAAGTATTGTTCAACATGGAAGAATATGATTCATCAACAGAGGGAGGGCAGTAGGTGAAAATCAGCAGGAGATTTCCTTGCCCATGTTTGACCTGATGCCATCTGTCGATTTAAAGCTGTTGGAGATATTATTTCCCGGGGAACAGTGGAGAAAAAATTGTTGTAGTGACATTGCAGTGACATGTAAATGCTTTCAGGGAAATTTCCTCTGACTAATGTGTTCTTTTCGAACATTGGCATAATTGGCTAGAGGTACCGACAGCCAGAAAGTGGTTCTCGACCAGATAGGGACCAGAATAATTATTTGATAATCCTGAAAAGAGGGCAATTTTCTGTGATATTTACCAAAATGGATGAAAATGTCGAAACCGCCTATCTGGTCTCTTGTGAGTCCTATTGAAGCCTCGCATCATGGATTCTGTGAGCTTTGACCTCGATTATTGGAAAGATAGCAGGGGCAATTGTCAGCAGTGAGTTCAGGTGCTAAGGAGCCTCAAGGCTGGCCAAAATGGGCTCTTCTGCTGGAAAGCTGGTTTAACATGCATTTAAGCGTAAGACACCATCTTGGTAAAGTTTGCAATAGGAATGGCCAACTGGTGGTTTGTTTTGGGGCTGATGCCACTTAAAATGCATGCTAGTACTTGATATAGAGGCTGGATGATATTTTGGTTGCTAGCACTTGTCCTAATGCCTTCTCCTAACAGTGGCCAGCTGTTTCAGAGTAAACACATTGTTGTTTTGGATTTGTAGCACTACCTAAAGGGATACTCTGCTTTCACTGTTCAGTTGCTGCTGGAGCTGTGAAGAGGACCTCTGAAACACATCGGGAGACTTTCTGGGACACTTTACCAATACTGTAGCAACATTTATTTGATAAATTTTCTGTGGACTTCACCGAAAAATTAATTGCTGCGCTATTCCACCTTATAGGAGTCACCAGGAGAAAGGCAGTGCTTGGTCATGGGCTTCTTGTTTGGGGTCCTCCTTGGTCTGGACGACGAATGGGAGGACAGAGGAGCTCCAACTGCTGCAGGAAAGATGGGCAGGAGGGCGAAGAGGGTAAAGTGGCATCCTTTCCTCTTGCAGATACAGGACATCCCTCTCCTCAGGACCTTCTTCTGCAGCTGTCTGGTTTGGCACCTCCAGGCAAGTTCAAATTATGGTAATGTACAATTTGGATGGAAATTGTGTGCTAAATCCAGATTTTCAAACTGGTATTTCTTATTAGCATAGAACGTATTCAGCACCTGTTTTCACACTTTGGCCAAAATCATCATCATCATAGGCGATCCCTCGAACGAGGATGACTTGCTTCCACGGGTTCACAGGTGTTTCGGTGAAGGACCTGATGTTCCAGTCCTGAACTCCAATTGAGGGGGTGGAAGATGCCTGTGCGTGAATTCTTTTAATGTGTGGTGACTGTTGCACAGCTAGGTCTTCATCCAGTGGCAAGGGTTAACCAGGACGACTGGAGAGCTGCTCTGCTGCACACTGCTACATGGCCAAAATAACCTTCTGCTTTCTGCTGTGCGCTCTCTAATCACAATTTTCCTTGCCATTAAAATGAATGATGGGAAATCTTGGGCTGTCGAGCGTACGAGGAGAAACCCAGACCGTTTGTCCAAAAGAAGATAACTCGTTAACAGGGGAGAATTCTGTAATGAACAGAATGAATTTACTTACTTTGGAGTGCTCGAATAACTCGTACCATCTTCCCAACGCCACACACCTTCGTTGATCATGTCAGTGAGTCCAATCCAATAAAACTGGGAATGTGCATGCCTAGCAAGGAAATCCTGTGATGCAATTGGATGTAACTTTAATTACACCAAGTACAAGAACACCCACTAAAGAATGACAATAAACAAAGGGGCAGAAATGTGTTTTCGGTGGGAACCCATTAAATGCCGTGCCCGACCCGATATTCAATTCTACTGACTTGCATTGATTATATATTTAATTTCAATAAAAGATATGGTTAATACCGATAACCCAAATGTAGGTATGCCTTATGTGCTGTTGTCAATAATGTCAAAAAGTCGATTGTTTCAGCCAGAGATTAAAAGGGCTCTCAGTACTTCCTATTGCTTGTGTGTCCAATTTTGTCCCTTTCTTACTTAAAGAACTGACTTTTTCCATGGCTCACATTTCCACCAATAGAATTTCAGTATTTGACAAAAACAACAACTCCAACTTGTATTTATATAGTGCCTTTAACATAGTAAAATGTCCCAAGGCACTTTGCAGGAGTATTATAAGACAAAAATAAAATTTAATTGGACAACATTTTTGCTCATCCAGAACTGGATGTCAGACAAGCAGTCTGACAGTATAGAGACCGTAGAGGGATGGGTCAAATGAAACAACAGCGGAGAAGTTGGGCAGTGTGGCACCCATTTTTTAAGCGCTATATTGCTTTCTAATGCTTGAAAGCGGGGTCTGAGTTGCGTGCAGACACTTCTGATGGGAAGTAAGCCAGATGTCATCTTGGTAAAGGGGTTTGTACACATGCAGCTAACGACCGCCCCCAGCATGCATAACAGGCAGCTTATGACCTCAATTGGTGTGCAATGCTGATTTGACACCAGCACTGCCATGTTTGAATGCCATGTTCCAGCCTACACCCTGTCTTAACCTCAAACATCTGAATACGCTTTAAGTGCTATGAAGGAAACCCCCCACCAGCGATAGTTAAAGGGATTAGGAACTACTTACAGGTTAGTTGCTGGGTTATTTCTTCTGGCTGCTGGTACAATTGTACAGGTTTTGGAGTTTTCCAATACTTGCCTAAAGATTGAATAGTCTGCATGGAGTGCTCTGGCTGGCTGGTGTAGAAATATCTTTTTGTTGATTTGAAAATTTGTGCTGAAATAAGTTGCTTCCAGATATGGGTGGCCTGCTAGGGAATTGAGCATGAGTGGGAGAATGAAGAGCGGTCATGCAGAGCTGGGTAAGCTGCTATTAGAGAGACGAGGATGAGGGCGAGAAGGGCTCTCAAAGGGAGGCCATATCCGCAGAGGGTCTTTAGGAAGCAATTCTCTTACCTCAACCTCAGCAAGGACCAAAGTTGAGATGTCTTTGCTTCACAGTTGTACAGTTTTGGTCTCCTTATGTAAGGAGGGATATACTTGCATTGGAGGCAGTTCAGAGAAGGTTCACTAGGTTGATTCCTGGGATGAAGGGGTTGTCGAATGAAGAATGGTTAAGCAGGTTGGGCTTATACACATTGGTGTTTAGAAGAATGAGAGGTGGTCTTATTGAAACATATAAGATTCTAAAGGGGATTGACTGGGTAGATACAGAGAGGTTTTTTCCCCTCCTGGGGAATCTCGAACTAGGAGGTATAGTTTCAGAATAAGGGGTTGAACATTTAAAACAGAGATGAGGAGGAATTTTTCTCTCAGAGGGTCGCGAATCTTTGGAATTCTCTACCCCAGAGAGCTGTTGAGGCTGGGTCATTGAATATATTTAAGGTGGAGATAGACAGATTTTTGAATGATAGGGGAGTCAAGGGTTTATGGGGAATGGGTACGAAAGTGGAGTCGAGGCCAAAATCAGATCATATTGAATGGTGGAGCAGGCTCGATGGGCTAAATGGCCTACTCCTACTCCTATTTTTTATGTTGTTATGTTCACAGAAGAGGTTGTGACAAAAATCTATCAAGAGCTGCAACCTCAAAGTGGAGCAAGGACAGCACTGCTTGTGGCAGTCAAGGTGACTGTGGTTCTTAACTTTTATGGGTCTGGCTGCTGGAGATATAAGTAACATCTCGCATTTTACAGCACACTGCTGCATAAGGGAGGTCACAGCTGTCTATTCACAGCGCGACAGCTTCATCTCATTCACTCTTGCCAGAAACAAACAGGTGGAGTGAACACAACAGTTTGCATGGATTGCAGGCTTCCCCATGGTGCAATGTGCCTTTGATTTCATGTACATTGTCTTGTGGTGCATCATGTGAACTAGGCCATTTTCATGAATCAAAAGGGATTCCACTCTCTCAATGTACAGCTGGTGTGCAACCACAGGCAGCTCATCATGCAGGTGAATGCCCGTTATCCTGGCAATAGTTCAGATTCCTTCATCTGCAGCAGTCTTCTATGCTACCTATACTTGAGTCAGCACGGCAAGTCAAAGGCAGGCTACTGGGTGACAAGGGTTATCCACTCATGACTCGGATCATGACTCTGGTCCAGATACCCCGCACATGTGCACAGGGGGCCTACAATGAGAGCCATGCTGCCACGAGGAACATTATAGAGCATACCATCGGTGCTCTCAAGCAACGCCTCCGCTGCCTGGAAAACTCTGGAGGAGCCCTGCAGTAATCAGCTGAGTGGGTATCAAGATTTGTGGTAGTATGCTGCATGCTGCACAACCTGGCCATTATGAGGGAATAGTCCTTGCCACCGCCTATCAGGTGATAAGCTGAGGAGTAGGTGCATGAGGAAGAGGAGGAGGGGAAGGAAGTGGAGGAGGAGAAAATGCAACAGGAAGTGGAGGAATAGGAACAGAAATGGAGAATACAACATTGACAGCCCCTTTCTGCCCGGGCTCTACATGATCAAATAATTCATGAACAATATCAATAACCTCAACCACACCACCCCATTCACTAACCGTCCCACACTCCTTACCTTGTCTCCATCACTGACCATCACATTATCATAACAGCACAAGAATAAGTGCCACCTGAAAATGCACATTCCAATCTGATTTTACAAAGTCAATCATGAAATAATGCTTAAAAAATCAACTATTCACCCTTGTGCATTCCATTAGTACCTGTCTTCCTTGTGCTTTTGCCTCTCCTAATACTCCTAAAAGCTTCTTCCCTAATAGCTGCAGCATGGGTAGTGGAAGGCTGCTGCCCTACAATTGAGCATACTGCAGATGGCCTTAGAGGGTGACCTTGGGCACCTCTGAGCCTAGAAGACCAGGCTTCAGACTGTACCACCTTGGCCTGCGCTGCAGCTGTCTGGGCTGCTTGGCTGACTGTTAACAGCAAGGGCAGGGTGGCAGGCATGACAGCAGGAATGCTGTCATTCTGAGAGAGGAAAGCATGTTCGTGCTCCATGGAGCCACTGTCAGTCTCCCGGGTTGGGACTTTAGCAATCCTACTGATCTTTTGCAGAATAGATTAAAGGACTGCTGTGTCGCCTGGAAGCCCCTTTGAACAGTAGTATGCAGAGCCAGGATAGCAGCAGTCTGAGCTTCCAATGCAGCATTCAGACTGTTGATGGAAGCTGTTTGTGCTGCAATGGAAGCTATTTTTAAGCAATGGAAGCTGTGACATTGGCCATAAGATAAGGTAACTGCCGTGTTTATCCCTCTCCACTTTTTTGAACAGGGGTGTAACTTTTGCAATCCTCCAGTCTTCTGGCACCATTCTTATATCTAAGGAGGATTGGAATATTGCGGCCGCTAGAGCCTCCACAATTTTCACCATTACTTCCCTCAACAAACTTGGATGCAGCCCAACCGGACTGGATGACATTTCTACTTTGCGCACTGTCAACCATTTAAGTACCTCCTATTTATCTATTTTATTCTGTCCAATTTCTCTACTATCTCCTCCTTTATTGTGACATTGGCAGCATCTTTATTGAATACAGATGCAAAGTATTAGAACTCAGCCATGCCCTCTGCCTCCACAAGAAGATATCATTATGGTCCGAAATCAGTCTCACCCTTCCTTCAACTACCATTTTACTCTTTATATGTCGATAAAAGACTTTTGGTTTCCATTTTATATTACCTGCTAATATATTTTCATATACTTTATACTCTTTCTTTGCCCCTCTGATTTCCTTTATCAGTTCTTTGTACTTTTTTGTATTCAGCTTGGTTCTCTACAGTATTACTACCTGACATTTTTCATAACCCTCATTTTTCTGTTTCATTTTAATCTGTATACCTTTTGTCACTTAGGGAGCTCTAGCTTTGGATGCCATTCCCTTTCCTGCTGGATACAAGAACTCCTGTTAAACTTGCTTGTGCCAGAGGTAGTGTTGTAACCTTCTCAGCTGTTACAATAAACCACAGCTAAAACAAACGGCATTTCTTCCACTAGCTTTGAGCAACACCACGATAGATTTACAACTGCTGCATATCCATCACACTCAAAGTCCAACACTTTAAAGTCTCCCACATGAAAATGTGCATCACACTTGCACTTGACTGGCTCAAATGCCATTTTAATAAAGGAAGTATCTCAACTGAACATGTGCAGAATGCAGTGACATTTAACAAACAAAAATTAAAACTACCAATCCAGCCCCCAATAGCAAGGAGCAGAAGTTTCAATGAAATTACATCTGAAAATATTTTCTGTCGCAACCTTGTGTCTTTGCCAAAGATTACACAGACTTCAAATACAATGTATAAAATAGCAGACATGTGAAAACATAAAAAATTTAGAACAAATATTGCAGCTTACCTTTAAAATCTGCCTTTGCTGTTAGGAATGCTTCAGTTAGGTTTTGATCCCTGACAACCAATCTATTTAGTTTGGCTCTTAGACCACTGTGTGCGCCGCTGGATGGCCAACTTCCTGGCATTTTTAATGTGATCCTAAGCAATGCCAGGGGACACACTATGAAAAGTTAACTGTCTCCGCTCCCTGGAGTCCAGCTTTGCTCCTCCCACCACTTGGTCCAATCCTAGCACCAGCTGGTGAAAGAGCGGTTACCGCCACTTTCTTGACTCAATGTCATGTTAACGGGTGGCGTTAAGGTAGGGAATTTCTAATCCATTAAAGCAAGGAGGTTATCTTAGATCTTTATACAACCCTTGAAGCGCTCCAGCTGGAGTTTTGTGGTGAATTCTGAGCACCATATTTTAGAGGGGTATCAAGGCCTTGAAGAGGATGCAGTACAGATTTACTAAAATGGTACCAGGGATGCAGGACTTCAGTTATGTGGAGGGATTAGAGAAGCTTGGATGCTTCTCCTTAGAGCAGAGTAGGTTAGGGGGAGATTCGATAGAGATGTTCAAATCATGAAGGGTTTTGATAAAATAAATAATGAGAAAGTGTTTCTGAAGGCTCAGTAACCAGAGGACACAGGTTTACTGTAATGGGCAAAAAGACCAGAGAGGACTGGAAGAGAATTATTTTTACGCAGCCAGTTGTTATCATCTGGAATGCTCTGTCTAAAAGGTGGTGGAAGCAGATTCAATATAAACTTTCAAAAGGGAATTGGACAAATACTTGAAGGCGAAAGAGATGCAGGGCTATGGGGAAAAAGCAGGGGAGTGGGACTAACTGGGTGGCCCTTTCAAAGAGCATGATTGGCCAAATGACTCTTTTCTGTGCTGTATCATTCTATGATTGTATGATTGTTTTAAATGGTAATGGCTCCACCCCATGGAAGAACTAAGAATGAGATGTTTCCTTTAGCAGCACAGTTGCCCTTAAATTACTCCCCATTTATTGCAATGGGTTAGGGCTACACCTACAGTGTTATCCATTGAACTGAATGAGCTCGGGACATTTAAGTGTTATCAATGTTAAGATTTTATATTTATACTAGTGGATTTCCTATCTTGTTACACTTGATTAGCTGGAGTATATGGTTTCCTTTTTGTCCTTTTCTATTGTCTTTGTGTTTCTGTTTTGTATTATTTGTGCTTGGGATGTGGACAACAGTGACCCAGCTGTATTTCTCGCCCATATCTCTAATTATCTCTCTGCCACACCTCTTTTGCTTTTGGGTCTCTTTCTGCTTCTTTTCTACTTTAATCTCCCGACTTCTTTGTGCTTCTATCTCCTGCCTCTTATGTTTATCTCATCCTATTTCTGCTTTTCCTTTCAGGCATGAGGATGCTGCTAGGAGTGTGGAGAATGGATCCACTGATGCCCGCAGCCTATGTGTTCCAGTGGTGTATGTGTGGAATGTCTAGCCTGTAGCATTTAGTAACTGGATTCCCAACCCTTCCCCAGTCGCTCATATTTCCTGCACCCTTGAATCTAACCATGTCCCCAATACCTGTGGCAACCTACTACCCCTTTTCCTTTCTACCATCTATCCCTCTCATCATTACCCACTCCTCTTCCCCTGTCAACTTCAAGTTTAATTTCAGTGTTTATAAGATTGTTCATGTTGTAGCCTGGCTCAGGCAAGACAGTGTGCATGTACTTGGAAGCAGTAGCGTCAGAATCCCTGACCTCCACTATTTCAGGGTCACTCTCACTGGAGCTTGAACCCACACTCTTCCTTTGTATCTTCTCCCTGTTAACTCTGCTAGCATTCACCTCACCTTTAACTCTCCATCCTCACAATAATAGACCAGTGGG
This sequence comes from Pristiophorus japonicus, assembly GCF_044704955.1. Classification (NCBI taxonomy): domain Eukaryota; kingdom Metazoa; phylum Chordata; class Chondrichthyes; family Pristiophoridae; genus Pristiophorus; species Pristiophorus japonicus. Next base: position 177,585,968 of record NC_091984.1, read on the forward strand.
GGAAAATTGAGTCACTTGCGCCTCCCGTTAGAGCCCCCGTCAGCACTAACGGGAGGCACAAACTGTCAGCTCACCTTCTGAGTTTACCAGGTCGCCCATGGGGTCCACACTGCTTGGGGATCATGTCAGATAAGCAAGGCGGGAGTTGCATGGTCATGGAATCATTTCATTACTTGACAGCTGCAAATGTGCTATAAAAGATCCCATCTCACAGCTGTTCACTTTCCAAGCTCAGAAGCTGTAGCTTGCTGCATTTGGAACACAGATTGATTGAGCTTTATGCAGATTGCAAGTGTTTGGAGAAAACTCTCTTTCCACTGTCACCTCATTGAAACAATCTCTTTCGCCATGGATAGATTGTTTCTGTCATCTCAAGTTCACCTACCATCTATTACATTGGCATGGGCACCCTTAAAACTATCTCGCCTTGGTCCTCAGAATCTCACTACATTCAGCCCCAACACCAGCAGCAGCAGGCACACCAGCAGCACCAACAACAAGACCAACCTTCTCCGCCATCAACTGATGCTGCATAGGACAGAGGGCATTAGCACTGACCACACTGCTGCCTGGGATGCCAAGGATGGTCTCACCATGGCCAAATTTACTTACTTGAAACTGTATATCGAGCACATGATGCACTAGGTTGGCACCATCCCACACCAACACCATAAAAGCATCCCTACAATGCCCAAGCCATTCCTTTCACACACATCACCATTGCGGGGGGCACCGTTATGTCTCACTAAGCCACTTCCAAAGGTGCACACAAATCTGTCCAAGCGTGCAGTGTTCAAAATAAATGTTTCAATGTTTGATACCACATTAACAGAAACTTTATGTGAACATTGCATAAAATACCAAGTGCCGACCCTTGTGTGTTGTTAGTTGGTATGATTGGACTAGGATGAGGGTGAGTGTGAGGGGTGGCCAGTGAAATGGGGAAGTGATAATGTAGATAGAGAGGGATGGGTGGAGGCAGAATGATGGAGATATGATGAGTGGCTCAGCAAGATGAGGTTGAGTGTGGCTTTGCAGTAACATTTTGTGATCTACTGAGATCATTGAAAGAACTGCACCACTGCTGCCAGCTTCTCCTGACGACATCCCTCCTATGCACCAAGGCTGCTTTGGTCTCCTGGGGAGGTCTCTTTAGTCTATTGGAAGGGAAGAGAACCTTGCTGTGTGCAGTGACTCTCTCCATAAGCCTATGGAGAGAGTCAATGGGAGAGCCTGGGTGCAGCTGTACACCTCTGTGCAGTGCTCGTCAATGTTTGCAACACCTCATCATCATCATAGGCAGTGCCTCAAAATCGAGGACGACTTGCTTCCACTCCAACAGTGAGTTCTCAGGTGACTGAACAGTCCAATACAGAAATTACAGTCTCTGTCATAGGTGGGACAGACAGTTATTGAAGAAAGGGTGAGTGGGGAGTCTGGACCTCAATGCTGTAGAACACTAACAGCACAACTGTCAAAATCAATTTGCGCATGGTTTCTTTAGGGAAACCAGCTGATGACGTCACCAGACCCGCTTCCTCCAATTGGTTGGCAAACAAGCCCAATCAGGAGAAAATCATCTGGAGCCGGCTGCGAGGCTGGGACCCGCCACCAACGTCACCCGGAACAGACCCACCGAGGTTGGTAAAATCTAACCTGAACAGTTTCTGAACAACATCATGCGACTTGCTCTGAACCTATCAATTCTGAGATTATTGTCATGTGTTACATCATATGCCACTGCACCAACAGGTGGCAATGTTGCACCACATATACTTTTCCTTGGCTGGAATGCAAAAGGTCTCAGTAGAAGATATTATATACTTCACACTTTTGCAGTATATTAGTAATCTAAAATAGACATGTTGTTCCCAACCTAGGCCATAATTCTTTACACAGGATGAAACCTGGTATCTTCTTAAATTGCCTCTAAACTGACATTTCCTTGGTAGCTTAGCTTTGGCTGCAAAATCTTGTCGAACTAATCAAAACCATGTGTTAGCCTGGATCATACAGAATAAATTCATAATACAGAGATAAGACTTCTGTATTGTTTTCCTAATTTCACACCAGATGTTTTGAGTCTCCTGCCAAGTCATGCCCAATGTACATCTGTGATTTCTACACTTCCTACTTTACTACAATCTTCCAGTTAACTATCCCATGATAACCTTTACCTATGCCAAGCTGTGAACCTATTGTATATTATACACTATCCTACACGATGCTTACATTTTCTAATAGTCAACAAAACACAGGCGACAGAATTAGAGACTTGCTTTTTGTTTTAGACTTAAACTCGTGGTCTTTTTGTAAAGTAAGCTAAAAGGAAGAGAAAGAACACTTTGAGGTAAAATTTCCATAGAGGTTACCGATCTCCCCTGTAACATTGATGGAACATCAGTGGAACATCCCCCCCACCCCCACCAAAAAAAAATGGTACAACCAGCCATTTCGCCAGGAGCTCTGCCATTCTACCACCAAAGTTACGGCTAGTAATCGAGAAAATTCCAGTGGAAATCATTGATATCTGTCTCTCGCAGAATTTTATAGAATACAAAACAAAAGCTATGTCATCTTCTCTTGTCTTTGTCTCGGTATTTCTCTCACACACCACTTGCGTGCAATCACAGATACCCTTTCCATTTTGAAAATTCTCAATAAAACTGAATAAACATTTTGGAATTAAACTTTTAGATTTTTTTCAAATAATTTTGAAAAACAGCTGAAAAGAACCTGCCAAAAGTGAAATTCAGCAGTTCAGCTGACTAAATGGTATTGATACATCCTGGTAAATTGGGTACACTACAGATGCACACTCTGCATTCAGCTAACAGAGGCACAGCTGTGAGAGAAGAGGTCCACTTCATGACTTGAGAGCACCTCTGATATTCAAGAAACCAGTTCAATGAAGGCATGAAAATAATATTCTAATTATTAATGTAATCATGTAAATGTGAAATATATATTCTTTTTAAAAAAGTTTAAAATTATATTTGGACAATAGAAATTTTAGTTATCAAGGACAAATGATTCACAAAATTTTCCCAGAAAACATTTTAACTGTTTTGTGGGAACATATAATACAGCACCACTTAATGGCATTGTAACAGCTAAGAGTTGACATTTTAATATTGCAATTCATCTAGGAAATATTGAAACTTACAGCCAGCAAGAAGGCCATTCAGCTCATCGTGCCTGTTTTGGCTCTTTGAAAGAGCAGTCATGCTTAGTCCCACATCCCTGCTTTTTGTCAGTATCCTTGTATGTTGCTCAACCTCCAGTACTTATTGAACTCTGGTTTAAGATTATTTATGGAATCAGCTTCCACCAGCTTTTTTGATAGAGCATTCCATATGCTGACAACTCTGAGTGAAAAAAAAACTCCCCACCTCCCTTCTAGATATTTTTCCAATGATTTGGAACCTATGACCTCTGGGTATTGACCCACTCGCCAATATATTTTCTCTATTTACTCTATCAAAACACTTCATCAGCTTGAAAACCTTTATTAGGTCACCTCTTAACCTTCTCTGTTCCAAGGAGAACAGTCCTAACTCTTCCAACTTCTCCTCATAACTGAAGTCCCTCATCCCTGGTAACATCCTGGTAAACCTCCTCTGTCCTGAAATGTGGCACCCAGAATTGTCCACAATATTCCCGCTGAGGCCTAACCAAAGTAGATTTATAAAGTTCTAGCATGCTCGCTTTTCTTTTATATTCTATTCCTCTATTTATAAAACCAAGTAACCCATATACTGTTTTGACCACCTTATCAACTTGTCCTGCCACCTTTAAGGATTTGATGGGCACCAAGGTGTTTCTGCTCATCTACATTTTTCAGAATTGTTCAATTCATAGTATTCTGTCTTTCCATATTAGTGCATTACTTCACACTGCTCCACCATCCAGTCTATAGCAGCTTGAAGTCTATAACTATCCTCATCATGATCTACTACTTTGTGAAGTTTTGTATTATCTGCAAGCTTTACAATGCTGCGCCCTACACCCGAGTCGAGGTCGTTTATATAAATTGCAAAGAGTAATGGATGCAAAACTGACCCGTGTGGAAAACCAACTCCCAGTCTGAAAAACATCCATCCACCACCGCCCTTTGCTTCCTGACACTAAGCCAATTTTTTTATCCATGCTGCCATTTTTCCCTTAATGCCATGGGCTTCCATCTTCTTAATAGGCCTCCACTTTGTTGACTGGCTTCCAAAATCAATACATACAACAGCACTACCTTGATCAACCTTCTCTGTTACCTCGTCAAAGAACTCAATCAAGTTCATCAGATACGAGTTGCCTTCAACAAATCCCTGCTGGCTCTCCTTGATTAACCCATGCCTTTCTAAATGAAAGTTTATTTTGTCTCTGATAATGGTATCCAATAACTTCCCCACTACTGATGGTGGGCTGACTGGCCTGTAGTTTCCTGATTTATCCCTCTCCCCTTTCTTGAATGGTGATATAAAATGAACAACCCTCCATTCCTCCAGCACTATTCCTGTATCCAATGAGGATTGAAAGATTGTGACCAATGCCTCTGCTATTTCTACCTTTGCTTCTTTCAGCAACCTGGGATGCATTCCATCTAAGATCAGGTGACTTATCAACTTTTAGCAATGCTAATACTTTTAGTACGTCTTCTCTATCTATTACTATCCTGCTCATAACTTCCCTCTACTCCACTTGTGTAACCTTCACTTCATTCACTTCCTTTACGAGAGATGCAAAGTCCTCATTTAATACTTCTGCCATGTCCTCTGCCTCCACATGAAGATTTTCCTTTGGGTCCGTAAAAATCCCAACTTGTACCCTAGCAAACCGCTTACACTTTATGGGGCCGATTTTCGGTAACGCCCCATTTGGGGGGACGGTAACTGAGGCAAGACGGGACTTCCTGCACCCAGTGCAGAAGTCCCGCCCTGGTTGTAGGATTGGGGTTACTGTCCCCAAGAGGAAGTGGAGACCAATGTCGGGTGCTCCACTCCCTCTCAGTGACCGGGTCACTAAGCGCGGGAATTTTCCGGCACTATGCCAAGCGCTGCGTAGCGCTGGTGGGAGCATAAGGCCCACCCCTTCAGTTAAAGGGGAGAGCACACTGCGAGCTCTGCAATGGGGTGAGGGGCCACCACTTTTCCACCAGGGAGCGGAGTGCCATGGCAGTAGTCCGGCACAGAAGCGGAGTGCCAGGTTGCAACATGGTGGCACGTATCCCGTGAATCATTCAGATGTTCAACTTTGTGATTAATATATAGGGAAATAAAGACACCCTACAAGAATATCTAAGTTTTCAAAATCTTTAATATTCTACTTTGTAACTGGAGTGTATTTATTTGCTGCGAGGTGGGACCAGTACAAACTGGACGGGCTGCACCTGGGCAGGACCGGAACCAATGTCCTAGGGGGAGTGCTGCTAGTGCTGTTGGGGAGGAGTTAAACTAATATGGCAGGGGGATGGGAACCTATGCAGGGAGATAGAGGGAAGTAGAATGGGGGCAGAAGCAAAAGATAGAAAGAAGAAAAGTAAAAGTGAAGGACAGATAAACCCAAGGCAAAAAGAAAAAAGGGCCACATTACAGCAAAATTCTAAAGGGGCAAAGTGTTTTAGGAAGACAAGCCTGAAGGCTTGGAATAAGGTGGACAAATTAACTACGCAGATAGCAGTTAATGGATATGATGTAATTGGCATCACGGCGACATGGCTCCAGGGTGACCAAGGCTGGGAACTCAACATCCAGGGGTATTCAACATTTAGGAAGGATAGACAGAAAGGAAAAGGAGGCGGAGTGGCATTGCTGGTTAAAGAGGAAATTAATGCAATAGTAAAGAGGGACATTAGCTTGGATGATGTGGAATCGGTATGAGTGGAGCTACGGAATACCAAGGGGCAGAAAACGCCAGTGGGAGTTGTGTACAGACCACCAAACAGTAGTAATAAGTTTGGGGACAGCATCAAACAAGAAATTAGGGATGCATGTAATAAAGGTACAGCAGTTATTATGGGTGACTTTAATCTACATATTGATTGGGCTAACCAAACTGGGAGCAATGCAGTGGAGGAGGATTTCCTGGAGTGTATTAGGGATGGTTTTCTAGACCAATATGTCGAGGAACCAACTAGGGAGCTGGCCATCCTAGACTGGGTGATATGTAATGAAAAAGGACTAATTAGCAATCTTGTTGTGTGAGGCCCCTTGCGGAAGAGTGACCATAACATGGTAGAATTCTTTATTAAGATGGAGAGTGACACAGTTAATTCAGAAACTAGGGTCTTGAACTTAAGGAAAGGTAACTTCGATAGTTTGAGGCGTGAATTGGCTAGAATAGACTGGCAAATAATACTTAAAGGGTTGACAGTGGATAGGCAATGGCAAACATTTCAAGATCACATGGATGAACTTCAGCCCTGTCTGGAGTAAAAATAAAACGGGGAAGGTGGTTCAACCGTGGCTAACAAGGGAAATTAAGGGTAGTGTTAAATCCAAGGAAGAGACATATAAATTGGCCAGAAAAAGCAGCAAACCTGAGGATTGGGAGAAATTTAGAATTCAGCAGAGGAGGACAAAGGGTTTAATTAAGAGGGGGAAAATAGAGTGCGAGAAGAAGCTTGCCGGGAACATAAAAAGTGACTGCAATAGCTTCTATAGATAGGTGAAGAGAAAAAGATTAGTGAAGACAAACGTAGGTCCCTTGCAGTCAGATTCAGGTGAATTTATAATGGGGAACAAAGAAATGGCAGGCCAATTGAACAAATACTTTGGTTCTGTCTTCACGAAAGAAGACACAAATAACCTTCTGGAAGTACTAGGGGACCGAGGGTCTAGTGAGAAGGAGGAACTGAAAGATATCCTTATTAGGTGGGAAATTGTGTTAGGGAAATTGAGAGATTGAAGGCCGATAAATCCCTGGGGCCTGATAGTCTGCATCCCAGAGTACTTAAGGAAATGGCCCTAGAAATAGTGGATGCATTGGTGATCATTTTCCAACAGTCTATCGACTCTGGATCAGTTCCTACGGACTGGAGGGTAGCTAATGTAACACCACTTTTTAAAAAAGGAGGGAGAGAGAAAGTGGGTAATTATAGATTGGTTAGCCTGACATCAGTAGTGGGGATAATGTTGGAATCAATCATTAAGGATGAAATAGCAGCGCATTTGGAAAGCAGTGACAGGATCGGTCCAAGTCAGCATGGATTTATGAAGGGGAAATCATGCTTGACAAATCTTCTGGAATTTTTTGAGGATGTAACTAGTAGAGTGGACAAGGGAGAACCAGTGGATGTGGTGTATTTGGACTTCCAAAAGGCTTTTGACAAGGTCCCGCACAAGAGATTGGTGTGCAAAATCAAAGCACATGGTATTGGGGATAATATACTGACGTGGATAGAGAACTGGTTGGCAGACAGGAAGCAGAGAGTCGGGATAAATGGATCCTTTTCAGAATGGCAGGCAGTGACTAGTGGAGTGTCACAGGGCTCGGTGTTGGGACCCCAGCTCTTTACAATATACGTCAATGATTTAGATGAAGGAATTGAGTGTAATATCTCCAAGTTTGCAGATGACACTAAACTGGGTGGCGGTGTAAGCTGTGAGAGGGACGCTAAGAGGCTGCAGGGTGACTTAGACAGGTTAGGTGAGTGGGCAAATGCATGGCAGATGCAGTATAATGTGGATAAATGTGAGGTTATCCACTTTGGGGGCAAAAACATGAAGACAGAATATTATCTGAATGGCGGCAGATTCAGAAAAGGAGAGGTGCAACAAGACCTGGGTATCATGGTTCATCAGTCATTGAAAGCTGGCATACAGGTACAGCAGGTGATGAAGAAGGCAAATGGTATGTTGGCCTTCATAGCTAGGGGATTTGAGTATAGGAACAGGGAGGTCTTACTGCAGTTGTACAGGGTCTTGGTGAGGCTTCACCTGGAATATTGTGTTCACTTTTGGTCTCCTAATCTGAGGAAGGACATTCTTGCTATTGAGGGAGTGCAGCGAAGGTTCACCAGACTGATTCCCGGGATGGCTGGACTGACATATGAGGAGAGACTGGATCAACTGGGCCTTTATACATTGGAGTTTAGAAGGATGAGAGGGGATCTCATAGAAACATATAAGATTCTGACGGGACGGGATAGGTTAGTTGTGGGAAGAATGTTCCCGATGTTGGGGAAGCCCAGAACCAGGGGACACAGTCTTAGGATAAGTGCCATTTAGGACTGAGATGAGGAGAAACTTCTTCACTCAGAGAGTTGTTACCCTCTGGACTTGACTGCCACAGAGAGTTGTTGATGCCAGTTCATTGGATATGTTCAAGAGGGAGTTAGATATGGCCCTTACGGCTAAGGGGATCAAGGGGTATGGAGAGAAAACAGGAAAGGTGTACTGAGGGAATGATCAGTCATGATCTGATTGAATGGTGATGCAGGCTCGAAGGGCCGAATGGCCTACTCCTGCACCTATTTTCTATGCTGTGAGATCTGGGTGTGGATGTGAGTAATAAATCCCTGCCAAAATTGCTCTTCAGCAAGAAGTATTTGATGTGAACAGATCAATACCATACCTAGCAAGGGAAAGCAGCAGAGCAGAGGTACAATGGTGTGACAGATGAGTAATAAGGTGGAGGGGATGCATGTGTAGTCTCCCTTTTTTATGTATGAGGTCTTGCTTTTTGTGTATGTGAAAAGATTTCATTGTTTGCTCATGCATGTGCCATTGATCATATTGGATCAGGATCTCATATTTTTATTTATGTAACAAATCAACAAAGAATAATTACCCAATCAAAAAATCTGAAGTTCACAAATATAATTCCAAGAGCATACACCAAACAGAAAGATATGTAAAATGTTTTGACACTGTAGAACTAATTTAAGGTAGTACATGGAAATAGAATGAAGAATATGTATCATACCTGTTCCATCTTATTGTTAATCACAACCATACTCGATTGGCTTGATTGGCAAGCTGTTCTTGCATTTCCAAAGTTGTCCTTGGATGTCGAAAAGAAATAGCATTTCCCAGCAAACAATATCCAATGATCCGGACAGCGATATTTAGCTATAAAACCAATCATTATATTTGTTAATTTGACTCCACGTTGTGCTTATTATTTTGTTGATTTCATCCTTCTTAATCACCCTCAAAACCGACCCTCTTTTATTGATATTTATTTCTTTAAAAATATTGGCTGGAATTTTCCCATTGGGGCGGGTGGGCGGTTAAAAGCACGGAAATTGACAGCGGGTCGAGAACCCACTATCATCACGCCAACTTCTGTCTTTAGCTTGGGCGCATTTCGAAGCATACCACTGACCCACTCAGGAGAGGCGACCGACCTCATTAACATACTTAACTGCTCATTTACAGACCCTTAACTGCCTTTTTAATGTCAGGTTTGGCCTTCATCTTGTTGCGCTCTGAATTCACACACCTCAGGAACCTTGCCTGTGAAGGGGAGGTGAGAGCTCAGTGGCCATTGAGTGAGTTCATTAAGTGACAGCTGGAAAAAAACACATATGGCCCCAGATTTCCACATGATTTGCTCCTGATTTTTAGGAGCAACTGGTGGAGAACGGAGTATCTTAGAAATCACAATTCTCCACATTTAAGTTTTCTGCAGTTCTAGTCATGTAGAACAGTTTCACTTTTGAACAGAATTTTTTTCAAAAGGGGGCGTGTCCAGCCACTGACGACTGATTTGAAAGTTTCCACAGTGAAAACGTACTCCAAACTAACTTAGAATGGAGCAAGTGAAGATTTTTGTAGGCCTGAAAAAACCTTGTCTACACATTAAAAAATCAGGCGCAGGTTACAAATTAGGCGTCCGGAACGAGGTGGCGGGGGGGGCAAAGGGAAGTCATTACATTCTACAATAATTCCTTAGTTATACTTATACAAATATTATACAAATAATTCCAACCTGAATAAAAATTTATAAGCAAAGAAAAGATTAAATAAACCATGTTCCTACCTGTGTGAAAGTACTTCAGGCAGGGAGAAGGCTGCAGGAAGCCTCACAAGTTGAGGCAGCCGTTCCCGACAGCAGGGGGGGGAAGGTGGCAGTGAGGAGGCAGCCGTTCCCAACGGTAGGGGGGGGAGGAGGCAGCCGTTCCCGACGGCAGCAGGGGGGGAGGCAGGGAGGAGGCAGCCGTTCCCAACGGCAGGGGGGGGGGGAGGCAGTGAGAAGGCTGCAGGAAGCCTCAGAAGTTGAGGCAGCCATTCCCGATGGCAGGGGAGGGGGGAGGCCCCCCTGCCGTCGGTCGGGCCCATCGGGAAATGGCTGATCATGGAAGGGCAATGTGGTTTTATTAAATAATGTTAAAAATTGAACAGCTACAAAGAACTACAAAAAATGGCCGAGTGCCAATGTTTCCTTCACACTGCGCGTGTGCGAACGCTCTAACGCGCACGCGCAGGGTTGCCGGCACGAAAAAAACTCATTTAAATGGTACCCGCCCCCTCCTACTTACAAAATCGGCGTGAGTGATAGGCTCCGCCCCCTGGGCACCGCGCCAAGCTGACATCGACCTGCAAAGCGCTCGAGAATAGCGCGTTTTTTTTCAGGCGCCGTTTTCGCCGTGAAAAATGGGCGCCCAGCTCGGAGGGGCGCCCGTTTTGCCGCGTGTGGAAACTTGGGGCCATAATACTCACACCTTACATCTGCTTCCTTGTCTCAGGGAAAGGATCTGGCTGACTCCATTTTGTGCAAAGATTTAGCTGTCCGGAGTTTGACGGTCATTTGTGCAACCTCGGAAGCCACTCTCACCACATTGCTCATCACTCTCAGTACATTGAAGAATTGGACTCTGATCTCCACTTTACTTGGCATCCATTAGATCAACATGCTGCTTATGTTGTGTCACCTTGGACCTCAGAATCAGACCAAGATGAGCCCCAGCACCAGCCATACCAACCACACCACCAGCAGCAGCAACCATATCAGCAGTCTTCTCCTCACCAACCTGCTGTTCCACAGGACAGAGCGTGTCAACACATGGATGGACCACACCAGAGGTGATACCCACAACAGAGGGTATACAGCCAGAGGATGCGCTTCCTGGATATGACTGAATAGCATGCTTCAGGAAGCTCAGGCTATCATGCCAGGTCATGGCAGATATTTCTAGCTTGCTGGTAGAAGACCTGCTGCCCAGAGGACCTGGTGGACACGCCTTACCAGTGTCTGTCAAAGTCACCACTGCCCTCAACTTCTTTGCCTCAGGCTCCTTCCAGGGTTCTTCAGCAGACATTTGCAGGATCTTGCAGTCCGCCGCCCACAGATGCATCACCCATCAATGCCATGTTTCTCAAGTCAGCTAATATGTAAACTTTGCCACTGATGAAGCCAGTGTTACTGAGTGGGCATTGGGCTGTTGGGCTTTGGCGCTCTGGCTGGCTTCTCACAGGTGCTGGGCATCATCGACTGTACATGTGTGGCCATCAAGGCACCCACACATCACCCAGGGGTGTTTGTGAACTGCAAGGGCTTCCACTCCCTCAATGTTCAGCTTGTCTGCAACCATAAAAAGGTCATCATGTGTGCGCCAGATTCCCTGGCAGCTGCCATGACTCTTTCATGCTGCGCTAATCCACCCACCCTCAGCTCTTCGCACCGCTAAACAGACTGACCAGCTGGCTGCTTGGAGACGAGGGCTATCCACTGAAGATGTGGCTCATGACACCTGTAAGGCCATTAAATACTGAGGCCCAGGTGTGTTATACTGAGAGCCACAGGTCCACCAGAGGTGTCATAGATCAGGATGCTAAAGATGCGCTTCAAATGCCTTGACAGCACTGGAGGAGCCCTTCAGTACACAGCAGCCAGGGTCTCCAGAATCTGTGTTGTTTGCTGCGCGCTGCACAACATAGCGCAGTGAGGATTGGAGCTGCAGGAGGATCAAGGCGCAGTGGGAACAGCCTCTTAGGAGGAGGATAAGGAAGATGAGGAGTAGGAGGAGGAGGAGGAGGAAGAACCTGAAGTGGAGATAGCATCAGCAGTGGTGCAGATTGTTGCCCGGAAGCCCCAGGGTGTCCTCATAATGTCCTAATTTACCTAACTTGCACCAGTGCAGCCATATGGCTCCCAGATGCTGTACCAACTCCCCCACCACAACACCACCACAAAGCAGTCCTACAATAACCAAGCTATTCCTGTCACCCAAGCCCCCATTGCTTGAGGTTAAGTAATGTCTCACCATTCACTTCAAATGACAAAGTGACTTCCAAGGTGGCACATAAGAACATAAGAAATAGGAGCAGGAGGAGGCCATTTGGCCCCTCGAGCCTGCTCCGCCATTGAATAAGATCATGGCTGATCTGATCTTGGCCTCAACTCCACTTCCCTGCCCACTCCCCGCGCAATAGTGGACAAGACGAGAAAGTAGTGCATCAGAAATATAACTGAAACTTAGCACTAACATTTTGTCAAACACCCATGTGCATACACTGTGCATCCACGATTGTGTCATTTTTCTTTTCCGAGTGCTTCTACGAGGTGCAACCCCTGTGGCTTCAGCAGAGGTAGAGGCAGGCTGCTCACTTTCCTGCTGCAACTGCTTAGACACTTTTGGCGGATGTCCTCTGGGTTTTGGAGCCTGTGAGGGTAGCGCCAAAGTCGGCTCCTTCTATGACTGTGCAGGGGCAGACTCGGCCATCGGGATCCAAGGCAGCATGTGGGGCTCTGACTGAGGGGAAGGCATCGGGAGAGAAGTAGGAGCGCTTTGAGCAGAGCTCCCACTTCCATGTCCCCTCTCACCATCATTCCTCTCAGGGGCCACCCGCACTTCACTGGTAGCAAGGATCTGCAGAGCACCTTGTTGTACAACAGTAGGGTGATGAATGCTCAAGTCTGCATTAGTATCCCTTCTCGAGATGAGGTCAATGAGAGTCTGCAATTAGTTGTTCACAGCAAGCATGTTCTCGTGTGACTGGCGCATCTGCTGCTCCATGCAGGTGGCCATCCTATCCATGGAACAGCACATCATTGCCATCACCTGCGAGATGGGGTGCTCATGTTGGAGATGGAATCCTCCATTCTCTACAGTTGCACACATCACAGCTGCAAAAGCTGCAAGAGCCTTGTGCATTTGTTGCTGCTCCTCCAAGATCACCCTTTTTATCGATGGACCCCAAGGTTCAGCCATTGCATGCAGCTCAGCAGAGCTTGGAGCATTCTTCCCACTCCAGCAAGGAGTCTCCACTGCTGTCTACACCATGTGCTCTTGCTCATTTGTGATCTCGCTGTACCCACTGAGTGCGCGTATCTGAGCTGGTGCAGGGTGCGCATGGGTCTGGTGATGTTGCACCATCAGAGAGTGAGGCTTCCTCTGAGGGATCAGCTTCCTCCACTTGCTGGACAGTTGTGGGGGGGGGGGGAGGGGTTGGTGGGGCACTTGATGGAACTGTGGGAGAGTAAAGAGATGAATTTAGAAGTCTTATGATAAGAATGTGTAACGTTATCATTATGCACATGATGGCATTTCATTGGCTGCTGACATCAAGTCACCATGGGTGACTGTTATATGCCATGTGGCTGTCAGAGATTTGATTCTATCACTAGGTTGATGGGACGTCCCCCTCTTTCCCTCTTCCACTGCCAGCAGCTTTGCAACTCCAGTGGTATCAAGCACTGCTGGAGTCAAGTTGTTTAATATTGGAGGGCCACCTCTGGTTTGCTGCCTCTCCCTATTGTTGTGGGCTTGCTTCTCCTGCAAGGAGAGAAAGAAAAGAACTTTGAGTGCGAGTGATGGAATGAGTGTAAGGAATGGATGGGCTACATCTGTAGCGGCTGACTATGAGGGTGTGGCGCGACATTGGCGAATGGCCTCCTTCTGTGGAGTTACTTCCTATGATTGTATTAGGATGAGGGTGAGTGTCAGTGCTGATTACTCAGATGGGGATGTGAGTAGTTGTATAGAGAATGAGGGATGGGTGCAGCAGCAAGGTAGGTCGGTGTGAGGACTGATGTGCAGGAGTAGGCTTAGGAAGGCAGAGTGATGGGGTTGGGTGACAGGCACTTCACGGGCTGTAGTTGAATGTGGCATTGCACTCGCTTTTCCTGACCTCATGAGTTCATTAAATCTTTTCCGGCATTGGATCCAGGACCACCTTACGCTATCCCTGCTGCTGACCTCCTCTGCGATCTCCAGGCATGCCCCCTTTGTGTCTCTGGCTGTTTTTTGCGGCCATTCCCAGAGAACAGGACCTCCCCGCATGCTGTGACTCCCTGGACCAGCACTTCCAGGGAGGCATCAGGGAATCTGGGCACAGCTGTCTGTCTGTAACTCCATGACCCACACAAATCTCAGTGATATCCAGCAATTTCCACCTCCACCAAACACCTTTATCTCTCCTCCAACAACCTTCAATTGAGATGTGTGCAAGCCTGCTTTAAATATCTGTGCTGAAAATGAGTCGATGATGTCAGCAGACCACTTCCATTTACTTGGGCCGGGAAACACGCATGACTGTTTCATTGATGTAATCGAGTTAAATGCGAAGTGCAGAACATGCTGTTAAAAAGTTCGGGATGGCGACTTACTACGCTGCCCGCATGCATCTGCCTCAACGGTCAGGCATAGATTCCTCTCTTATTCTGATAACTACATATTCAATTCCATTTCAATTCAATTCAGTTTGGCACTATTCCAAAGTCATTGCCATCCTAAAGCCAGGAAAACCAGTCAATATTCCCCAAATCTACTGCCCCATCGCTCTTCTGTCTACGGCCTACAACGTTGGCGACCGACTCATCCTCAACCGGATAAAACCGGCTTTCGAAGCCCCTCTCCCAAATGAGCAGGCGGGCTGCAGAGATGGAAGAAGCTGCTCGGACCAGGTCCTTGCATTCACTGCCAACAGTGAGGCACAGTTCCAGAAGCAGCTGAAGACTGGAGCTGCCTTCATATACTTATTATCGGCCCATGACACTGTCTGGCACAATGGTCTGCTACTAAAGCTTTCATTAATCATCCAATGCCGCAAATCTCTCAGGCTTATCCACACCCTAATGAGGAACCATAAGTTTTGCCTCTATCTTGGTGACAAGACCAGCCGAACACGACACTCAACAATGGTCTGCCACAGGGGATGGTGCTTGCACCGGCCCTTTTCAACATCTATACAGCAGATATGCCTTGCACCAAATCCCAGATGTTTGCATATGCCGATGACATAGCACTGTTGACGCAGGTATCTGCACTAGAAGAAGTAGCGCACTCATGAGCAACCTGGACCTACAGGAATGCTACTTCATGACCTGCCGCCTCTGCCCCAATCCAGAGAATACAGCAGTGTTGGCGTTCCATCTGAACAATAAAGTCGCCGGGAAAGAACGCAAACATTCTGTCATGTATCTCACATTACTGTATATAACTATATCTTACCATGCTATACGTGACGGTAACTGGATATGACCTGTAACAATAAGCATACCTTACCACCAGGGGTGCACTTGCAGGAGACACTCCATACCTGTCCCACTGAGGTATATAAAGGGAGGTCTCAGGCAAGTGCAGCACTGGAGAGCTGTGAATTAAAGGTGCAGGTCCTGAGTGACCTTGACTTAAGCATGTGTTTTGTGTAAGTCAGTACATTAGAGTCAGGACTTAACAGTGGCAACGAGTTGCGGGATCACAGAATCCACAGAATGGCTACCAACAGCTCAGATGAGAAATACAATGCTGGAGACAATTGGGATGACTTTACAGAAAGGCTTCAGCAAAGCTTTATGACCAAAGACTGGCTAGGCGACGATAAGGCAGACAAGAGAAGAGCCCATCTCTTGACCAGCTGTGGCTCGAAAACATACGCTTTAATGAAAGACCTGTTGGCACCCGAGAAACCAGCAAGCAAGTTGTTTAAGGAGTTGAGCACACTGGTGAGAGACCACCTGAAGCCAGCGAGCAGCCTACACATGACCAGACACAGGTTCTACAACTACAGATGCTGTGTGGGCCAAAGCATACCCGACTTTGTGGCGGAACTTCGGAGGCTGGCTAGTTCATGTGAGTTCCCCGATGAACTAAGGAGAGAAGTACAGAGAGACTTTTTTATTGAAGGAATAGGCTATGCAGGCATATTCCGAAAGCTTATAGAGACTAAGAACTTGACTCTAGAGGCAACAGCACTGGTCGCACAGACGTTCTTGGCAGGCGAAGAAGAAATGAGGCTGATCTATACTTCGGGTACGACAACCAATGAGGCATTGGAACAAGGGGTTCACATTGTGAAACAAACCGCTACCCTCACACACAGACAAAGGCAGGAGAGCAGGCCTTCAACAGCAGACGGTGGTACCAGAAGCCATCAAAATCAAGGGCCACATGAACGGCCGATCACACCTCATCAACCCACAATGCAAGTAATCAACAACAGATTGAGAGGAGCTCAAGGGAGATCAGCCAGATGCAGCTCATCCTTCGGAAACAATGGAAACGGTCTGTGTTGGAGATGTGGGGGAAGGCACTCAACCAGGGTGTGTCGATTTCAGCATGCCGTTTGCAGAAACTGCAACTACACAGGGCATCTAGCTCGCATGTGTAGAAAAACAGCAGCTCGGCTGGTATACGAATCAGAAGGGTCGGAAAGCAGACCAAAAGACGGTTGGAACAGTGCACGGGACACCGAGGTACAGCGGGTTAATACGATCAATGTCCACTGTTCTTACACCAAGACGCCTCCAATTATGATGAGGGTTCTACTCAACGGGATACCCGTCAACATGGAACTGGACATGGGGCCAGTCAACCCTCATGAGCGTTTAACAATTTCAACAGCTGTGGCCGCACAAAAGTAACAGACCAAAACTCACAAAGATCGACATCAAACTAAGGACATATACTAAAATTGTCCCAGTCCTTGGCAGCGCCATGCTCTCGGTCACACACAAATGGATGTTGAACCGACTTTCCCTGTGGATCGTCCCCGGGAATCTCCCAGCCCTGTTGGGGAGAAGCTGGCTAGCAGAGCTTAATTGGAAATGGGATGATGGTCATGCCATGTTGTCAGAGGAACGGACCTCCCACTCAACAGTTCTAAGCCGTTTTGAACATTTCTTTCAGCCAGGTGTGGGCACTTTCAAAGGGGCTAAAGTTAGAATCTACATCACACAGAATGCCAGACCGGTCCATCATAAGGCTAGAGCTGTGCCTTATATGACGAGGGAAAAGATTGAAAACGAACTGCACCGGCTTCTGCGGGAAGGCATAATTTCTCCCATGGAAATCAGCGACTGGGCAAGCCTCATCGTCCCTGTCATGAAGCCTGATGGATCCGTGCGAATCTGTGGGGATTACAAGTCTACCATAAACAGAGTCTCCCTACAGGACCAATACCCGCTGCCCAGAGTGGAGGACCTATTTGCCAGGTTGGCTGGAGGAAAACCTTTCTCGAAACTTGACCTCACATCTGCGTATATGACGTAAGAACTGACCGAAGAATCTAAGCTACTCACCACCATCAACACACGTCAAGGCCTTTTTGTGTACAATTGATGCCCATTCGGCATCCGGTCAGCAGCTGCTATATTCCAGCGCAACATGGAGAGTCTGCTCAAGTCCATCCCGGGGACGGTTGCGTTTCAAGATGACATACTCATCACAGACAGAGACACAGACTCTCATCTCCGCAATCTTGAGGAAGTACTAAGTCGATTGGATCAGGTAGGCCTAAGAGTTAAGAAATCCAAGTGTTGTTTCTCGCGCCCGAGGTTGAATTTTTGGGCAGAAGGATTGCCGCTGATGGAATCCGCCCAACCGAATCCAAAACCGAAGCGATTCGCCTGGCACCTGTCTCGGAAATGCGCGCCTTTCTCGGGCTACTCAATTACTTTGGGAACTTTATGCAGAACTTGAGCACGCTGCTGGAGTCTCTCCACATGCTACTCAGAAAGGGGTGCGATTGGTTTTGGGGGGACGCCCAAGAACGTGCCTTCAATAAGGCACGCAACCTTCTATGTTCCAAGAGTGTTTTAGCCTTTTTTGACCCAGATAAAAAGTTAGTCCTTACGTGTGATGCGTTAGCGTATGGGGTCGGGTGGGTTTTACAGCATATCAATGTTGCGGGTAAATTGCAGCCCATTGCTTATGCCTCCAGGTCACTTTCGCGGGCGGAGCGCGGGTACGGTATGGTTGAGAAGAAGGCGCTCGCGTGCGTGTACGGTGTCAAAAAGGTGCACCAATACCTTTTCAGGGCCAAGTTTGCGTTAGAAACCGACCACAAACCCCTCACGTCCCTACTATCCCAGTGCAAGGCAATCAACGCCAATGCCTCAGCGCGCATTCAGTGGTGGGCACCCATACTACACGATAAGGCACAGACCAGGCACAGACAACTGTGCCAACGCGCTTAGCAGGCTACCCCCGGCAACCACAGAAGGGTCCGAAAAACAGGACTGTGAGATGGTCATGGCAATCAATGCCTTTGAATCCACAGGTTCGCCCATGACGGCTCGCCAAATCAGAGCCTGGACGACCAGCGACTCCACATTATCTCTACTAAAAAGATGCGTTTTAACCAGTGACTGGGCAGAGGCTCGTGATGCCTGCCCCGAGGAGGTCAAACCCTTCCATAGGCGCATGCATGAACTCTCACTATAGGCAGACTGCCTGATGTGGGGCAGCCGAGTAGTTATGCCCTTACGAGGCAGGGAGGCATTTGTCCGGGAGCTCCATCGCGAGCACCTGGGGATCGTCCTTATGAAGGCCATAGCCAGATCTCATGTCTGGTGGCCTGGTATTGACGCGGACTTGGAGCTCTGCGCCCATCGGTGCACCATTTGTGCCCAACTCAGTAATGCCCCCAGGGAGGCCCCCCTAAGCCCCTAGCCCTGGCCCACCAAAGCGCGGCCGCGGGTGCATATAAACTATGCGGGCCCATTCATGGGCAAAATGTTCCTCGTAGTCGTTGATGCATTTTCAAAATGGATCAAGTGCACCATTTTAAACTCGAGCACCACCTCCACCACTGTGGAGAGCCTTAGAATCATGTTTGCAACGCACGGCATTCCTGACATATTGGTCAGTGATAATGGTCCGTGCTTCACCTGCGCAGAATTTCACAATGTTATAGTTGACCACGGTAGAAATCATGTTAAGACGGCACCTTTCAAGCCAGCCTCCAATGGTCAGGTGGACGAGCAGTGCAGATCGTTAAACAAGGCATGCTCAGAATCGGGTCCCACGCTGTAGAGCCGCCTGTCGCAACTGCTGCTGGCATACAGATCTCGTCCGCATTCGTTGACTGGGGTTCCCCCCGCGCAACTATTGATGAAATGAACCTTAAAGACCAGGCTCTCGTTAATCCTCCCAGACATGCATGAAATTGTTGAGGCTAAGCGTCAAAAGCTAACTGAGTACCATGACCGAAATTCGAGGGGGAGGTGGAATGAGATTGGGGACAAAGTGTTTGTGCTAAACTATGGCCGGGGTCCCAAATGGATTGCAGGGACCGTAACAGACAAAGAGGGAAACAGGCTACTGGTTGTACAAATGGACAATGGCCAAACCTGTCGGAGGTATGTAGACCAAGTAAAAAGTAGATTCACTGATAACACTGAAGAACCAGAGGCAGACTACAATGTGGAACTCACACCACACCTGGTGGAGACAGGTGGAACAACCTGAGGAAAGGGCAGTCTCAACAGACAGCCCAGGCGAGATACTAGCAATCACACCGAATGAAACACAGGCACCAAGGCAAACAACCGAACCAGAACTAATCACTCCATGTGAGAGCACAGATCACCTGAGAGACTGAATCTATAAAGGCAATAAGACCTTGGGGGAGGGTGATGTCATGTATCTCACATTACTGTATATAACTGTATCTTACCATGGTATACATGACTGTAACTGGATATGACCTGTGACAATAAGCATACCTTACCACCAGGGGTGCACTTGCAGGAGACACTCCATACCTGTCCCACTGAGGTATATAAAGGGAGGTCTCAGGCAAGTGCAGCACTGGAGAGCTGTGAATTAAAGGTGCAGGTCCTGAGTGACCTTGACTTAAGCATGTGTCTCATGTAAGTCAGTACATTAGAGTCAGGACTTAACACATTTCTCTCTCTGGAAGGAGTCTTCAAACTCCACCCAAAATACGCAGGCATCATCCTGGTCAGGACTCTCACCAATCGGCCTCATCTCATCAACACGGCAAAAAAGTAAAAACCAGTGTGAAACTTAGCCGGAAACATGCTGCACCTTCATGGGGAGCACAGCCAGAACACTGCAACAGTGGCCCAATCTACTCTGCTACAGAACACTGCCTGCCCACATGGTCTTGCAACCACTGCACAAATATCGTGGACGTGCAGCTAAATGCCGCCATGAGGACGATGTCGGAGGTGCTCACGTTCACTCCAACTGAGTGTGTCCCGGTGCTGTCCCACATTGCCCCGCCCGCCATTCATCATGATGCCACCATGCTCCATGAGATGGAAAAAATCATGTGCAACATCCACCTTCCCATTCATGAAGACTTCAAAAACACACCAGTTTAGTGCTTAAAATCACATATGCCAACCTGGGAGACAAGAGCCAATATTCATGCAGCTGATATGGATCCACTATCCCGATGGACGGAATCGTGGGACACATGCAGAACCAACACCTCATCACTGAACCAACAGCTGATGGCCCTGGCGACCTCCCTCGAAGACAGTGAACCGAATCAGCACAGGGCAGGGACGATGCGACCATCTGCTCCACAAGTGGAAGATGAGGGACAAATACAGGTGGCACAGAGGACTGTCACAGAATGAAAGAATTGTGACTACTGCCAGGAGTGCTGCCTGTGGTCACACACAAGCTGGATGTTGAGGGACTGGAATCTCTTTTGGTTCATGAAAATGGCGGAGTTCAAATGAGGCTCTCGCAAATCAATGTGTTTGCAGTCAATAGCATCCTGCATTTGGAGAAGCCTGCAATCCAAGCAAACAATTGCTCTCTTAAAAAAATTGATCTGAAACAACTTGGTATGTGGGTATATCTCAGTGAGCTTAACGGATGTACTATTAAGGCATCCGTGAATTATCTAGAAATACGGACCAGAGGAAATCATAATGAGAACATAAAATGCTGGAAATATTCAATGACCTTCACTTCCCATTTGCAGAAACTCAGCGATACGCACCACTCACTTTCTGATCCCTTGCTCCGAAAATACAGAGCCTACCAGAATCATTTCCGAGTCACTAATTTGTAACAGCAGGTGGAAATTTTTTTTCCCAGGAGATGAAACATTTGTTTGTGGGCCAGATCTTTCTCGGTTTGGGACATGGGCTTACTTTGGATCTGGCAGCCTGCGTGAGTAGAGTTAGAAAGTTGGCTATAGCAACACGCGTCATCAATTCTATGTTAAGGCTTATAGTTAAGCCGAGTGTTGAAAAAGAGGAAGCCTAGCTCGCAGATTCTTAGAATTAAGGATGTAAGCTGCATGCTAGAAATGTAGAAAGTCCGCAAAAAGTCCAAACTGTATGATTTGATCAAAATAGGTCCTATATCTGTATCTTTGACCAAAAAAGGTCATGTAAATGGACAATGAATGTACCCGCCTACTTGCTTTTATGTATAACTGTCACGGACCGAGAACATTCTTTGAGATTAGGGCAGTGAGCTCAGTGGAGGGCTGACTAGAGACGACCCGATGCTCCCTTGCAAGTAAATAAACAATTCTTTGACCTTTAGCAGACTTCGAATGGTGTATTCATTTGTTACACTACATCACTCGGTCAGTTACCTGACAAGTGTCACACTAAATAGATGCAGATAAGTCCCTGTCAGCTGGTTATAAAGGTTGTTAAAGAGATATTAGCATTGTATGAAAGGCAAACATCTAATAATACAGGGAGATGCACTAGACATGCCTATTGGAATTGTTCTTGTTTTGTATGATGGGAAAATCTTACAATGGGATGTTTAGTTTGGCTATCGATTCAATGGGCTCCTGAGATGCCGAGTGAAGACATGAGGTGCCTCCTGCAACAGATCTTAGTGGGCAGGTTGAAATGATGTGTTCCATGCTCTGGGACTCGTGGCCACCGTCATACTTTTTTAGCAACTCTGCCATTTTCATGAACCAAAATGGATTCCACTCCCTCAACATCCAGGTTGTGTGTGTGACCACAGGCAGAGCATCATGCAGGTGAATGTCCGTTATCCTGGCAGTAGTCACAATTCTTTCATTCTGCAGCAGTCCTCTGTGCCACCTGTATTTGATCCATCATGCCAAGTCAAAGGCAGACTGCTGGGCGACAAAGCTTATCCATTGATGACATGGATCATGACTCCAGTCCGGAACCCACGTGCACAGTACACCTACAATGAGAGCTATGCTGCCACAAGGAACATTGTAGAGCTCACCATCGGCATCCTCAAGCAGCGCACCCACTGCCTGGAACATTCTGGAGGAGTCCTGCAGTTCTCAGTTGAGTGGGTATCAAGATGCTACACAACCTGGCCATTATGAGGGTACAGTCCTTGTCACTATCTATCAGGAAGCAGAGAAGGAAATGGAGGAGTGCAACAGGAGGTAGAAGAACAGGAAGCGGAAAGCTGCAACGTAGACAGCCCTTTCTGCCTGGGCTCCACCTGATTAAGTAATTAATGATTGATGTCAGTAACCACAATGACGCCTCCCCATTCACCAACAGTCCCATGCTCTTTACCTTTTCTCTATCATTGACCACCATATCATCCTCTTTCTGATAACACGAGAATAAAAAACACCAGAAAATGCACATTCAAATCCAAATTTATAAATACAATCATACCATGATTGCCTAATTAAGTTAATCTAAGGGTTAAATCATGGCAGGAGAGCTCGGACACGTGTTATGCTCCTCCTGTACTACGTGGGAACTCAGGGACGCTTCTGGTGTGTCTTACGACTACGTGTGCGGGAAGTGCATCTGCCTGCAGATCCTGACGGACCGCATTGCGGTGCTGGAGCTGCGGGTGGATTCACTCTGGAGCATGCACGATGCTGAGAATGACGTGAATAGCACGTTTAGCGAGTTGGTCTCACCACAGGTAAACAGTACACAGCCAGATAGTAAATGGGTGACCAACAGGAAGAGCAGTGCAAGGGTCCCCTGTGGTCATCCCCCTGCACAATGCTTTGGGTACTGTTGGGGGGGGGGGGGGGGATGACTCTTCAGGGGAAGATAGCAGCGGCCAAGTTCATGGTATTGTGGGTGATTCTGCTGCACAGGAGGGAAGGAAAAAGAGTGGGAGAGCGATAGTGATAGGGGATTCAATTGTAAGGGGAATAGATAGGCGTTTCTGCGGCCGCAACCGAGACTCCAGGATGGTATGTTGCCTCCCTGGTGCAAGGGTCAAGGATGTCTCAGAGTGGGTGCAGGACATTCTGAAATGGGAGGGTGAACAACCAGTTGTCGTGGTGCATATAGGTACCAACGATATAGGTAAAAAATGGGATGAGGTCCTACGAGAAGAATTTAGGGAGCGTGGAGCCAAATTAAAAAGTAGGACCTCAAAAGTAGTAATCTCAGGATTGCTACCAGTGACATATGCTAGTCAGAGTAGGAATCGCAGGATAGCTCAGATAGCTTGAGGAGTGGTGCAGAAAGGAGGGATTCAAATTCCTGGGACATTGGAACTGGTTCTGGGGTAGGTGGGACCAGTACAAACCGAACAGTCTGCACATGGTCAGGACCGGAACCAATGTCCTAGGGGGAGTGTTTGCTAGTGCTGTTGGGGAGGAGTTAAACTAATATGGAAGGGGGATGGGAACCTATGCAGGGAGATAGAGGGAAGTAAAATTGGGGCAGAAGCAAAAGATAGAAAGAAGAAAAGTAAAAGTGAAGGGCAGAGAAACCTAAGGCAAAAAGCAAAAAGGGCCACATTACAGCAAAATTCTAAAGGGGCAAAGTGTTTCAGAAAGACAAGCCTGAAGGCTTGGAATAAGGTGGACGAATTAACTACGCAGATAGCAGTTAATGCATATGATGTAATTGGCATCACAGAGACATGGCTCCAGGATGACCAAACTGGGAATCCAGGGGTATTCAACATTTAGGAAGGATAGACAGAAAGGAAAAGGAGGCAGAGTGGCATTGCTGGTTAAAGAAGAAATTAATGCAATAGTAAGAAAGAACACTAGCTTGGATGATGTGGAATCGGTATGAGTGGAGCTACGGAATACCAAGGGGCAGAAAACACTGGTGGGAGTTGTGTACAGACCACCAAACAGTAGTAGTGAGGTTGGGGACAGCATCAAACAAGAAATAAGGGATGTGTGCAATAAAGGTACAGCAGTTATCATGGGCAACTTTAATTTACATATAGATTGGGCTAACCAAACTGGTAGCAATGCGCTGGAGGAGGATTTCCTGGAGTGTATTAGGAATGGTTTTCTTGACCAATATGTCGAGGAACCACCAACTCGAGAGCTGGCCATCCTCGACTGGATGATGTGTAATGAGAAGGGACTAATTAGCAATCTTGTTGTGCGAGGCCCCTTGGGGAAGAGTTGACCATAATATGGTAGAATTGTTTATTAAGATGGAGAGTGACACAGTTAATTCAGAAACTAGGGTCCTGAACTTAAGGAAAGCTAACTTCGACGGCATGAGGCGTGAATTGGCTATAATAGACTGGCAAATGATACTTAAAGGGTTGACGGTGAATAGGCAATGGCAAACATTTAAAGATCACATGGATGAACTTCAACAATTGTACATCCCTGCCTGGAGTAAAAATAAAACTGGGAAGGTGGCTCAGTCGTGGCTAACAAGGAAAATTAAGGATTGTGTTCAATCCAAGGAAGAGGCATATAAATTGGCCAAAAAAAGCAGCAAACCTGAGGACTGGGAGAAATTTAGAATTCAGCAGAGGAGGACAAAGGTTTTGATTGGGAGGGGGAAAATAGAGTACTCAAAGAAACTTGCCAGGAACATAAAAACTGACTGCAAAAGCTTCTATAGATATGTGAAGAGAAAAAGATTAGTGAAGACAAACGTAAGTCCCTTCCAGTCGGACCCAGGTGAATTTATAATGGGGAACAAAGAAATGGCAGACCAATTGAACAAATACTTTGGTTCTGTCTTCACGAAGGAAGATACAAATAACCTTCCGGATGTACTAGGGGACCGAGGGTCTAGAGAGAAGGAGGAACTGAAGGATATTCTTATTAGGCGGGAAATTGTGTTGGGGAAATTGATGGGATTGAAGGCAGATAATTCCCCGGGGCCTGATAGTCTGCATCCCAGAGTACTTAAGGAAGTGGTCCTAGAAATAGTGGATGCATTGGTGATCATTTTCCAACAGTCTATCAACTCGGGATCAGTTCCTATGGACTGGAGGGTAGCTAATGTATCACCACTTTTTAAAAAAGGAGGGAGAGAAAATGGGTAATTATAGACCAGTTAGCCTGACATCAGTAGTGGGGAAAATGTTGGAATCAATTATTAAGGATGAAATAGATGCGCATTTGGAAAGCAGTGACAGGATCGGTCCAAGTCAGCGTGGATTTATGAAGGGGAAATAATGCTTGACAAATCTTCTGGAATTGTTTGAGGATATAACTAGTAGAGTGGACAAGGGAGAACCAGTGGATATGGTGTATTGGACTTTTCAAAAGGCCTTTGACAAAGTCCCACACAAGAGATTGGTGTGCAAAATCAAAGCACATTGTATTGGGGGTAATGTACTGGCGTGGATAGAGAATTGGTTGGCAGACAGGAAGCAGAGAGTTGGGATAAACAGGTTATTTTCGGAATGGGAGGCAGTGACTAGTGGAGTGCCGCAGGGCTCAGTGCTGGGACCCCAGCTATTTACAATATACATTAATGATTTAGATGCAGGAATTGAATGTAATATCTCCAAGTTTGCAGATGACACTAAACTGGGTGGCGGTGTGAGCTGTGAGGAGGATGCTTAGAGGCTGCAGGGTGATCTGGACAGGTTAGGCGAGTGGGCAAATGCATGGCAGATGCAGTATAATGTGGATAAATGTGAGGTTATCCACTTTGGAGGCAACAACACGAAGGCAGAATATTATCTGAATGGCAGCAGATTAGGAAAAGGGCTGTTGCAACAAGGCCTGGGTGTCATGGTTCATCAGTCATTGAAAGTTGACATGCAGGTACAGCAGGTGGTGAAGATGGCAAATGACATGTTGGCCTTCATAGGTAGGGGATTCGAGTATAGGAGCAGGGAGGTCTTACTGCAATTGTAAGGGCCTTGGTGAGGCCTCACCTGAAATATTGTGTTTAGTTTTGGTCTCCTAATCTGAGGAAGGCCATTCTTGCTATTGAGGGAGTACAGTGAAGGTTCACCAGACTGATTCCAGGGATGGCTGGACTGATGTATAAGGAGAGACTGGATCAACTGGGCCTTTATACACTGGAGTTTGGAAGGATGAGAGGGGATCTCATAGAAACTTATAAGATTCTGATGGGACGGGACAGGTTAGATGTGGGAAGAACGTTCCCAGTGTTGGGGAAGTCCAGAATCAGGGAGCACAATCTTAGGATAAGGGGTAGGCCATTTAGGACTGAGATGAGGAGAAACGTTTTCACTCAGACAGTTGTTAACCTGTGGAATTCCTTGCCGCAGAGTGTTGTTGATTCCAGTTCATTGGATATATTCAAGAGGGAGTTAGATATGGCCCTTACGGCTAAAGGGATCGAGGGGTATGGAGAGAAAGCAGGAAAGGGGTACTGAGGTGAATGATCAGCCATGATCTTATTGAATGGTGTTGCAGGCTCGAAGGGCCAAATGGCCTACTCCTGCACCTATTTTCTATGTTTCTATGTTTCTATGATGCATAAAAAACCCATATCCCCCTTTTACATTCTATTAGTGCCCTGTCTTCCGTGTGTTTTCACTCTCCTGGTGCCCCAATGAGGTGCTTATCCAGTGGCTGCACCATGGGTGGTGGAAGACTGCCGACCTGCAATTGAGGAGACTGCAGATGGCCTTGGAGTGCGACCTTGAGCAGCTCTGGGCCTAGTGTGTCCGGCTTCGGACTTCAATATCTGAACCTGGGCTGCAGCAGTCTGGGCTGGCTGGCTGACATGCGACATCAGGGGCAGAATGGCAAGGGTGAGAACAGGAATACTGTCATCCAGAGAAAGGAAAGCAGGTTTGTGCTCCATGGAGCCAGTGCCACTCTCCTGGAATGGTGCCTGAGCAATCCTACTGATCTATTTCTGTGATAACCTGGAAGCCCCTTTGAACCGTGGTATCTACAGCCATGATGAGCTTCTGCGGCAGCACTCAGGCCTTTGATGGAAGCAGTTTGTGCTGCAAAGGAAGTTGTGACGTTATGGTGGGTTCCACAGGTGTGCTGATTGAGGTGACCACCTGGTACATGATAGAAAAGATGGGCTCCAAGCTCTATGTAAAGGCCTGTGACAGATTAGTGGTGGACTCCTCCGTGCTCCTTGACATTGAGTTTAGGTTTTCTGGCAGACTTTCCAATGCACCAAGTATTTGGCTATAGAAAATAGAAACATAGAAAATAGGTGCAGGACTGGGCCATTCGGCCCTTAGAGCCTGCACCACCATTCAACATGATCATGGCTGATCATGCACTTCAGTACCCCATTCCTGCTTTCTCTCCATACCCCTTGATCCCTTTAGCCATAAGAACCACATCTAACTCCCTTTTGAATATATCTAATGGACTGGCCTCAACAACTTTCTGTGGTAGAGAATTCCACATGCTCACAACTCTCTCAGTGAAGAAGTTTCTCCTCATCTCGGTCCTAAATGGCTTACCCCTCATCCTTAGAGTGTGACCCCTGGTTCTGAACTTCCCCAACATCGGGAACATTCTTCCTGCATCTAATCTGTCGAATCCCATCAGAATTTTATATGTTTCTATGAGATCCCCTCTCATTCTTCTAAATTCCATTGAATATAAGCCTAGTCGATCCAATCTTTCTTCATAAGTCAGTCCTGTCATCCCGGGAATCAGCCTGGTGAACCTTCACTGCACTCCCGCTATAGCAAGAATGTCCTTCCTCAGATTAGGAGAGCAAAATTGTACACAAAATTCAAGGTGTGGCCACACCAAGGCCCTGTACAACTGTAGTAAGACCTCCCTGCTCCTATACTCAAGTCCTCTCGCTATGAAAGCCAACATGCCATTTGCCTTCTTCACCACCTGCTGTACCTGTATGCCAACTTTCAATGACTGATGTACCATGACACCCAGATCTCGTTGCACCTCCCCTTTTACTAATCTATCACCATTCAGATAATAATCTGCCTTCCTGTTTTTATCACCAAAGTGGATAACCTCACATTTATCGACATTATATCGCATCTGCCATGTATTTGCCCACTCACCTAACCTGTCCAAGTCACCCTGCAGCCTCTTAGCATCCTCCTCACAGCTCACACTGCCATCTAGCTTAGTATCGTGCGCAAATTGGAGATATTACATTCAATTCCTTCGTCGAAATCATTAATGTATATTATAAATAGCTGGGGTCGCAGCACTGAACCCCACTAGTCACTGTCTGCCATTATGAAAAGGACCCCTTTATTCCTATTCTTTGCTTTCTGCCTGCCAACCAGTTCTCTATCCACGTCACTACATTGCCCCCAATACTATGTACTTTAATTTTGCACACTAATCTCTTGTGTGGGACCTTGTCAAAAGCCTTTTGAAAGTCTAAATATACCATATCCACATCCTCAAAAAATTCTAGAAGATTTGTCAAGCATGATTTCCCTTTCATAAATCCATGCTGACTTGGACCGATCCTATCACTGCTTTCCAAATGCGCTGCTATTACATCTTTAATAATTGATTCCAACCTTTTCCCCACCACCGATGTCAGCCTGACTGGTCTATAATTCCCTGTTTTTTCTCTCCCTCCTTTTTTAAAAAGTGGTGTTACATTCGCTACCCTCCAGTCCAAAGGAACTGATCCAGAGTCTATAGAATGTTGGAAAATTACCACCAATGCATCCACTATTTCTAGGGCCACTTCCTTAAGTACTCTGGGATGCAGACTATCAGGCCCTGGGGATTTATCGGCCTTCAATCCCATCAATTTTCCGAACACAATTTCCTGACTAATAAGGATTTCCTTTCGTTCCTCCTTCTCAGCCTCAAAATACGGAGGAGCCAATTTAAAACCGAGTTGAGAAAGAATTTCTTCTCCCAGAGGGTTGTGAATCTGTGGAATTCTCTTCCCAAGGAAGCAGTTGAGGCTGGCTAATTGAATGTTTTCAAGTCAAAGATAGATAGATTTTTAAGCAATAAGGGAATTAAGGGTTATGGGGAGAGGGCGGGTAAGTGGAGCTGAGTCCACGACCAGATCAGCCATGATCTTATTGAATGGCGGAGCAGGCTCGAGGGGCTAGATGGCCTACTCCTGTTCCTAATTCCTATGTTCCTATGTTCTCGCTCGGCCCTCAGTCCCCTAATATTTCCGGAAGGTTATTTGTGTCTTCCTTAGTGAAAACAGAACCAAAGTATTTCTTCAATTGGTCTGCCATTTCTTTGTTCCCCATTATAAATTCACCTGATTCTGACTGTAAGGCACCCACATTTGTCTTCACTAATCTTTTTCTCTTCACGTATCCGTAGAAGCTTTTGCAGTCAGTTTTTATGTTCCCTGCAAGCTTACTCTCATATTCTATTTTACCCCCTCCTAATTAAACCCTGTGTCCTCCTTTGCTGAATTCTAAATTTCTCCCAATACCTCAGGTTTGCTGCTTTTTTTGGCCAATTTATATGCCTCTTCTTTGGATTTAACACTTTCCCTAATTTCCCTTATAAGCCACGGTCGAGCCACCTTCCCCGTTTTATTTTTACTCCAGACAGGGATTACAATTGTTCAGGTTTATCCATGTGATCTTTAAATGTCTGCCATTGCCTATCCACCGGCATCCCTTTAAGTATCATTCGCCAGTCTATCCTAGCCAATTCACGTCTCATACCGTCAAAGTTACCTTTCTTTAAGTTCAGGACTCTAGTCTCTGAATTAACTGTGTCACTCCCTACCTTATGAAAGAATTCTACCATATTATGGTCACTCTTCCCCAAGGGGCCTCGCACAACAAGATGAGCAAATCGTGTCAGATCATTAAACTTCTTCCTGCACTGCATCTCTGTTCTTGGAGCAAAACTCCTGGCATTCACCTTTGCCATTACTTCTTCCCATTGCCTCCAGAGCATCTGTCAGGAGGCTATCCTGCCACTCTCCAGGTACAGGACATCTGTACATCTCTCCAGCTCTTCCACAAAGACCACCAATGCAATGTTTGAAGTTCCCTCGTGCACGCTCTCTCGCATGTTCAGACATTCAGAGTATCAGGACACAGATTCATTTTTCAAATGACTCCCACCATTTCTTGCCATCACAAAGCACTTCCCGTTTATGATGTACAGTTTGCCTTTAGGTAGTGTGAGCCACTCTAGATATCATACTGCCGCTGATGCGTGCAGCCAATGAGCATCATGGGTAGTGCTGGCTGCACACAGCAATCAATGAGCATGAGTTAATCGTGTACCACGATCCCTACACCTGTTTTCGGGGGCTTAGCCAATTTCTCCCCCATTAACTTCAATAAATTGCAAAATTGGACATGGGCGGGACTCAAAACAGGTGGAATCATTTTTGGCACCTGTTATACAACACACATGTGATGCCAGGGACTGACCACCTACATCCCTGGTATCCTTGGCCTTTAGGCAGATGTATGCCTGATGGCTCTGGACCCCCACAGACACCGAAACTCCTGAGACACCAGGTACGTTTTGTTGTGTATGGAGAAAGAGTCAGACTGAATACAGTGAGCTCAAAGTAACGTATGACCTTAGTCTTTTATTGCAGGTGTCCAGAGTGCCTCTCCAACCTGTGAAGCCTTCTTAAATACCTGTGCTCCCAAGGGATTATGGGATCCCTTGGGACTCCGGGGAATGAGCCCTCTGGTGGCTGTACAGAGTAAATACAAGTCCACATATACAACAACATTGCCCCCCCAAAGTCAATAGTGTAACTATTTACAATGTGAGTCAATCTGGGGCCCTTCTTGCCCTGGTTGATCGTCTCGGTGTGAAAGTTGGTGTTGTTGAATCATTTGTTGGGCCCTCGCTGGGCTGTGCTGCAGCTGGCCTTGCTGGGCTGCCTGGTGTGTTGGGCCCTGCAGGGCTGCTGTAGATGATGGGTTCTGTTTTGTGGTCAACCGTGGTGTCGGTTGCCACTGGTGTGTATGTTGGGGGATCAAAAAAGGTAGGGTCCAAGGTGGGTTGCTCAGGATAGTCCGTAAATCTGAGACTGATTTGGTCCAAGTGTTTCCGGTGAATGAGTCCATTTGAAAGTTTGACCCGAAACACCCTGCTCCCCTCTTTGGCCACGACAGTGCCGGAAAGCCACTTGGGACCTTGTCCATAATTTAAAACAAATACAGGATCATTGATTTTAATCTCGCGTGACACATTTGCGCTATCATGGTATACACTTTGTTGAAGCCGCCTGCTCTCTACCTGTTCATGTAGATCAGGGTGAACTAACGAGAGCCTTGTCTTGAGTGCTCTTTTCATGAGCAGTTCAGCAGGTGGGATCCCAGTGAGTGAGTGGAGTCTCGTGTGGCAGCTAAGCAGGACTCGGGATAGGCGAGTCTGCAGTGAGCCTTCAGTTACCCTCTTCAAGGCTTGCTTGATGGTTTGCATTGCTCGCTCTGCCTGACCATTGGGCGCTGGTTTAAACGAGGCAGATGTGACATGTTTGATCCTGTTATGGGTCTTGAATTCTTTGAATTCAGCATTGGTAAAACATGGCCCGTTGTTGCTCACCAGGACATCGGGTAAGCCGTGTGTGGCAAACATGGCCCGTAGGCTTTCAATAGTGGCAGCGGACGTGCTAGCCGACATTATCTCACATTCAATCCACTTGGAGTATGCGTCTACAACCACAAAGAACATTTTACCCAAGAACGGGCCTGCATTGTCGACGTGTACCCTAGACCACGGTTTGGAAGGCCAAGACCATAAACTTAACGGCGCCTCCCTGGGTACATTGCTTAACTGCGAGCATGTATTACATCTGTGAACGCAGGACTCTAAGTCCGCATCGATACTGGACCATCACACGTGGGATCTGGCTATGGCTTTCATCATTACGATGCCTGGGTGGGTACTGTGGAGGTCATTGATGAAGGTGTCTCTGCCCTTCTTGTGGACCACTACTTGAATGCCCCACAGAAGGCAGTCTGCCTGTATAGACATTTCATCTTTGCGTCTCTGGAACAGCTTTATCTCTTCCTGCATTTCCACTGGGACACTGGACCAGCTCCCGTGAAACACACAGATAATAAGGGGTCCTGGCTTGACCAGGTTTTGATCTGCCGGGCAGTGACGGATGATTGCTCACTCTCAAATGCTTCCATAACCATGGTTAGATCTGCGGGCTGTGCCATTTCCACTCCTGTGGTGGGCAATGGCAGCCTACTGAGAAACATAGAAACATAGAAAATAGGTGCAGGAGTAGGCCATTCGGTCCTGCGAGCCTGCACCGCCATTCAATAAGATCATGGCTGATCATTCCCTCAGTATCCCTTTCCTGCTTTCTCTCCATACCCCTTGATCTCTTTAGCCGTAAGGGCCATATCTAACTCCCCCTTGAATATATCCGATGAACTGACATCAACAACTCTATGTGGCAGGGAATTCCACAGATTAACAACTTTCTGAGTGAAGAAGTTTCTCTTCATCTCAGTCCTAAATGGCCTACCCCTTATCCGAAGACTCTGTCCCCTGGTTCTGGACTTCCCCAACATCGGGAACATTCTTCCTGCATCTAACCTGTCCAGTTCCGTCAGAATCTTATACGTTTCTATGAGATCCCCTCTCATTCTTCTAAACGCCAGTGAATAAAGGCCCAGTTGATCCAGTCTCTCCTCATATGTCAGTCCTGCCATCCCTGGAATCAGTCTGGTGAACCTTCGCTGCACTCCCTCAATAGCAAGAATGGCCTTCCTCAGATTAGGAGACCAAAACCGAACACAATATTCCAGTGAGGCCTCACCAAGGCCCTGTACAACTGCAGTAAGAGCTCCCTGCTCCTATACTCAAATCCCCTAGCTATGAATGCCAACATACCATTTGCCTTCTTCATCGCCTGCTGCACCTGCATGTCAACTTTCAATGACTGATGAACCATGACACCCAGGTCTCGTTGCACCTCCCCTTTTCCAAATCTGCCGCCATTCAGATAATTTTTGTTTTTGACCCCAAAATGCATTTGCCCACTCACCTAACCTGTCCAAGTCACCCTGCAGCCTCTTAGCGTCCTCCTCACAGCTCACACCGCCACCCAGTTTAGTGTCATCTGCAAACTTGGAGATATTACATTCAATTCCTTCATCTAAATCGTTATTGTATATTGTAAAGAGCTAGGATCCCAGCACTGAGCCCTGCGGCACTCCACTAGTCACTGCCAGCCATTCTGAAAAGGACCCGTTTATCCCAACTCTCTGCTTCCTGACTGCCAACCAGTTCTCGATCCACGTCAGTACATTACCCCCAATACCATGTGCTTTGATTTTGCACACCAATCTCTTGTGCGGGACCTTGTCAAAAGCCTTTTGAAAGTCCAAATACACCACATCCACTGGTCCTCCCTTGTCAACTCTGCTATTACATCCTCAAAAAATTCCAGAAGATTCATCAAGCATGATTTCCCTTTCATAAATCCATGCTGACTTGGACCGATCCTAGTACGGCTTTCCAAATGCGCATCTATTTCATCCTTTATCATTGATTCCAACATTTTCCCCACTGCTGATGTCAAACTAACCGATCTATAATTACCCATTTTCTCTCTCCTTTTTAAAAAAGTGGTGTTACATTAGCTATCCTCCAGTCCACAGGAACTGATCCAGAGTCGATAGAACATCAGGCGCCAGGAAAACGCACCTCGAGCATTTTAACCTGAGCCCCACGCGGTTGAGTCGACTAAGAATCTCCTCCAGGTTCTGCAGATGCTCGACTGTGTTCCGACCTATGACCAAGATGTCGTCCTGGAAGATCACGGTGTGCGGGACGGACTTTAGTAAACTTTACATGCATCTCTGGAATATCGCCGCCGCTAATTGGATTCCAAACAGGCACCTGTTATAAACAAAAAGACCTTTGTGCGTGTTGATGCAGGTGAGGGCCTTCAATGATTCCTCCAGTTCCTGCGTCATGTAGGCTGAAGTCAGATCCAGCTTCGTGAACGTCTTTCTTCCCACCAGGGTTGCAAAGAGGTCGTCAGCTTTTGGTCGTGGGTATTGGTCCTGCAGGGAGAACCGATTGATAGTTTCTTTGTAATCGCCACAGATTGACGATGCCGTCTCCCTTGAGGACTGGGACAATAGGATTGGCCCACTCACTGAACTCGATCGGTGAAATTATGCACTCTTGTTGCAGCCGGTCGAGCTCAATCACTACCTTTTCTCTCATCATGTACGGTATTGCTCTCGCCTTGTGATGGATGGGTTGCACCCCCGGAATTAGGTGGATCTGCACTTTTGCTCCTTGGAATTTCCCGATGCCTGGTTCGAACAGCGAAGGAAATTTGTTTAAGACCTGGGCACACGAAGTGTCGTCAGCGGGCTATAGCAGTTGGACGTCGTCCCAGTTCCAGCATATCTTTCCCAGCCAGCTCCTGCCGAGCAGCGTGGGACCATCGCCCGGTACTACCCAGAGTGGTAGCTTGTGCATCGCTCCATTGTAGGAGACCTTTACGGCAGCACTGCCGATTACAGGAATCAGTTCTTTTGTGTAAGTTCTTAGTTTCGTGCGAATTGGAGTAAAGACTGGCCTTGAGGCCTTGTTGCACCACAACCTTTCGAAAGTCTTTCTGCCCATGATGGACTGGCTTGTGCCCGTGTCCAGCTCCATTGACACCGGGAGTCCATTTAGTTCAACATTCAGCATTATTGGGGGACAATTCGTGGTGAATGTGTGTACTCCACGTACCTTTGTCTCCTCGGTCTGAGGCTCTGTTTCTTCGTGATCCTCCTCTGCAACATGGTGGTTTGCAGGTTTAACAGGCTTAGCAGCTCGCCTGCACACTCATTGGAGGTGTCCCATTGTTCCACAGCCCTTGCAAACGTATCCTTTGAATCGGCATGAATGGAAACGGTGATCACCCCCGCAGCTCCAACAAGGTGTTAATGGCCTTGCATTTATCACCCTTGATGGTGGACTCTGAGACATCTGCGGACGTATAGCTGCAGGTATGTGTGACCTGCCCTGTACGTTCCGATTCGAAAACAACATCACTTTGTTCACAGTACTTGTAGCAGCACTTGTGTGCTGAGAAATTTGCTTAGTATTGTCACTGGTGACAATGAACGCCTGGGCTATCACTATGGCCTTACTCAAGGTTGGGGTCTCTACAGTCAAAAGTTCGTGGCCAATGCCAAGTACGAAAAAGTCTCTGAGCATGTGCTCCAAATGTCCTTCAAATTCGCAATGTCCTGCAGGCCTCTTAGCTCGGCGACATAACTCGCCACTTCCTGGCCTTCAGACCTTTTGTAGGTGTAGAACCGGTACCTCGCCATCAGAATGCTTTCCTTTGGGTTCAAATGCTCTCAGACCAGTGTGCACAAATCGTCATACGATTTCTCCGTGGGTTTTGCTGGAGAGAGCATATTCTTCATGAGGTTATACGTTGGTGCCCCACAGAAGGTGAGGAGGATTGCCCTTCATTTGGCAGTGCTCTCTTCCCCATCTTGGCCACGAAATAGTCGCTCCACATAAGTTTCACAATCATCGCCCTCCAAAAATTTCTCCAGGATGCCCACTGTTCTCTGCATCTTTGGCTTCGCTATCTGTATCTCATCGCCAGTTGTTGTGTATGGAGAAAGAGTCAGACTGAATACTGTGAGCTCAAAGTAACGTGTGACCGTAGTCTTTTATTGCAGGTCTCCAGAGTGCCTCTCCAACCTGTGAAGCCTTCTTAAATACCTGTGCTCCCAGGGGATTATGGGATTCCTTGGGACGCCAGGGAATGAGCCCTCTGGTGGCTTTACAGAGTAAATACGTCCACATATATAACACTTTTGTTTTTATTTTCAGTTCAGAGGCGTATTCTTCTGATACGCCTCCGACCGCAAATTCAGGGCCATTAATGCGCAGTCGCATGTTTGATGAGGCATACATATAAAAACATGCGCAGTATTAATGGTTCTTTTGAAAAGACGTATACGCTCGCTGAAGACAATTGACACCTATCTTTCTATTTAATTTCTGCTCAGGTTCCAGTAAGCTAGTCATCAGGGTAACATTTGAACTAAACGGTGTCATCAATTACACATGTCTGTATAAATGGAAATGGTCATGAAGGTAAAGTAGCTGGGGTAATGATGCCTCCTTCTATAATAATAACATTTCTATTAATCTTAAATAAGTCAACAACAACATATTGAGCAAATGTAATGGAACATACTGCTCAAATTCATGTCAAATTCATAGTCTGCAATCTAGTCCAATGCATAAGAACAAAGAACATATGAAATAGGAGCAGGAGTAGGCCATTTAGCCCCTCGAGCCTGCTCCACCATTTAATAAGATCATAGCTGATCTGATCATGGGCTCAGCTCCACTTCCCTGCCCGCTCCCCATAACCCTTCATTCCCTTATCATTCAAAAATCTGTCTATCTCCACCTTAAATATATTCAATGACCCAGCCTCCACAGCTCTCTGGGGCAGAGAATTCCACAGATTTACGACCCTGTGAGAGAAGAAATTTCTCGTCATCTCAGTTCTAACTGGGTGACCTCTTAATTTTAAAACTATGCCCCCTAATTCTAGATTCACCTATGGGTGTAGACATCCTCTCAGCATCTACCCTGTTGAGTCCCTTCAGTATCTTATATGTTTCAATAAGGTCACCTCTCATTCTTCTAAACTCCAATGAGTATAGGCCCAAACTGCTCAACCTTTTTTCATAAGTAAACCCCTTCATCTCAGGAATCAACCTAGTGAACCTTCTCTGAACTGCCTCCAAAGCAAGTATATCCCTCCTTAAATAAGGAGACCAAAACTGTGCGCAGTACTCCAGGTGTGGCCTCACCAATACCCTGTACAGTTGTAACAGGACTTCTCTGCTTTTATACTCCATCCCCCTTGCAATAAAGGCCAACATTCCATTTGCCTTCCTGATTATTGCTGTACCTGCATATTAACTTTTTGTGTTTCATGCACAAGGACAACCCAGGTCCTTCTGTACTGCAGCATTTTGTAATTTCTCTCAGTTTAAATAATAATTTGCCTTATTATTTTTCCTGCTAAAATGGATAACCTCATACTTTCCCACATTATACTCCATCTATCAAATGTTTGCCCACTCTTTTAGACTGTCGATATCCCTTTGCATATTTTTTGTGTCCTCCTCACAACTTGCTTTCCCACCTATCTTTGTATCATCAGCAAACTTGGCTATATTACACTCAGTCCCTTCATCCAAGTCAATAATATAGATTGTAAATAGTTGAGGCCCCAGCACCGATCCTGTGTCACCCCACTAGTTACTGTTTTCCAACCGGAAAATTACCCACTTATCCCGACTCTCTGTTTTCTGTTAGTTAGTCAATCTGCTATCCATGCTAATATATTATCCCCAACCCCGTGAGCTCTTATCTTGTGCAGTAATCTTTTATGTGGCACCTTATTTAATGCTTTTTGGAAATCTAAATACACCACATCCACTGGTTCCCCCTCATCCACCCTGCTCATTACATCCTCAAAGAACTCCAACAAATTTGTCAAACATGAGTTCCCTTTCATAAAACCCTTTCATGTTATTATTGATAGTGTCTGTTCAGTATCGATGCTATATTTCTGTTGTCTGCCTGTAGCATCTCATGAATATCAATTGAAGATAATTACCATAAGGTTTCATTTAGTTTTTATTTTTTGTGTCATGTATTCAACCAGCAATGTAACCCATGTATAATCTGACCTAAGTTGTACACTGTGAGAACAATGACCACTAGGCGGTGAACTTGTGGGAGACACTACTAACCTGGACCTTCAGAGATAAAAGGGGAAGCTCCACCCACTTCCTGCACTTGAGTGCTAAGGAATAAAGGACAGGTCACAGACTGACCTTCTCTCAAGCATGGGCCTCCTGTGCATTTATACTGTATAGTAAGGATGTATCACTTTGAATGCAGCACCATAATTTTCCCAGTGACCTTCAAGTCTGCATATGTCGGTTGAGAAAATTGTGCAGACTTCATGAAAGCTTGTTGAACAATTTGCTAGTTGATTTGTTATCGTTCATCAGTTTGCTTCCCGAAAGGGAACTGTATTATATAATCCCAAATCTTATATAGAAATGTTTGTATTATTTATAGATTCTCTATATGTAACTTTCAGTAGGTAATATTAACATTAGTACTTGAGACGGGTTTGTTGGAAATACTTGTGTGCAATCTTCTCTGCTACAGTATTATCAAGTTCCTTTCGAGTTATATCCAATATGGACCAAAAAGACTGCGGCCATGGCTTCCTATACATGCTATCACAGGAACAGAAAGCTTGGGGTCACTGAGGCGAAATGGAGATCTGCACAACTCTCTGTATGAAAGCTGTTTTAAATCAAGGATGCATTCAGAAAAAAGATTAAATAATTAGCCACATAGCCATGGTTAGGTCACTTTAAATGCTAACTAGTATGTGTCAATTTAAATAAATACAAATTACCATTCATATTTAGCTTCATTTCAACAATGTGATTTCATAGTCCCTTATACTCAACATATTTGAAGATACAGAATTAATTAATTCTTTCCAAAATAGAGCAACAGTTTTCTCAGCTGTAATGTTTCATCATTATTAAGTCAGCACAATTATTTTGCATCTTTATGCTTTAATTATTGAAATAGTTATCGTTGCCCGGTTATCACAGTCCATAAGCAAACTAAAGGTCGCCTCTTGTACCTAAAGCAGTTTATTTACCAATCATGTTTCTTACCATTTGGTTTCACATCTTGGAGTTCAGATAAAAGAGAAGCCTTGAGAGCATTTAGGGAATCAGCGTTCAGTTTTTGAGTGCTTGCAATCTGGGAATCTGGAAATAAAAAATATTTCACAAAAATGTTTCATCACACTTTCATTGCTTACATGAAAGCAGCAACATTGGGATCCAGATGCTTGATCAGGACATTGTACTTCTAAATACCGTTTATTCGAATCTGGTTTGAATCAGTCCCATAAAAGAAATACAAAAGCAAAATACTGTGAATACTGGAATCTGAAATAAAAACTCTGTTTTACTCTCCACAGATGTTGCCTGACCCACTAAGATTTCCCCATAAAAGAGATAGATTGTTTCGCATTAGGAGGTTCACTGATCTGACAAGTGTTGTGCACAGATTGCTGCTAACCTCACAGTCTTTCCACTCCGCAAGGGGCGAATCCAGTCGGTGTGGGACAGACTTCACTTTTGCTGTGCTGTCAGTCATCTTAAAGCTAATTTCCAGCTGGACTTCAGCACAACATATCTGCAGCCCCTTTACATGGAAGAACCGGTTGGCATCTGCCATGTGACAATTCCTGGAACATCTTTGTGTTAGAAACAGTGGGCTCAATTTTCCCCAGTGATTTGCACTGTTTTTTTTGTGCGTGCCCCTTTTTTTGGCCTAAATTTAAAAATCCAAGTTTCCCCAATCATTGTGCGCCAGGGTAACTCAGTTAGTTATGATTTTTTTTGGTTAGTTTTTTTTTGCATCATAACCTAATGTCTGCACCAGCTTTTCACAATTATGCAAGCTTGGCCAATTTAAATTTCTCTTCGGACAACGTATGTGACCACTCCCTAAAAACCTTCTGGGCACTTAAGGAAAACCAGCACACATTAAAAAAATCGGCGCAGAAAGCCACCATTGTTTTTATGCAAAGTTTTGGAGAGAGTCAAGAACACATAAATATGCATAATCAAGCTTAAATTTTTAAAACTTAAAATGCAGGAAATGGAATTTTAATGGAATTCTTTAAGTTTTGATTTTTTTTAAACTGACACGTCACCACCGAACGTCTCCAAACTGGGCTCGAGGGGTCAGCCGGCAGAATTGGTCCCTCGCCCGGACACAGGGGCTTGGCTTGAAAATAAGCCCATGGATGGGGGGGGTTGTGGAATGTGAATGGAAGGTATGAGTAGCCTTATACTTTGCATCAAATGAAGCCCGGGGTGGGGGGGGAGGGATTCCCGATCATTGCGCCTGCTCAGACCTGGGTTTGGTCCATACTAGGGCATCGACCTTGGGGTGAGAGAGATCAAAGAACCTTGTCCTGCCTGCTGTTTTGAGCTCCTTGCAAAGGTACGATTTAATCATTGGGGAAATATTGACAATGTGATACCTTGTGCAAGCCTCCTGCATGATGGTGCTGCGGAGGAGACATTGCATGAGGAACCTCTGAGCACGTAGGGTGATGGGGCAGGAGGCCTTACCCATGTTGGGTATATCGAAACAGGTGTTCGTACCTACACCTGAGTGATGCAGACTGTGACAGAACGCTGCATTTCTGCAAAAAAGTTGTAACTGAGATTTGTGAGATAGTAAAAAGCAGACCTGCAACCTAGAAGCGTCAGGAGGACTGCTTTGTTAGTTGAAGTGAAGGTTACAGCTGCACTTTCATTCTACTCTAGGGGAGAGTGGAGAGCACCAGTTCCCACTGTCATAGGAGAGAGAGTGGAGAGCACCAGTTCCAACTGTCACAGGACAGGAGAGCGGAGAGCACCAGTTCCCACTGTCACAGGACGGGAGAGTGGAGAGCACCAGTTCCAACTGTCACAGGACGGGAGAGTGGAGAGCACCAGTTCCCACTGTCACAGGACGGGAGAGTGGAGAGCACCAGTTCTAACTGTCATAGGAGAGAGAGTGGAGAGCACCAGTTCCCACTGTCACAGGACGGGAGAGTGGAGAGCACCAGTTCCAACTGTCACAGGATGGGAGAGTGGAGAGCACCAGTTCCAACTGTCACAGGACGGGAGAGTGGAGAGCACCAGTTCCAACTGTCACAGGACGGGAGAGTGGAGAGC
The DNA here is from genome assembly GCF_044704955.1 of Pristiophorus japonicus. Classification (NCBI taxonomy): domain Eukaryota; kingdom Metazoa; phylum Chordata; class Chondrichthyes; family Pristiophoridae; genus Pristiophorus; species Pristiophorus japonicus. The sequence continues at coordinate 177,627,003 of NC_091984.1, forward strand.
ACCAGTTCCAACTGTCACAGGAGCATCCAGTCGTGCCCCGGTAACTGCCCCCAAAGGAAGTGGAGTGTGGGAAATTGCACTCCGCTTCCATTGAGGGGTGGTAAGGCCAATTCTGTGGCAGGAGCGGGACTTGCACGCTGGGGGCAAAAATTCCCGGCCCCAGAAGGTTACCGCCCCCAAGATGGGAGCCTGTGCGGGGAGGCAGAGGGAAGATGAGGGGAGGTGGGGGGGCGGAGAAACCCAGGGCGGGGCACAGGAGGGGCCACATTGCAGCGGAGGTCTGGGGGGGCAAAGTGTGTTGGAAGGGTGGGCCTGGGGGCTCTGTGCCTCGGTGCGGGGAGTATTCAGAGTGGGGTGGACGGGTTGACTGCGCAGATGGCGTTTGGTGGATGTGGTGTGGTTGGCGTTGCGGGGGCGTGGGTCCAGGGTGGCCGGGGCTAGGGGCTCGACATCTGGGGGTGTTCGGCATTTGGGAAGGATTCTGACGGGACGGGGCGGGTTGGGTGCGGGGGAGTGTTCCCGGTGTTGGGTGGGTCCGAAGCCGGGGGGGGAGGGATTGCTCTTGGGATGGGGGGTGGGCTGTTTGGGGCTGGGATTGGGAGACTTCTTCACTCAGGGAGTTGTTGGCCTGTGGGGTTCCCTGCCGTGGAGAGTTGTTGATGCCAGTTCATTGGATGTATTCGAGAGGGAGTTGGATGTGGTCCTTGCGGCTGGGGGGGTGTGGAGGGGGCGTGGGGGGGGAGGTGTTGGGGTGGGTGATCAGCCATGATCTTGTTGAATAGCAGTGCAGGCTCGAAGGGCCGAATGGCCTACTTCTACACCTATTTTCTATGTTTCCATACATCTGGATCATTCCAGACCACAACTGGGGATGTGTGCACCATTTCTCAACATGCAACACATATCTGCATTTGGCAGGTGACTGCTGCACTATATGCCCAGAGGAGTGAATACATAAAGTTCCCATGACCGCCCAGGCAATGCATGACAGGGCTGTGGGCCTCTCCAGGATTGCTGGCTTCCCAAAGGTACAGGGCTGCATTGATTGTTCCCACATTGCCTTGCAAGCACCTTCGAAGGATTCCGAGATGTACAGGAACAGAAGAGGCTTCCACTCTGATAATGCGTAGCTCGTGTGTGACGACATGCATCGCATCGTGTCAGTTGATGCAAGATACCCTGGGAGCACCCATGATGCATTCATCCTACACGAGAGCATTATATCTGCCATGTTTCAGCAGCAGCCAGAAGGGCAGGGCTGGGTGACAAAGGGTATGGCCTCAACACCCGGCTCACGACGCCCTTACGCATAACCTGGATGGAAGCTGACCAGGAACACAACATGTCACACATTGTGACACGCAGCAAAATAGAGAGGACCATGGCATCTTCAAGCAGCATTTCCGATGCCTGGCTCATTCCGGAGGCTACTTGCAATACTCCCCTGAGATTGCCGGTCAGTTCACTGTTGTATGCTGCATGCTGCATAACTTAGCCATCATGAGGCAGCAGCAACTGGTAGTAGAAGACCCACCTGAGGTGAGAGTGGCTGTTGATGATGAGGAAGATGCAGACGAGGAGAAGGAGGAGGACGAGGATGAGGAAGCCATGCAACTACCTGAACCAGGAACACGATGGCGTAGGAGGGCGGGCCATCATGCCCCTTTAACGATTGCTTGCGGCAGCAGCTCATCCGTAAATGCTTTGCTGCCTGAAGGCTCAGCGGCAACTAATGCAAATGGACCATGTTTACTGTTTGGACCTGTTTCGTAATGTTGTGTTGTGTTAATGGAACAAATGATAGAAATAATTATTGTTTACTTCAAAAAGTTGTGTTAATAATGGAATAATGGAAATGATTCAGTTATAATTTAAAATATATTTTATTCAAAAATTTAACCAACATTTGTTTGTACTTAACTTAACTATAACAAAAATATTCTTGTATCAAACTTTAAAGTTTTCAGTTAAGATCACTTACAAACTTTAACATCACGTACAAACTCAAAGATCACTTAAAAACTTTAAGATCACTTACAAACGTTTAAAGTGACAAATTTACATAACTTACAAAAAACTTTTAATTTGAGAAGTTACAACAAAAATAAACAACAACAACAACAACAGCAGCAGCAAAGAAAGGCTGTACCCATCTCTCCTCCACCTTATTCTAAGACCGCCCGCTGCGCTTGGTCTTGTTGACTCCACCCCTGCCCGCAGGCGGTGACGCAGCGTTTCTCGGGTTGGTACCAAGCTTATTCTTTCGAACATCTCGGGTACTGCGCATTTCTTGATGGGGGTGGTGGGGGGGGGGGGGGGGCAGTGGCAGCGGTGATAATGTGGAGGGCCCAGCTTGGGCCTCTTCAGAGGCTGGTCTGGGGATTGGAATTGGAGTAACAGTTGGTTCTGTCAATGGGCGCGGAATCTGGGTATGTTCCCTTATTGCAGCAGCTAACTTTGCCATCCCCTACCTCAAGTGCCCTGATAATGCGTCAACCACCTGCAACATTCCCTCCCTCATGTTTGTGACAGTATCTCAGCTACCAGTGACATGCCCTCCCTCATGTTGAGCAACAGTGTGTCAACTACCTGCAACATGCAGCAATGAATGAATATGATATAATTGGCATCACGGAGACATGGCTCCAGGGTGACCAAGGCTGGGAACTCAACATCCAGGGGTATTCAACATTCAGGAAGGATAGACAGAAAGGAAAAGGAGGTGGGGTAGCGTTGCTGGTTAAAGAGGAAATTAACGCAATAGTAAGGACGGACATTAGCTTGGATGATGTGGAATCTGTATGGGTAGAGCTGTGGAATACCAAAGGGCAGAAAACGCTAGTGGGAGTTGTGCACAGACCACGAAACAGCAGTAGTGAGGTTGGGGACAGCATCAAACAAGAAATTAGGGACGCGCGCAATAAAGGTACAGCAGTTATCATGGGCGACTTTAATCTATATATCGATTGGGATAACCAAACTGGTAGCAATACGGTGGAGGAGGATTTCCTGGAGTGTATTAGGGATGGTTTTCGAGGCCAATATGTCGAGGAACCAACGAGAGGGCTAGCCATCCTAGACTGGGTAATGTGTAATGAGAAAGACTAATTAGCAATCTTGTTGTGCGAGGCCCCTTAGGGAAGAGTGACCATAATATGGTACAATTCTTTATTAAGATGGAGAGTGACACAGTTAATTCAGAGACTCGGGTCCTGAACTTAAGGAAAGGTAACTTCGATGGTATGAGGCGTGAATTGGCTGGAATAGACTGGCAAATGATACTTAAAGGGTTGACAGGCAATGGCAAACATTTAAAGATCACATGGATGAACTTCAACAATTCTACATCCCTGTCTGGAGTAAAAATAAAACTGGGAAGGTGGCTCAACCGCGGCTAACAAGGGAAATTAAGGATAGTGTTAAATCCAAGGAAGAGGCATATAAATTGGGCAGAAAAAGCAGCAACCCTGAGGACTGGGAGAAATTTAGAATTCGGCAGAGGAGGAAAAAGGATTTAATTAGGAGGGGGAAAATAGAGTATGAGAGGAAGCTTGCCGGGATCATAAGAACATAAAAAGACTGCAAAAGCTTCTATAGATATGTGAAGAGAAAAAGATTAATGAAGACAAATGTAGGTCCCTTGCAGTCAGATTCAGGTGAATTTATAATGGGGAACAAAGAAATGGCAGACCAGTTGAACAAATACTTTGGTTCTGTCTTCACGAAGTACTAGGGGACCAAGGGTCTAGTGACAAGGAGGAACTGAAGGATATCCTTATTAGGCGGAAAATTGTGTTAGGGAAATTGAGCGGATTGAAGGTTGATAAATCTCCGGGGCCTGATAGTCTGCATCCCAGAGTACCTAAGGAAGTGGCCCTAGAAATAGTGGCTGCATTGGTGATCATTTTCCAACAGTCTATCGACTCTGGATCAGTTACTATGGACTCGAGGATAGCTAATGTAACACTACTTTTTAAAACAGAAGGGAGAGAAAAAACAGGTAATTATAAACTGGTTAGACTGACATCAGTAGTGGGGAAAATGTTGGAATAAATGATTAAAGATAAAATAGTAACGCATTTGGAAAACAGTGACAGGATCGGTCCAAGTCAGCATGGATTTATGAAAGGGAAATCATGCTTGACAAATCTTCTGGAATTTTTTGAGGATGTAACTAGTAGGGTGGACAAGGGAGAACCAGTGGATGTGGTGTATTTGGACTTTCAAAAAGCTTTTGACAAGGTCCCACACAAGAGATTGGTGTGCAAAATCAAAGCACATGGTATTGGAGGTAATTTACTGACATGGATAGAGAATTGGTTGGCAGACAGGAAGCAGAGAGTTGGGATAAACGGGTCCTTTTCAGAATGGTAGTCAGTGACTAGTGGGGTGCCGCAGGGCTCAGTGATGGGACCCCAGCTCTTTACAATATACATTAATGATTTAGATGAAGGAATTGAGTGTAACATCTCCAAGTTTGCAGAGGACACTAAACTGGGTGGCAGTGTGAGCTGTGAGGAGGACGCTAAGAGGCTGCAGGGTGACTTGGACAGGTTAGGTGAGTAGGCAAATGCATGGCAGATGCAGTATAATGTGGATAAATGTGAGGTTATCCACTTTGTGGGCAAAAACACCAAGGCAGAATATTATTTGAATGGCGGCAGATTAGGAAAAGGGGAGATGCAACAAGACCTGGGTGTCATGGTTCATCAGTCATTGAAAGTTGGCATGCAGGTACAGGAGGCGGTGAAGAAGGCAAATGGTATGTTGGCCTTCATAGGTAGGTGATTTGAGTATAGGAGCAGGGAGGTCTTACTGCAGTTGTACAGGGCCTTGGTGAAGCCTCACCTGGAATATTGTGTTCAGTTTTGGTTTCCTAATGTGAGCAAGGACATTGTTGCTATTGAGGGAGTGCAGCGAAGGTTCACCAGACTGAATCCCGGGATGGCTGGACTGACATATGAGGAGAGACTGGATCAACTGGGCCTTTATACACTGGAGTTTAGAAGGATGAGAGGGGATCTCATAGAAACATATAAGATTCTGACGGAACTGGACAGGTTAGATGCGGGAAGAATGTTCCCGATGTTGGGGAAGTCCAGAACCAGGGGACACAGTCTTAGGATAAGGGGTAGGCCATTTAGGACTGAGATGAGGAGAAACTTCTTCACTCAGAGAGTTGTTAACCTGTGGAATTCCCTACCACAGAGAGTTGTTGATGCCAGTTCATTGGATATATTCAAGAGGGAGTTAGATAAGGCCCTTATGGCTAAAGGTATCAAGGGGTATGGAGAGAAAGCAGGAAAGGGGTACTGAGGGAATGATCAGCCATGATATTATTGTATGGTGGTGCAGGCTCGAAGGGCTGAATGGCCTACTCCTGCACCTATTTTCTATGTTTCTACGTAACATTCCTCCCTGATGTTCACTGACAGTGCATCAGCTACCTGCGACATTCCCTCCCTCATGTGCACTGACGTTGTTTCCGCTGCCTGAGGCATTCCCTCCGTCATGTTTCCGGACAGTGTTCCCATTTCTCATGAGAGTGTTGTTACTTCTCCCATCAGTCCTGATTCCTCATCAGCCACCCCACTGATGGTGTCCAGGAGTGATCGCGTAAGTTCAATGCTCTCCACATTCATTGCCATCATGTGAACCACATCTGTTAGATCCTGCACCTCAGGAGAGCGCTGTCAAGCTCTCCTTCCCCTCCTCACTCTGGGTGAGGCTCGCAGCATCCCACTGGGACCCGCAGCCTCGGATGGTGGGGCCCTGGGTGTGTCTCACTCATCCCACTGGGACCCACAACCTCGGACGGTGGGGCCCTGGGTGTGTCTTGCTGCATCCCACTGGGACCCGCAGCCTAGAATGATGGGGCCTTGGGTGTGCCCCACTGCAACCCACTGGAATCCCTAGCCTCGGACTGTGGGAAACCATGGAATGTCCCAGCAACACTCGTACCACTAAGGAAAGGGGCTGGCAGCTCAATGGACGGCACCTGCACCTTGTCCAAAGTGAGTACAACAGTGGGGGCGTTATCCATCCCCTCCCCCTCCCCCTCACCCTCATGCTCTTAGTCTGGAAGGTGGGATTGGATGATGTTCTCCTCTTCAGGCTCGGCCACGTCTGAATCTTCAGCTGCATCGTCAGGGTTGGCCTCAAGGTTTGCAAAATATAACAGAACAGTTAAATGGTTAGCAGCAGAGGAGGGGGCAGGGTGGGATGAGTAGGCTCACATAGCGCAGGCAGCAGGCTGATTTGAAGGACCACGATGAATGATAGCACATTGCATCAACCGAAGCTTGGCTGATGGAGACATCCCCATGAACCGAAGATTGGCTTGCCCCCATAGTACTTAACATTTAGCAAAGCCAGACTGTGCAGACTGTGGGATTTGCAGGACTTATCCTCTCTCTCGAGCGTGGGCCCAGCTTGTGCAGTGGTGGTTGCTTTTTTCCAGGCAGGACCCATCAAAGCAGCGACCCTCTCTTCCAAGGGTGTCAGTGGCTGCAGATTTGCCGGGCCTCCTCCTGTTCGAGTTCTTTCCCATTTGTTGTATGCCATCTTCCTCTGCAAAGATGAAAATATAACTTTTTAGAGAGGGTGTCTTTCTGCTGGGTGGGACATTTACAACTGGTCACATTTACAATTGCAATTCCAGTGAATAAATGAAAATATTACTTACAATAACGACTTGAGCAAGGTCCTGCCACTTCTTTTTGCCTCCAGACCTTGAGGTGGTCACCATTGCACAGTAATCTTCTGCAAGTTGGCTACAGCATTTCTTCACTTCTTTTGGTGGAACATTTATGTGACCTCTGCTGGTGTCCAGCTCATGCCATCTGGCCTCAATCGCAATAACTAGTGCCTCCACTTCATCCTGTAAGATATTCTTGGTCCTTGAGCCGTGTTGCATCTTGTATTGCAGCTCCGATTTTTCCAATGAGAATTAAAGTTTTCACACACAACTGGCGCTTTAAAAATGGCTGAATGCAGACTGAGAACTGTACTGGGCATGCGCGTCCATAGGAATAATGTCAAAAACGTCCTTTTTTTTCGTGCATGCGCAGATGGGGGCTGCATCGTTTTTTTCGGCGCAGACAATAAGCTCCACCCCCCGAAGCTACAGGGCAGGCTGCGCAGCGCCAATTTCAAAAAATAGAATAGGGAAACTTGCTACTTTTTTTCTGGAGTAGTAGGGGCCAAGAAAAACGGGCGTAACTCTGGCAATACGCCAAAAAAAGGCACTGGGGAAAATTGAGCCCAGTGCAACAGGCGGAGTTTTGCTGGTGGGTCATGGGTGGGGTGGGGCGCGGCAGTGGGCGGTCGTAAGGAAACCTTTGATCATGACTTGCATTCAGATTCTAAATAGGTTTGCAAAGATTCACTCTAGAGGAATTGTAAAGATGTTTTAAATTTATTCTTTGCGCTTTGTCTGGTAGTACTGAATAGCCGATATCTTACTGCATACATTTACGATGCCTCCACATAACAGCCAGAAAAGTCCAGTCTCCCGTGACCCCACCACCTCTGGTGAGCAAATGATTTCATTTATCTCACAGTTTACTAAAAGCCGCAGACACTGTCTAGACTCACACGTAAACAAATGATTTTGTGCGCAATGTATTGGCCGGTTGTTAGGGTACAGAATTATACAGCAACATGGGTAGAAATTGGTCTGAGCGGTCTGATATTAACAGTGGAAACGAATATTGGGTGGAGGGTATAACTGGCAGTCCATACCATACCGCCCGTTTTACGCGTTTGCTACAGACCAATTTCTAAATGAGTCACAGACAAGCAATGTCGACTGGTTCAAGCGCAAACCGACACATATCTTCTTAGGGTTCAGTAATGTAACAGCACGTAAGTCTATCGGAGTATCAATACTTGCTTGCAATAATGGCCATTGCTGTCACAACTACGAGGCAAGAAAGGCAGAATGTAAGAATAATGCAGAGATTTCTGTCTCTATTTCTTGGTCCTGTCAATCGAGCCCAGTTGAATCCTAAGTGAGAATATAGAAATAAAGCAAACTTAAACAATGAAGAAATGAACGATAAAACAGTTTTTACAAAATTAAAATCTATATAGGTTTTAATACTATTAATTACCTTTGTTGATGAATAGATAGTTTTCACTGTCATATGTGTGTAAACTCTGGATGGTGTCTGTAGAAGGTCCTTCGTCCATTGTACTTGATTGATTCACATTTGCGAATGTAACTGGAACTGTTGAACCTATGTGGTTTCAATGCTGAAATCAAATGCCCTGTGTAAATATATACATATAATTTTGCTGTCTCAACGATTCTCACATGGGGATTTTATGAATTACAGATGCACTGAGGAAAAAAAAACTTTTACAGTACAGCACAGTGAAAGGAACTGAAACTGTGAGTGTAACCAATGCATTTGCACTGAAGAAGACCTATACTGCTGAACCAAAGTAAGGTTCAGCCAAACTTGAACTACCACAGCCTTAGAAGTCATGAGCCCTGTGGACAAGGTCATGATTGAGTTTTAGGCGCCGTCGCTGTTTTATTTTTTTCAGTAACCCGAGGCAAATTCGTTCTCATCCGGAAAGCAATCAAGTCCTCACCAACTACTGTTAACGGCCGCCCCAAATGGATGTCGCACAAAATGAGGTAAATTGATGTGGGGGCATGGTGGTAGCTGGAGCAGCACAAACCTTAAGTGCAACGCCGTCCTGGTGGTGTTGCACGAGGGATCCGGGACCAATCTGTAGTCCTGGTGCGGCGTTGCTGCTTCGCCGTGCGTTTGTGTGCGAGGCTGTGAAGCTCGCAACGCATAGTGGGCAGTGAGGATCTCTGAAATTTAAAGGCCCATACATATTGAAGCAAAGGAAAATAAACATAGAAACATAGAAAATAGGTGCAGGAGCAGGCCATTCGGCCCTTCAAGCCTGCACCGCCATTCAATATGATCATGGCTGATCATGCAACTTCAGTACCCACCTCTGCCTTCTCTCCATGATCCCTTTAGCCATAAGGGCCACATCCAACTCCCTTTTGAATATATCCAATGAAATGGACTACATGCTTTCTGTGGCAGAGAATTCCACAGGTTCACAATTCTCTGGGTGAAAAAGTTTCTCCTCATCTCGGTCGTATATAACTTACCCCTTATCCTTAGACTGTGACCCCTGGTGCTGGACTTCCCCAACATCGGGAACATTCTTCCTGCATCTAACCTGTCCAGTCCCGTCAGAATTTTATACGTTTCTATGAGATCCCCACTTATTCTTCTAAATTCCAGTGAGTATAAGCCTAGCCAATCCAGTCTTTCCTCATATATCAGTCCTGCCATCCCGGGAATCAGTCTGGTGAACCTTCACTGCACTCCCTCAATAGCAAGCACATCCTTCCTCAGATTATGAGACCAAAACTGCACACAATACTCAAGGTCTGGTCTCACCAAGGCCCTCTACAACTGCAGCAAGACCTCCCTGCTCCTATACTCAAATCCCCTTGCTATGAAGGCCAGCATGCCATTTGCTTTCTTTACTGCCTGCTGTACCTGCATGCTTACCTTCAATGACACCCAGGTCTCGCTGCACCTCCCGTTTTAGTAATCTGTCACCATTCAGATAATAATCTGCCTTCCTGTTTTTGCCACCAAAGTGGATAACCTCACATTTATCCACATTACACAGCATCTGCCATGCATTTGCCCATTCACCTAACCTGTCCAAGTCCCCCTGCAGCCTCTTAGCATCCTCCTCGCAGCTTGCACTGCCACCCAGCTTAGTGTCATCTGCAAACTTGGAGATATTACATTCAATTCCTTCATCTAAATCATTAATGTATATTATAAATAGCTGGGGTCCCAGCACTGAACCCTGCGGTAGCCACTAGTCACTGCCTGCCATTCTGAAAAGGACACGATTATTCCCACTCTTTGCTTCCTCGGTCCTCTTGTATTTTCGGGAGGTTATTCGTGTCTTCCTTAGTGAAGACAGAACCAAAGTATATGTTCAACTGGTCTGCCATTTCCTTGTTCCCCATTATGAATTCACCTGATTCTGACTGCAAGGGACCTACATTAGTCTTCATTAATCTTTTTCTCTTCACATATCTATAGAAGCTTTTGCAGTCAGTTTTTATGTTCCCTGCAAGCTTACTCTCATACTCTATTTTCCCCCTCCTAATTAAACTCTTAGTCTTCCTCTGCTGAATCCTAAATGTCTCCCATTCCTCAGGTTTGCTGCTTTTTCTGGCCAATTTATATGCCTCTTTCTTGAATTTAACACTTTCCCTAATTTCACTTATTAGCCACACCTGTGCCACCTTTCTTTTTTTTATTTTTATGTCACACAGGGATGTACAATTGTTGTAGTTCATCCATGTGATCTTTAAATGTCTGCCATTGCCTATCCACCATCAACCCTTTAAGTATCATTCGCCAGTCTATCCTAGCCAGTTCACATCTCATACCGTCGAAGTTTCCTTTCTTTAAGTTCAGGACCCGAGTCTATGAATTAACTGTGTCACTCTCCATCTTAATGAAGAATTCTACCATATTATGGTCACTCTTCCCCAAAGGGCCTCGTATGACCAGATTGCTAATTAATCCTCTTTCGTTACACAAGACCCAGTCTAGGATGACCTGCTTTCTAGTTGGTTCCTCGACATATTGGTCTAGAAAACCATCCCTTATACATTCCAGGAAATCCTACTTCACAGTATTGCTGTCAGTTTAGTTAGCCCAATCAATATGTAGATTAAAGTCGCCCATGAGAACTGCTGTATCCTTATTGCATGTGTCCCTAATTTCCTGTTTGATGCCATCCCCAACCTCCCTACTACTGTTTGGTGGTCTGTACACAACTCCCACTAACGCTTTCTGCCCTTTGGTGTTTCTCAGCTCTACTCATATAGATTCCACATCATCCATGCTAATGTCCTTCCTTACTATTGCGTTAATCTCCTCTTTAACCAGTAACGCTACCCCACCTCCTTTTCCTTCCTGTCTATCTTTCGTGAATATTGAGTACCCCTGGATATTGAGTTCCCAGCCTTGGTCACCTTGGAGCCATGTCTCCATAATCCCAATTACATCATATCCGTTAACATCTATCTGTGCAGTTAATTCATTCACCTTATTACGAATGCTCCTTGCATTGAGACTCAGAGCCTTCAGGCTTGTTTTTTTAACACTCTTTGTCCTTTTAGAATTCTGTTGTAATGTGGCCCTTTTTGATTTTTGCCCTTGTTTTCTCTGCCCTCCACTCTTGCTTTTCTCCTTCCTACTTTTTGCTTCTGCCCCCTTTTTACTTCCCTCTGCCGCCCTGCATAGATTCCCAAACCCCTGCCATTTTAGTTTAAACCCTCCCCAACAGCACTAGCAAACACTCCACCTATGTCATCGGTTCTGGTCCTGCCCAGGTAAAGACTGTCCAGTTTGTACTGGTCCCACCTCCCCTAGAACCGGTTCTCACCCCCTTGCACCATTCCTCAAGCCACATATAAAATGCACTGATTCAATACATTCTTCAGCCCTTTCTGTCTTTTAACAAATAATCAATATTTAAAAGTTCCAATTGCCAATATTCAGCACTTAAAGCTGAATTACCTTCCCAAACTCAACAAATGGAAACACAGCCTCAGTGCTACCACAAATGGCTCAGCAAGCCAGGGAAGGGGCACTCAGGTTCTCGGACACAGCATTCTAGCTTTGTGTAGGTGGTCAACACTGCAAAACAGGTCCTCTACCCACAGGGACCAGGAGGCCCCCCAGAAAGAACAATGTGGGAGTACATTACCAAGGCCATCAATGCCAGCAGTGTCAACCCCACCACCTGGCTCCTGTGCCCAAAGAAGCTCTATGACCTCAGACTAGTCAAGGTCAGTGAATGCATCTTCAAAAGACATCACTTACCAACTGAACCACTAGCCTCACACACTGCTCAATGCAAGACCCCTTGGTTAAGATCACATTTAGACTAGTGCGTACAGTTCTGGTCGCCATATTATAAGAAGGATATAGAGGCACTGGAGAGGGTGCAGAGATGATTTACAAGGATAATACCAGAAATGTGAGGGTATACATCTCAGGAAAGGATGAATAGGCTGGGTCACTTTTCTCTTGAAAAAAGAAGGCTGAAGAGTGACCTAATAGAGGTCTTTAAAATTATGAAAGGTTTTGATAGGGTGGATACAGAATGTTTCCACTTGTTGGGAAGAGCATAACTGGAGCATCAATATAAGATAGTCACCAAGAAATCCAATAGAGAATTCGGAAGAAAATTCTTTACCCAAAGAGTGGTGCGAATGTGGAACTCAATATCAGAGGGAGTGGTTGAAGCGAATAGTGTAGATGCATTTAAGGGGAGGCTAGACAAGCATATGAGGGAGAAGGGAATAGAAAGTTATGCTGATAGATTTAGATGAGGAAATACAGGAGGAGGCTCGAATGGAGCATAAATGCTGGCACGGACTGGTTGGATCGAATGGCCTCTTTATGTGCCATATATCCTATGTAATCCTATGACCTGCTGAGTATTCAGAGCATGTTCTGTCTTCAAGGCCTTTACTTACCATCCGAGCCATTGCAAGCATCCAGCAGCACTGCCAAAACACTTAAAACGTTTTTCCCCTCTATTCCAGCAAGCTACCACTTCAATAAAATAAAACAACCCAGTCCAAACCTTTCTATTCAAACTTACCCAACTGAAGTGTGTGTCCCTTTAATAGCTGCAGATATTGCCTCTGTCAGCGTCTGTCAGCCTGTTTGCACACCCGGTTAAATAGGTATGCTTAGCACCCAGCGCTGACTTGAGTGCTAGTGCCGAAGTTCGCAGGGTGACTTCAAGTCGGCGTTGCATGCCGACTTGATGTCACCATGCTGCCATTTTTTTTAGGGTGCTGCCGAGGATGACCAATACAGCGATGCCCACCGGGACCGCCTCCAATTGGTGCAAAAGCAGTACCACCATTTATTCATGCATCGCTGGCGCTATCAGGTGGCGGTAAGGGCATCAATTTCTCGCCCAATTACCTTAACTACATTGACCCCGTCAGGCTAGATTTTGATACACCAGCCTTTGGAGTGGAACTTGAACTCACAACCATTCTGACTCTGAGGCGAGGGTGCTACCCATTGAGTCATGGCTGACACACTATCAGAAACTCTTGAAATATATATATTGTCCCTCACTCCTAACGACACAGAGTTCAGATGTTTATATCCAGGCCAACTCGCTTGCAGTGTAAGTCCAAGGACGGCTTGTGATTTTTCGGCAGATGATTTTCATGATTTTTTTTATCTGGGATAGCGATTTGAAAGATTGCTCATCCTTTAACAATGTAGAACAATTTCAGCAATAAATCCCCACATATAACAGGACTTCTTTTAAAAACAAATCATTGGGCTATGACACACTGTTGGGATGAAGTAGGGGGAGTTGTACGCTATTCCTGGCTGTCATTGATGGTGACATGTGGCGACAACATTCATAAGAACTACTTCACGCCCAAGGTTGACATCTTGTAGTATGCTGACCCACTCCGACCCTCTGTCCTCAGCCTCCTACACTGTTCTAATGAAGCTCAATGGAAGCTCAAGGAACAGCACCTTGTCATTCGATTAACCACTTTGCAGCCTTCCAGACTCAACTTTGAGTTCAAGAATTCCAGATTGCAACCAGTGCTCTTATTTTTAGGGGGGACAAAAGCTGCTGGTAATTATTATATTCTTGCCATTTGCAACTCCTCTAGACCCATCTTTTGTTTCTTTACTTGTCCCATTAACACCCCTTTTGCCCTGCACTATCATCCATTTTGTCATTTACTCTCTGCTGTCTTCCAGCCTATCACAGAAATTCCCTTTTGTTTTTCCTTCCCATGCCCCTTTCCCTGTTACATCTCTAAATGTTTCCAGTTCTATGAAAGGTCATCAACCTGAAATGTTAACTCTATTTCTCTCTCCACAGATGCTGACTGACTTGCTGAGTATTTCCAGCATTTTCTGTGTTAAATTAAGAAAAAAAACAGTTTCGATGCTTGAAATATAGCAGCACAGAGGTAAAATTAATGTTTATTTTGAGCTTTCAAGTAAATTGTATTTTGAATACTGCAATTGTTCCCATATATAGCAAATGATATGGAATTAAAAGCTGGCATCAACTGATTGGGCTACTACTGCTTGTGCTTAACTGTTCTAATAGCGAAAAATTGGTGACATGCAAAAAATAGGTAGGACTAATCAGCTTGAAGCTACCTTTTAATTCCAGGTTGTTTACTATATGTGGGAATAACTACAGTATTATTTTAAGACATTGACGAATGATATGAACTTATAGCCAAGTATTGCCAGAAATGGCATCTTGAATCAGAGTGTGTCCTCCATCTTTTGTACATTTGTACAATGCCAGTGGCTCTCTTCAACTCACTATCATCCTAAATGTTAAATTTCAGCATGATGCTCATCCAGTCTAATGAGTGTCACATTCCACTTGTCACTAACCTACAAACACCACCTAAAAACGACTGAGAAAGTAGAAACCCGAAATAACAACATGCCGATTCTGCTCCTCAGATTGCTGAACCAGCTGCTAAAGGAAGTTGCCTCAACTCAAGTATATTTGGAACAGCAGTTGACTATTAATCCCATCGAGGTTGTTCTGCCACTCAGTGACAACATGCTGATCTGCATCCTAACTCCATTTGGCTCCATATCCCTTAATACCCTTATTATCTTATCAAAGTATAACATTGTCCGCGGCAATCTGGCCTGTCAGTAACTGCATCAAAGTTGGAAATTCACCTCGAACTGTAGAAACACATTCAAAATTGATAGCTGTCTTGCCAACTTTTGTGGTCAGCCACTTGCCTGACAGGCACATGAGTAGATTTAAGATTTTTGAAACTAAGCTATTGGAAAGTCCAGGTAAATAGAGTTTTAATTTCCATGATATAAAACAACAACTTGTTTTTATATAGCACCTTTAACATAGTAAAACATCCCAAGACCCTTTATAGGAGTCTTATATAATAAAATTTGACACATACGGAGAAATGAGGACAGATAGCCAAAAGCTTGGTCAAAGAGGTAGGTGTTAAGGAGTGTCTTAAAGGAGCAAAGAGTGGTAAAGAGGTGGAGAGGTTTTGGGAGGGAATTTTAGAGATTAGGGTCCTGGCAGCTGAAGGCACAGCCACCAATGATTGAGCGATTAAAATCAAGGATGGTCAATGGCCACAATTGGAGGAATGCAGATATCTCGGAGGATTGTGGGGCTGGAGGAGATTACAGAGATAGGGAGGAGCGAGGCCATGGAGAGATTTGAAATCTAATATGAAAATGTAGGTCAGTGAGTACGGGGGTGATGGGTGAGCAGGACTTGGCGCGAGTTAGGACACGGGCAGCCGAGTTTTGGATCACCTCTAGTTTACGTAGGGTAGAATGTGGTAGGCCAGCCAGGAGTGCGTTGGAATAGTCAAGTCTAGAGGTAACAAAGGCATGGATGAGGGTTTCAGCAGCAGAAGAGCTGAGGCAAGGGTGGAGATGGGCAATGTTACCGAGGTGGAAATAGGCGTTTTTTGTTATACCGCAGATGTAGTCCGAAGCTCATTTCAGGATGAAATATGACACCAAGGTTGCAAATAGTCTGGTTCAGCCTCAGACAAATGTTAGGGAGAGGTGGATGGAGTCAGTGGCTAGGGAATGGGGTCGTGACGGGGACCGAAAACAATGGCGTCGGTCTTCCCAATATTTAATTGGAGAAAATTATTGCTCATCCAGAACTGAATGCAGGACAAGCACAGCATCTGGGAGCCATATGGCTGCACTGGTGCAACTTAACTAAATTGTGGTATTAAGAGGCCATCCCGGGCCTCTCGGGCAGCAATGTGCACCACTTCTGGTGCCATATCCACCTTGGGTTTCTCCTCCTCCTCAAGTTCCACCTGCCCCACCGAAGAGGCTGTGCGCTCTGCACCTTGCTCCTCCTGCAATTCCAAACCTCGCTGCTGCGCTATATTGTGCATACTGAAGGACTTCTGCAGATCTGTCAAGGCATCTGCAATGCATCTTCAGCATGCCGATTGCTTGCTCTATTACACATCTGGTCATCATGTGGCTTTCATTATAGCGCTATTGGCCTCATTGCTTGACCTCCTCAAGGGTGTCATGAACCACGACATCACATCTTCAGTGGTAGCCCTTGTCTCCAAGCAGCCAGCCAGTAAGTCTGTTCGGAGGTGCAAAAACTGCAGGAGGGTGGACTGGCACAGGACCATAGAGTCATGACTGCTCCCTGGGAATCTGGAGCACACATGCATGGTGATCTTTTTGTGGTTGCAGGCAAGCTGCATATTGAGGGAGTAGAACCCCTTCCAGTTCCTGGGTGATGTAGGGATGCATTATTAGCCATGTGTGCAGTAGATGACACCCTACACTTGTGGGAAGCCAGCAAGAGCTGTAAAGCCGAGCACCCGCTCAGTCATACTGGATTTATCAGTGGCAAAGAGTGCTTAAATGTCTGACTTGTGAAACATGACATCGGTCACCTGGGTGATGCATCTGTGAGCAGCCGACTGTGAGATCCTGCAAATGTCTGCTGCAGATCCCTAGAAGGAGCCTCGGGTGAAGCGGTTGAGGGCAGTGGTGACTTTGACAGTCACTGGCAAGGAATGTCCATCAGGTCCTCTGGGCAGCAGGTCTTCCACCAGAAAGCTACAAATGTCTGCGACAATGTGGCTATGAAAAAGCAAACAAAGCACTATGGTTCATTTCTAGAGGGATGGAGTTAAAAAGCAGAGGAGTTGCGTTAAACTTGCATAGAACCTGGGTTAGACTTAGAGGATGAGACTGGAGATTAATAATGGGGAACAGGGAAATGGTGGAGACTTTGAACATATATTTTGTGCCGGTCTTCATGGTAGAAGATACTAAAAACATCCCAATAATGGATAAACAAGGGGCTAGAGGAAGGGAGGAACTTAAAACAATCACCGTCACTAAAGAAGAAGTACTCAGTAAAATAATGGGACTAAAGATGGACAAGTCTCCTGGACTTGATGGCTTGCATCCTAGGGTCTTAAAAGAAGTGGCTGCAGAGATTGTGGATGCATTGGTTGTAATCTACCAAAATTCCCAGCGGATTGTAAAACTGCAAATGTAATGCCCCTATTTAACAAAGAAGGCAGACAGAAAGCAGGAAACTATAGACCAGTTAGCCTAACACCTGTCGTTGGGACAATGCTGGAGTCCATTATTAAAGAAGCAGTAGCAGAACATTTGGAAAAGCATAATTCAGTCAAGCAGAGTCAGCATGGTTTTATGAAAGGGAAATCATGTTTGACACATTTGCTGGAGCCCTTTGAGTATGTAACGAACAAGGTGGATAAGGGGGAACCAGTGGATGTGGTGTATTTGGATTTCCAGAAGGCATTTGATGAGGTGCCACATAAAAGGTTACTGCACAAGATGAAAGTACATGGGGTTGGGATAATATATTAGCATGGATTGAGGATTGGCTAACTAACAGAAAATAGAGAGTTGGGATAAATGCATCATTTTCCGGTTGGAAAGCAATAACTAATGGGGTGCCACAGGGATCGGTGCTGGGGGCTCAACTATTTACAATCTATATTAATGACTTGAATGAAGGGACCGAGTATAATGTAGCCAAGTTTGCTGATGATACAAAGATGAGTGGGAAAGCCAGTTGTGAGGAGGACACAAAAAATCTGCAATGGGATATAGACAGACTGAGTGAGTGGGCAAACGTTTGGCAGGTGGAGTATAATGTGGCAAAGTGTGAGGTTATCCACTTTGGCAGAAAAAATAAAAAAGCATATTATTATTTAAATGGAGAAAAATTACAAAATGCTGCAGTACAGAGTGACCTGGGGGTCCTTGTGCATGAAACACAAAAAGTTAGTATGCAGGTACAGCAAGTAATCAGGAAGGCAAATAGAATGTTGAACTTTATTGCAAGGGGGGTAGAGTATAAAAGCAGAGAAGTCCTGCTACAACTGTACAAGGTATTGGTGAGGACACACCAAGAGTACTGCGTGCAGTTTTGATCTCCTTATTTAAGCAGGATATACTTGCATTGGAGACTGTTCAGAGATGGTTCACTAGGTTAATTCCTGAGATGAAGGGTTTGACTTCTGAAGAAAGGTTGAGTAGGTTGGGCCTATACTCATTGGAGTTTAGAAGAATGAGAGGTGATCTTATTGAAACATATATTATACTGAGGGGGCTTGACAAGGTAGATGCAGAGAGGATGGTTCCACTCATGGGGGCATCTAGAACTAGGGGGCATAGTTTCAGAATAAAACTGAGATGAGGAGAAATTTCTTCTCTCAGAGGGTTGTAAATCTGTGGAATTCTATGTCACAGAGATCTGTGGAGACTGGGTCATTGAATGTATTTAAGGCAGAGATAGATTTTTGAGCGAAAGGGAGTAAAGGGTTATGGGGAGTGGGCAGGGAAGTGGAGCGGAGCCTTTGATCAGATCAGCCATCATCTTATTGAATGGCAGAATGGGATCGATGGGGCCAAATGGCCTACTCCTGCTCCTATTTCTTATGTTCTTATGACTACACTTGGAGTACTGTGAACAGTTTAGTCTCCATGATATAAAAAGGATACAAAATGCACTGGAGTGGTGCAAAAAAAGATTTACTAGAATGATACCAGAACTGAGAGGTGATATGTATCAGGAAAGATTGAACACGATATGGCTCTTTCCTCGAGGTAGAGGTGTTTATGATTATGATAGGGTAGGTGTAGAGAATCTGTTTCCACTTGCGAGTGACACCAGAACTAGAAACCATAAATATAAGATAGTCACGAATGAATTCAATAGGCAATTCAGGAAAAATGTCTTCACCCAGAGTAGTTAGAATGTGGAATTGGCAATCACAAGGAGTAGTTAAGACACATAAAGCATTTAAGGGGAAGCTCGATAAGCACATGAGGGAGAAAGGAATAGGATAGAAACATAGAAACATAGAAAATAGGTGCAGGAGTAGGCCATTCGGCCCTTCGAGCCTGCACCGCCATTCAATGAGCTCATGGCTGAACATGCAACTTCAGTACCCCATTCCTGCTTTCTCGCCATACCCCTTGATCCCCCTAGTAGTAAGGACTTCATCTAACTCCTTTTTGAATATATTTAGTGAATTGGCCTCAACAACTTTCTGTGGTAGAGAATTCCACAGGTTCACCACTCTCTGGGTGAAGAGGTTTCTCCTCATCTCGGTCCTAAATGGCTTACCCCTTATCCTTAGACTGTGACCCTTGGTTCTGGACTTCCCCAACATTGGGAACATTCTTCCTGCATCTAACCTGTCTGAACCCATCAGAATTTTAAACGTTTCTATGAGGTCCCCTCTCATTCTTCTGAACTCCAGTGAATACAAGCCCAGTTGATCCAATCTTTCTTGATAGGTCAGTCCCGCCATCCCGGGAATCAGTCTGGTGAACCTTCGCTGTACTCCCTCAATAGCAAGAATGTCCTTCGTCAAGTTAGAAGACCAAAACTGTACACAATACTCCAGGTGTGGCCTCACCAAGGCCCTGTACAACTGTAGCAACACCTCCCTGCCCCTGTACTCAAATCCCCTCGCTATGAAGGCCAACATGCCATTTGCTTTCTTAACCGCCTGCTGTACCTGCATGCCAACCTTCAATGACTGATGTACCATGACACCCAGGTCTCGTTGCACCTCCCCTTTTCCTAATCTGTCACCATTCAGATAATAGTCTGTCTCTCTGTTTTTACCACCAAAGTGGATAACCTCACATTTATCCACATTATATTTCATCTGCCATGCATTTGCCCACTCACCTAACCTATCCAAGTCACTCTGCAGCCTCATAGCATCCTCCTCGCAGCTCACACTGCCACCCAACTTAGTGTCATCCGCAAATTTGGAGATACTACATTTAATCCCCTCGTCTAAATCATTAATGTACAGTGTAAACAGCTGGGGCCCCAGCACAGAACCTTGCGGTACTCCACTAGTCACTGCCTACCATTCTGAAAAGTACCCATTTACTCCTACTCTTTGCTTCCTGTCTGACAACCAGTTCTCAATCCACGTCAGCACACTGCACACTACCCCCAATCCCATGTGCTTTAACTTTGCACATTAATCTCTTGTGTGGGACCTTGTCGAAAGCCTTTTGAAAGTCCAAATATACCACATCAACTGGTTCTCCCTTGTCCACTCTACTGGAAACATCCTCAAAAAATTCCAGAAGTTGTGTCAAGCATGATTTTCCTTTCACAAATCCATGCTGACTTGGACCTATCATGTCACCTCTTTCCAAATGCGCTGCTATGACATCCTTAATAATTGATTCCATCATTTTACCCACTACTGAGGTCAGGCTGACCGGTCTACAATTCCCTGTTTTCTCTCTCCCTCCTTTTTTAAAAAGTGGGGTTACATTGGCTACCCTCCACTCCATAGGAACTGATCCAGAGTCAATGGAATGTTGGAAAATGACTGTCAATGCATCCGCTATTTCCAAGACCACCTCCTTAAGTACTCTGGGATGCAGTCCATCAGGCCCTTGGGATTTATCGGCATTCAATCCCATCAATTTCCCCAACATAATTTCCCGACTAATAAGGATTTCCCTCAGTTCCTCCTCCTTACTAGACCCTCTGACCCCATTTATATCCGGAAGGTTGTTTGTGTCCTCCTTAATGAATACCGAACCAAAGTACTTGTTCAATTGGTCTGCCATTTCTTTGTTCCCCGTTATGACTTCCCCTGATTCTGACTGCAGGGGACCTACGTTTGTCTTTACTAACCTTTTTCTCTTTACATATCTATAGAAACTTTTGCAATCCGTCTTAATGTTCCCTGCAAGCTTCTTCTCGTACTCCATTTTCCCTGCCCTAATCAAACCCTTTGTCCTCCTCTGCTGAGTTCTAAATTTCTCCCAGTCCCCGGGTTCACTGCTATTTCTGGCCAATTTGTATGCCACTTCCTTGGCTTTAATACTATCCCTGATTTCCCTTGATAGCCACGGTTGAGCCACCTTCCCTTTTTTATGTTTACGCCAGACAGGAATGTACAATTGTTGTAGTTCATCCATGCGGTCTCTAAATGTCTGCCATTGCCCATCCACAATCAACCCCTTAACTATCATTCGCCAATCTATCCTAGCCAATTCATGCCTCATACCTTCAAAGTTACCCTTCTTTAAGTTCTGGACCATGGTCTCTGAATTAACTGTTTCATTCTCCATCCTAATGCAGAATTCCACCATATTATGGTCACTCTTCCCCAAGGGGCCTCGCACAACGAGATTGCTAATTAATCCTCTCTCATTACACAACACCCAGTCTAAGATGGCCTCCCCCCTAGTTGGTTCCTCGACATATTGGTCTAGAAAACCATCCCTTATGCACTCCAGGAAATCCTCCTCCACCGTATTGCTTCCAGTTTGGTTAGCCCAATCTATGTGCATATTAAAGTCATCCATTATAACTGCAGCACCTTTATTGCATGCACCCCTAATTACCTGTTTGATGCCCTCCCCAACATTACTATTACTGTTTGGAGGTCTGTACACAACTCCCACTAACGTTTTTTGCCCTTTGGTGTTCTGCAGCTCTACCCATATAGATTCCACATCATCCAAGCTAATGTCCTTCCTAACTGTTGCATTAATCTCCTCTTTAACCAGCAATGCTACCCCACCTCCTTTTCCTTTTGTTCTATCCTTCCTGAATGTTGAATACCCCTGGATGTTGAGTTCCCAGCCCTGATCATCCTGGAGCCACATCTCTGTAATCCCAATCCTATCATATTTGTTAACATCTATTTGCACAGTTAATTCATCCACTTTATTACGGATACTCCTTGCATTAAGACACAAAGACTTCAGGATTGTTTTTTTAACACCCTTTGTCCTTTTAGAATTTTGCTGTACAGTGGCCCTTTTTATTCTTTGCCTTGGGTTTCTCTGCCCTCCACTTTTCCTCATCTCCTTTCTGTCTTTTGCTTTTTTCTCCTTTTTGTTTCCCTCTGTCTCCCTGCATTGGTTCCCATCCCCCTGCCACATTAGTTTAACTCCTCCCCAACAGCACTAGCAAACACTTCCCCTAGGACATTGGTTCCGGTCCTGCCCAGGTGCAGACCGTCCGGTTTGTACTGGTCCCACCTCCCCCAGAACTGGTTCCAATGCACCAGGAATTTGAATCCCTCCCTGCTGCACCACTGCTCAAGTCACGTATTCATCTGCGCTATCCTGCAATTCCTACTCTGACTAGCACGTGGCACTGGTAGCAATCCCGAGATTACTACTTTTGAGGTCCTACTTTTTAATTTAGCTCCTAGCTCCTTAAATTCGTTTCGTCGGACCTCATCCCTTTTTTTAACCTATGTTGTTGGTACCAATGTGCACCACGACAACTGGCTGTTCTCCCTCCCTTTTTAGAATGTCCTGCACCCGCTCCGAGACATCCTTGACCCTTGCACCAGGGAGGCAACATACCATCCTGGAGTCTCGGTTGCGGCCGCAGAAACGCCTATCTATTCCCCTCACAATTGAATCGCCTATCACTATCGCTCTGCACTCTTTTTCCTGCCCTCCTGTGCAGCAGAACCAGTCACGGTGCCATGAACTTGGCTGCTGCTGCCCTCCCCTGCTGAGTCATCCCCCTCAACAGTACTCAAAGCAGTGCATCTGCTTTGCAGGGGGATGATCACAGAGGACCCCTGCACTACCTTCCTTGTACTACTCTTCCTGCTGGTCTTCCATTCCCTAGCTGGCTGTGGACCCTTCTCCTGCGGTAAGACCAACTCGCTACACGTGCTACTCACGTCATTCTCAGCATCGTGGATGCTCCAGAGTGAATCCACCCTCAGCTCCAATTCCACAATGCGGTCCGTCAGGAGCTGGAGGCGGATACACTTCCCGCAGATGTAGTCGTCAGGGACACCAGAAGTGTCCCTGAGTTCCCACATGGTACAGGAGGAGCATATAACGTGACTGAGCTCTCCTGCCATGACTTAACCGTTAGATACTCTTAAATTGGCAACAAAAATGTTAAAAGTTACTCACTGTTATAGAAGAGAAAAAAGAAAAGAAAAACTACTCACCAATCACTTATCCCCTTGGCTGTGACGTCACCTTTCTATTTCTTTTTTGCCTTCTCCCTGTAGCTGCACAAGCCACGCCTCTCCACGCACCTCTCGCCAACTCTGGGCCTCGGATTCCCTGCTGTGCCTTTTATAGGCCTCTCTCCGAAGTCCCGACTGCCTCTCCATGCACCTCTCGCCGACTCTGGGCCCCGGACTCTCTGCTGTGCCTTTTATAGGCCTCTCTCCGAAGTCCCGACTGCCTCTCCACGCACCTCTCGTCGACTCTGGGCCCCGGACTCCCTGCTGTGCCTTTTATAGGCCTCTCTCCGAAGTCCCGACTGCCTCTCCACGCACCTACTCGACGCTGGGCCCCGGACTCCCTGCTGTGCCTTTTATAGGCCTCTCTCCGAAGTCCCGACTGCCTCTCCACGCACCTCCTCGACGCTGGGCCCCGGACTCCCTGCTGTGCCTTTTATAGGCCTCTCTCCGAAGTCCCAACTGCCTCTCCACGCACCTCCTCGACGCTGGGCCCCGGCTCCCTGCTGTGCCTTTTATAGGCCTCTCTCTGAAGTCCCGACTGCCTCTCCAAGCACCTCCTCGACGCTGGGCCCTGGACTCCCTGCTGTGCCTTTTATAGGCCTCTCACCGATATATTAATGGGGGTTAGAAGGGGGAGAAAGTTCATCTGGAGAATAATCACAGCGTGGACTTGTTGGGCTCAGTGGCCTGTTTCTGAGCTTTGAATACTTTGTAATAATTTGTTGTACTTTGTAATAGAAGTGCTACTCTGAGAGCAATACCACTAGCCTAATGGCATGATCAAAAATGTTAACTCTGTTTTTATCAACTCTTTGCAGTTAGTTCAATTATGATTTAATGTCACATTAATAATAAATTAAGCATTGATTTTTTTAAAAAACTGCTTTTGTTTTTAGATCTAAAGATTCGACTTATTACTCGGAAGAAAGGAAGTAAATGTGAAAACATTTCATGGAAATTATCTGGTATTCTGCAGTGATTGTAAACAGATGATTTGTGTTCCAGAGGGTGGCGCTGATACACAGCAGAACTGAAAATAAGTAGGGCGGTAATTGGACATTGTCAGAAACCGACAGATGTCACCGTGGCTTCAGGTTTACGCTCGCTGAAAATGGCCGCAGCGTTACCGGGAAATAATTTGTGCTGGGGCCTGGGATTTGTAGCCCAGCGCTAACTTATGGTGTAACACCCTCCTGGAGGTGTTAGATTTTTTAATTGCCTATAATTCATTGCGAACCTCACAGCCTTTGGGAGCGAGGCTGTGGAGCTCGCAATGAATTGTGGGCAATTAAAAGGGTGATGAATTAAAGGGGTAATGTTCGGAACTTCATTTTCAACCCTTATTTTCTTTCAAAATAATATAAACATTAAAAAATGCCCCAAAATGGCAGTTTACAGCTCTTAAAGCTTAATTGCCTCCCACACTGAAAACAAATGGTAAAAGTGCTTCAGCAAGCCAAGGAAGGGGCACTCAGGGTCTCGGACACAGCACTTTAGTTTTGTGCAGGGAGTCAACACTGCAAGAGAGGTGCTCTACCCACATGGGCCAGGAGGCCCTCCAGAAAGAACAACATGAGACCAGATCACCGAGGCCATCACCGCCACCCCCGCGACCTGGCCCCAGTGCCCAAAGAAGCTCCATGCCCTTAATTCAGTGGTCAAGGCCAGTAACTGCATCTTCAAGAGCCATCTCCTACCAACTGCACCACTAGCCTCACACACTGCCCAATGCACGCACCCCATCCCCCACAATCACTCACCTACCAACAATCTGTACCAATCACGAGGCACGTCTCCCATTACTCACCTCACCTCACCCCCTTGGAGGAAACAATGCAGGTCATTCTTGGCAGGGGAGTGGCTGAGCACTTGCCGAGCGAAGGGGCAGATAGGATACAAGATATTGGTATCCTCATGTTATCCATCTTCTGGCAAGCACACCTCTTGCTTTCCTGCCCCCCCTCACCACAACTCCACCCTTGTGCCTTCCTCATTTCACCGCCCCCCCCCCCCCCAATAAATACAGCTTGCCCAGCCAGTGGAAGGAGAAGAAGATGATGAAGATGAAGAAGAAGATTGATTTGACACTGAGTGCTACCAGCTTTTCAATGTCGACAAGCAAGGCCATTTGCAATGTCTCCCACGTAAAGTCAGCAGCCTTCCACCAGCCATGCTGCAGCCACTGGGGCAGCACTGCATGACTTCAGCCGATAGGCAAAGGCACAAACAAGACAGTCATTAAGAGAATGCATAAGGGTGATGTGTTGATTTCTTGGTGTCATATTGGATGAATAGTTGGATAAAGTTGGATTCTAAAGTTTGCTTTGTGGTGGCTTTTATTTCAGCATCGCGGCCAAGAGGACAGTGTGATGGTCAGTAACAGAGGGAAGGTAAGGTGTGGGATTAATGTTGAAAGGGGAATTAGGGTTGTGGTCACTGGGACCACAGGCAGATGATTCCATCCTGGATATCCCGGCAAAAAAGGGTTGCATCCTTCCTTCTGCTTCCTTCTCTTTGGCTTCCTCCTCTTCGGTCTTCTCCTATTAGGCTTTCTCCTCTTTGGCTTCTGCTTCTTCCTCTTCCCTCTGTGAGTAGATAATGTAAATCTGAAATTACAGCATAAAATGCTGGAAATACACAGCTGACCAGGAAGCATCTTGCGTAAGATGCAAATTCGGTTTCTCTCTCCAATGGACGTTGCCTGACCTGCTGAGTACTTGCAGCATTTTCTGTTTTCTCAGAGGCCTTTCTTTACCATTGGAGGCCTTTCAAGCATCCAGCAGCACTCCATACACACTTAAAAAAACATTTCAAATCTATTGCAGCAATCCACTTCTTCAATAAAATCAAAAGAAGCCAGCCCCAAAGTTTAAATGCAAACTTACCTGAAAGATGTGTGTGTCGCTTTAAGAGGTGCTGCATGCATGCTCGGTTTACCTGGCGTTGCTTAGGACGCAGCGCTGAACTCAGCACTAGGGTCGAAGTTCGCAGTGGTGACGTTAAGTAGGCGTTGCTCATCGACTGACATCACCACCGCAGGGCAATACCTTAGAACACCAGCCTAGCGGGACTTCCAATATGGAGGGCGCTGCGGGACCTGTGACCAGCTGGCGGAGGACTGGCGGTCGCCTCTTTCTTGACTTAACGCCGCGCTAACGGGTGGAGCTAAGGTAGAGAATGTCTCCTCCATAGAGTACATACACAAGGGGTTTATTTTAATCTGATATATCCCACAAAAAAGGGTTCTGCTGCACAGGAACACATTTAAAATGTATAACATGATAGATTGGCATGCAAAATAAAACGCGTCATTACATTTAAGAGCAGGAGATAAATGTTCCTGCCACCAGCAAGATCCTGTAAAATGGGTCTCGCTGTGAAACTATAGGCTGCATAGTGAAGGTTGTGGCAATAAATGGAGCGAGGTTTTGTGAGAACCTTTCACTCTTCCATCAACTTTTCCACACACATTCGCTAGTTGATTTACACATCAGAGAACGCAGTACCAATCAGATGAACTGGTCAGTACAAAACGCTTGCAGCCCTTAAAGAATAGAGGCAAAATCACGAAGCTGATTTGTTTGAGATTTTAATTAAGTTCTCTCAGTACCATTGTTAACGCACCATTTTCTACTGCATCTTAAACTCCAATAGAGGCACAATCAGGGTGCTAAATAAATTTGCAGCCTAAAATAAGTGCAGAATTTGGAGCATAAATGAATACAACGCGCAAAAATCTCCTTCATCTCTTACGACCATTTATCGATCGTGGCTAGGAACGTATCTCTGCCCATAATAATGGCCCTGTCCCTAAGTGACAAATGCGAGTTTCTTGCAATTCCCTTTCATCGCAGGATCTCTTCAAATTGCAACCAGATTTGCAGTTTCACAGGTAACAGTAGTCACCGTAACCAGGCACAAATCAGCTCCTCCAGGAACCATTGAAGATTTTCTCTTACCACGGTAAACCATTTTACACTCAATTGTAGAAATAAGAAATGGATCTTTTGTTGTCTCTAACCCCTGCTTTATATTATAATGGATGAAGAAGAAGACGATCAGAGATAGGCAGTGCAGAGAGTGAAGAACCACAAGCAGAGACAACACCCCAATCGCAAGCACCCCATCCAGAGAGTGCCTTGGCCTCGACTAGCATTCCAGGAGATGTCTGGTGTGCTGGCTGCAATGGATGCACTTTACAAAGGAGGCCATCGATTGACTATATGACTTGCTCCGAGATGACTAAATGACCCCCTCCGCAGACAGCAGAGCCATCAATATAGAATGAAGGTGATCACATAACTCAACCGTTACGCAGTTTAAGTCATCTCAGATCCTTCCAGTCATCCATAGGAAACTGTGCAGGATTATTGCAATTGGCAAGTAACTGATGCCTTGTTCTGTAGGGCTGAAGAGTTCACTCAATTTGGAATTCTCCAGTGGAGCAAAGGCTGTGGGCTCAAAGATTCGACAGGATATCTGCCTTCTCCATAAAACACAGAAAGCACCCCAAAATAGAAGGGAACCAAGAGGCTAATGAGAGCGTGGAACTTTAAGTAATTAATATCAGTAGAGACAAATTACTTGTGAAACTAATGGGACTAAAAGCTGACAAATCCCATTGACCTGATGGCCTGCACCCTAGGGTTCTAAAAGAGGTGGCTGCACAAATAGTGGATACAATCGTCGTGATCTTCCAAAAGCCCCTAGATTCTAGAACCATGCCAGCAGATTGGATGGTAGCAAATGTAATCTCGCTATTCAAGAAAGGGGGAAGAGAAAACAGGAAACTTCAGGCCAGCTAGCCTGACATCAGTCATTTATAAAATGCTGGAATCCATTATTAAGGAAGTGGTACAGGGCAATTCAAAAATTGTCAAGCTGGAGCTTGACAGATCTTCTGTATCTCAGCAGCCAAGACATTTGGAATGGCAAGATTGCAGTATTTACCCATTTCTTGCCCAGCAAATGTCCTGAAAACTCTTGCTCCTGATAAAAGCAGGCACATAGCCTCCTTTTACAGGCCTGAGTTTTAAAATACACTTCAAACATAAAACAACATTTAAAAAAAAATTAATTTAAAAAACCCTGCCCACTAAGTTAAATTTATTTTAAAGCATTATGAAAAAAACTTTTAAAAAAATTGGAAAAAATATATATTTTTAATAATACATAAATAACTTTAATTTAAATTAATGTTAAATATGTAGTGTATTTTTTCTATTTTTAATTAATGTTGGGGGGGGGGGTTGGTTCGCATTCATAATAATAGGAACTCCAACTCACGGAGTTCCCATTATTATGAATGAGAACATACTTTACCTGATTGGCTGCCCAGAGCCATGTGACTGCAGCTCCAGCCCTGCGCACATCCTGACGTGCATGTGCTGCAACGCGCAGTCAGTGGAAGCCTCAGGACTGGGAACTCACGTGGGCACAGCAGCTTCAGGTAAATGTGCTTCTTTTTAAAGTTTTTTTACCAGATCGCCGACCAAGATTTCTGGACGTTAGATTCTGAGGGGGATTAAAAGGTAGATTCTGATAGGTTGCTTCCCCTAGCTGGGGAGTCTAGAACTGGGGTGGGATGGGGGCAGGTGAAGTGGGTATAGACTCAGAATAAGGAGTTAGCCATTTAAGACTGGCATGAGGAGGAATTTCTTCACTCAGAGGGTTGTGAATCTTTGAAATTTTCTACCACAGAGGGTTATGGATGCTGAATCATTCTGTATATTCAAGGCGGAGATAGATTGATTTTTGGACTCTAGGAGAATCAAGGGATTATGGAGACTGCGTGGTAAAGTATAGTTGAGGTCGAAGATCAGCCATGATCTTATTGAATGGTGGAGCAGATTCAAGGGGCTATATGGCCTACACTTGCTCCTAATTCTTATGTTCTTACGTTGTTATATTCTTATGATCTGTCAATACTGTGGTCATGCACTGGTGTGTGCACGGGAAAGCACACACTCACGCATTCACTCCAGGTCTGTCTGTTGTTGGTTCAATGCATTTAGCAGTATTTCCCAACAGATAGGGGTGAAATTTGTTTTGGCCAAAAGTGTAAAATGGATGATAGCAAATCGGCAACCCGATTTACACTGCGCCCTGAATTTCTTCTCAATTGACTTCAAGAAGAGCAATTTCACCCCATAGTTTAACTTGATGGGGTAGATTTTCAAATTGCATCCCCAGGTAAAGCGGTGGATCAGCAGTAGGTTTTGGAGCCTCCTGATCTTCATTTCCATTGAAATCAATGGAAGAAAATCAACATTGTCTATAACTGGCAGTGATCACATCACTTCACACTTCACACTTCTTTAGGTTTATTTTCATGTGTCTGCCCATTTCACCAGACTGTCTATGTCCTCGAGAATTCTGTTACTACCTTCTTCACAGTTTACTACACTTCTGAGTTTTGTTCCATCTGCAATCTTTGAAATTATGCTCTGTATATCAAAGTCCAGGCCATTTTATATCAAAAATTGTAGTGGCCCCAATACCAACACCTGGGGGACACCCCTGTATACTTCCCTCCAGTCTGAAAAGCATCCAGTCACCATTACTCCCTGCTTTTTGTCTCTTGGCAAATTTCATATCCATGCTGCCACTGCCCCTTTAATCCCATGGGCTTCAATTTTGCAAACAAGGTACTATATCAAACGCCCTTTGAAAATCTATATACACATCAACCACACTAACCTCATTAAATCTTTCCATTAATTCATCACATTTAATTCTTCCATTTCTGACATTGTTTTGCTCCGCATTGCCCAATATTTCTCACAAGAAAAATTAGATGTTCGGCAATATTGTTTGATAACTGACACCGCACAAAAGTTTCACAAAACCAACTGTGTTCTGGGATTTATGTGACCCTCATTTGAAGAAAATCAAATTCAAATTGGTTTTAGCATGAAATATTCATGGGAATACCAATCAGTGGTGATATTAGGAGATTTGAGGTCAATGCGTAGCAATCTGATTCTAAATAGTGCATTTCCCCGTGTCAGTTCTTCCAGCTTAGTGTCACTGACTGTCCGAATTATAGGATGCAGAGAGATCCACCTATCTAGGTGGTGGTCTATTTTGGTGTAGTGTCTATTTCGGTTAGAGTGCTTATTCCTGTGTGTTGGGTGTTGCGCTCACTCTTTCAGAAACCTCCCTCTGTAGGACATGAGCTATCCTCATATGGGCCTTTCTGTTCTCAGTCCTCAACTGTCCTCTTCTTTCTAACCCTTCCTTCATAGAGATATTGAAACATAGGAATTACTAGGTGGAAAAAGTCCAAGATCCATCAAGTTCACCTTCTACCATCATGATAGTCGCATGATACGATGATAATGGTAATCTCCATCAATTAGCCTACAACAGACCCAGGGAAGGAAAACCATCAGTGGTAGAAAGCTTTGGGAACCATTGATCTGAAATCATCTGTTTATCCTAAGCATGCTACATTTACCATACGCCAAGTCTGAAATTACTCATATGCTGTCTTAAAGAAGTTGGGGAAGGACGACATTAGGTGGTGCATTTCAGAACATGCTGAAGGCATGGCCCCCAATCGGTGTGCGAGGGAGGGATGGTGCATACACAATACGCCAGAATCAAAGGAATGAAGAGGTCAGGCGGGTGAGATGGTAGCGCTGCGGCAGATTACAGAGAGGGGGAGAGGCGAAGCCATGAAGAATTTAAATGCAAGGATAAGAATTTTAAATAAAATTCATTAGGAGACTTGGAGCCAATGTACATCAGCAAGGACAGATGCAGCAGAGTATTGGGCGAGCTGAAGTTTATAGAGGGCGGAAGCGGGCTAAGAGAGCATTGGAATAGTTGAGTATGGAAGTGCCAATGGCATGCATGAGGGTTTCTGTGGCAGGTGGATGAGGTGGGGCAGAGGTAGGCGATGTTAAGGAGATACAAGTTTACAGCATTCATATTGGAGCAGATTTGGAGCTGAAAGCTTGGCTCAATGACAAATAATTCATAGAGGCTGTGAACAGTCTGGATCTGCCTGAGACAGTGGGCAGGGGGGAGATAGATACAGTGGCAAGTATATGGAGTTTGTGATGATGGTGATGATGACAGCTTCAATGTTTAACTGGAAGATATAACAGCTCACCAAAGACTGGATGTCAGAAAAACAGTTTGATAACATCAATGCAGTGGAGGGACTTCAGAGACATGGTGAAGAGGTAGAGGTGGATGTTCTTAGAATACATGATATAATCAAAAGTAAATTGTCACAAGGTGAATAGGATTAAAGTATTTGATAAATTTAAGGGGAAGATAGATAAACACATGGGGGAGAAAGGAATAAAAAGATATTTTGATGGGGTTAGCATAGCAAACATTATGGCCTGGATTTTGCGGTCAGTACAGAAGGGCTAGCACGCGCTGCTGACCCCGAAGGAAGCTGGCCACAAAGATTTAGTGAACTCTGTGGCTCAATTTCCCCTATGACAATGTCAATTGCATTCTAGCGTCATCTATAGGGGATCTGTGGCATCCCAGAACAGTGAATTGATCAAGCAGGCTGAGCAGCCAATCAGATTGAAGCATTCTCACAGACCACAAACCAGGAACTAAAAAAAAACAGGAACCAATTGATTATCATTCACTTTTTAATAATTTTACAGAGAGCAAAATAAAGATGGGGACATACACTGGGATTAAGGTAGAAGCTGAAATATTAAAAACAATCAATTTTTTTTTACTATTTTAAAAATCTATGGAATTATCATCAGGAAATGGAAGCAATGACACTCCAGAATTATTAACAAGTTTTTCAGAGCCTGAGTTGTTGTTCAGCAGTAATTATGACTGAGTACTCTGTTAAAAACTCAGTTACATCTCAGTCAACTTTTTCAATGGTTTCAACAATAAGAATGTTGCGCAAAAAGTTGAAGTTCATGCCAAATCAGTGATTTCTAATGATTGCACATGTGAAAACTGCAACAGTGCAGCCTATGGAGGAGCAGGGTATCACTGACAGCAGCTTCTGGATTTCCACATTTAACTGCGCAAGTGCACACGCTAGAAGTTGCTGTCAATTTTGTAAGAATAAAAGTGTTTATTAATGATTAAAATTGATTATGTGTATGTATAAATATTAAAAAATCTGTAGATTAACGGAAAGGCCTGTTTGTGTTGAGAAGCTCACAGATTGCCAACATGGGCTAAGTTTTGTAAGAAACAAATTGAAAGCCCCCAGAACTGCTGCGTGGGTTTTGTGTATTGGAAAGCCATTTAAACTAATCAGAGATGGCTGAGCCAGAACAGATAACCATATGTGTGAGGAGAGCCAATAAGCTGCTGCCCTGGAACCAAAGTCTAATCGGGAGACTTTGAGGACAATGGCCTTGAAGAATATAAAAAACGCAAGCCATCTCTTCTCTCCCTGCTGGACACACGGCAAAAGGCCTCCTGTTGAAGACCAGCCAAATCAGCATGCCGTGTGTTCAAACCAGCCAGCAAAAGGGGAGTAACGTATATCACTTTTATTATAACCTCATTGTATCTCTGTTGTAACTAAGGTAGATCTATAGGATATTTGACGAATGCTGTTAAATGCATGTGTGTGTTTTTAATAAATTGTGCAATTGTTCTGAAAGAATCGTCTCACTGTCAAATGTAAGCCCAGAGAAATTCAGAAATCTTACAAAATTGGTGGAGAATGCGGGCAACTGGCGAGACAGCTTTTTGATGATTATTTTGAACAAGTGGAAATCTCGGGAGTTGCGATTCTAACCTGTGTTGCGATTATAATTGAAACAATTAAACGGATCGGGAGTTGCGTCTTAGGGGAGCACTCGTCTCGATAGTTGTAACTGTTTAAGTAATGTGGGTTGGAACTGTTTAAATGGGGACCCACCAATAATTTAAGACACAGGATGACGGGATCAGTCATGGACAGAAAGCCAACAATAAAAAGTAATGTTGAGCTAGTTTATCAGGAGAGGTTGTCCAAGACACAGAAGAGTTAAGGGCACAGGCACAGCACGAGGGCGGACCTGCCTCATTTGGGGAGATGTACATTAATGATTTAGACGAGGGGATTAAATGCAGTATCTCCAAATTTGCGGATGATACTAAGTTGGGTGGCAGTGTGAGCTGCGAGGAGGATGCTATTAGGCTGCAGAGTGACTTGGATAGGTTAGGTGAGTGGGCAAATGCATGGCAGATGAAGTATAATGTGGATAAATGTGAGGTTATCCACTTTGGTGGTAAAAACAGAGAGACAGACTATTATCTGAATGGTGACAGATTAGGAAAAGGGAAGGTGCAACGAGACCTGGGTGTCATGGTACATCAGTCATTGAAGGTTGGCATGCAGGTACAGCAGGCGGTTAAGAAAGCAAATGGCATGTTGGCCTTCATAGCGAGGGGATTTGAATACATGGGCAGGGAGGTGTTGCTACAGTTGTACAGGGCCTTGGTGAGGCCACACCTGGAGTATTGTGTACAGTTTTGGTCTCCTAACTTGAGGAAGGACATTCTTGCTATTGAGGGAGTGCAGCGAAGGTTCACCAGACTGATTCCCGGGATGGCGGGACTGACCTATCAAGAAAGATTGGATCAACTGGGCTTGTATTCACTGGAGTTCAGAAGAATGAGAGGGGACCTCATAGAAACGTTTAAAATTCTGACGGGTTTAGACAGGTTAGATGCAGAAAGAATGCTCCCAATGTTGGGGAAGTCCAGAACCAGGGGTCACAGTCTGAGGATAAGGGGTAAGCCATTTAGGACCGAGATGAGGAGAAACTTCTTCACCCAGAGAGTGGTGAACCTGTGGAATTCTCTACCACAGAAAGTAGTTGAGGCCAATTCACTAAATATATTCAAAAGGGAGTTAGATGAAGTCCTTACTACTCGGGGGATCAAGGGTTATGGCGAGAAAGCAGGAAGGGGGTACTGAAGTTTCATGTTCAGCCATGAACTCATTGAATGGCGGTGCAGGCTAGAAGGGCTGAATGGCCTGCTCCTGCACCTATTTTCTATGTTTCTATGTTTCTATGGTGAGAATTACACAGGAGAGAGTAGATAGGGGAGAGTTGAGATCAAAACGGGCAGTTTCGTGGCACTTAGCGTTTTTTATTGTGCCAGGAGAGATGAGGAATTAATGAGGCAAGACGCCAAAGTGATACAAGATTTGAAAAAATTGCAAGTAAGAGAGATTTAGTTAAAAGGAAGATTGAAGGTATAAAACAAAAGGAAGAAGGCCTCCAACTTGTGAAGCAGTTAAAAAAGAGGGAGAAATA
The DNA here is from genome assembly GCF_044704955.1 of Pristiophorus japonicus. Lineage (NCBI taxonomy): Eukaryota > Metazoa > Chordata > Chondrichthyes > Pristiophoridae > Pristiophorus > Pristiophorus japonicus. The sequence goes on from NC_091984.1 coordinate 177,661,377, forward strand.
CAGCAGTTAAGACAAGAAATTGGCCACTGTAACCACAGTATTAAGCAATTAGAAAGAGGGGCCGAAGAGGCAGCTTTACGGGTCAGCAACAAAGTATTTCAAACCGCAGCCATTGTTGAAGCAAATGAAAACAAATTAGAGTTAAAAAAATATAAATTGGAAAACTTGAGGCTCCAACAAGAGATAGAAGATGCTAGAACTGCATTAAGAGAAGTCATTAAGAAGCCACATAGGGAAGCAGAAATAACGAGGCTAAAAAGTAAGTTAGTGGAGCAGCAGGCCCTAGTATCCGCAGTAACACGGGGAGCCATAACAGAGATAGCAGAAGGGGAAAAGGGAGAAACAGATTGAGAAGAGGAAGGAAGTCAGTATAATTCCCAGGAGAGTGGTGTAGAATGAGATACCTTGGAGACACAAGAGCCAACTGTAGCCGTAATAACCACTTCTTCATGACGTAATGCACACGGCAACATCACCAGTAACCATACCGACTCACGGCCCATATCTGGTGCTGACGCCACGCCGTGTAGCCACGAGTTGGGGCCCATTAATGATGGGGACGACCCACTGGAAGTTAATAGGAGGTGGTCAAATTTTAGGAGGGGTCACCCTGAGTTGGAAGAGAGAGACTTAACTCGAGTCCTCTTCTTGGCCTGTTCCACTTCACTAAAAGATAATCTGCCAGAAGCAGTACTCCGGGCTGCCGCAGCGGCCGATGTACTCATGACCGAGATCCTAAACCATTTAGGGATCCGAAACTTGAACTTAGTGACTCTGCTTAATCAGACCAAGCAGCACCCAGAAGAGACCCCTGGAGCCTTCAGTAATCACGTGTACGATATCTATAAACGTATGCAGAACCAGGCACCTGCAAATGCTACAGCAAGAAAGAATCAGGAACAATTTAAATCTACGTTCCTGACCCAACTCCACCCTTTAGTTAAAACCACCCTGGGAATAGCCATGAGGCCCACCAATCAGTGGACAGATATCGAGACCAATGCTCAAATAGCCTGGGAGATGGTAAAAGACCAGTTAAAGGGGAAGTCACCACCAACTGCAAATAAACCAGTGTCAATGGTGGAGGGATCTCAAAACAACCCCTTTAAAGGGACAATGCTTTAATTGTAAGATGGTAGCCCACCTAGCAAAAGATTGCAGCAGACCCAGACCAGCACCGAACCATGATGCAACGCATAAATATCTCCCGAGGGATGAATCCAAGCCCTGTGGGACAGATCAAAGATTGGATAAATTGATAACCCTTATACAAACCCAAATTGCCACAAATTATTTACTGGTGTACGTAATCAACAATGCACACTCATTAGAGACCCATTCCAGGATCGACCCTATGACAGAGTTCGGCCCCCAAAGATTGGTCGGAAGTGGAGTTCCGACGTGATGGTAGCGGGAGACCAGTAGTCCTTGTTGTCTTAAAAGGGGGCAGGCATATGCTTATCGATACTGGCTCAGCCGTTACCATCATCCACACCCCATACCCTGAATGCCATGCGGCGGTGGACAAGGGTTATATGACTCTTAAAGGGTTTAACGGTGATACAACCACCGCGTATACAGGGAAGGCCACTGAACTTCAGTTGGGAGGCCTCACCTGTAACGTCCTAGCACCTATGCTGATGACTATCCCGGTCGGAAGGAGAATGTTAGGGACTGATGTGTTGGATCAGTATGGCGCGGTGATCGATTAGAATCAGGACTGTGTTTGGATGGGATTGGGAGATAAGGCAGGAGTGATAGAAATTTCAGATGCTCACTCGGTTTTTGCTATTAAAAAGCCATCTGAGTACGACGCTCCAGGGAGCGAAAATGAAGCTGTGGCGAAATTAATTCGGGAACACCTAGCGGTGTTTGCCACATGCAAGCCTGACTGTGGAAAAATGTCAGGCGAGGAATCTATTGAGGGACCCCTCCACTTATTCACTAAACAGTACCCCATCCCAAGGGAGAGTCACCTTTACATCCGAGATACCACAAAATCCCGAATCGAGCAGGATGTTCTTAGGACAAGCACTTTCACAACCAAGTCACCTGCATGGCCGGTTAAAAAGCCTGATAGCAGCTGGCGACAGACTATTGATTACAGAAAGTTAAATTCTGTAACACCAGCCTGCTCACCGGTAGTAAGAGAAACTCCTACCATATTATCTCAAATTCCTGCCGGTTCCAAATACTTCTCGACCCAGAAGCCGATGGATTCTGGAGTATCCCTGTTAAAGGGGAAGACCAGTACAAATTTGCATTCGCATTTGAGGACCAGAGCTACACCTGGACATGCTTGCTTCAAAGGTTCCACAATGCCCCTGCAATTTTAAAAATACTTTTCTCGCCCTACCTGCTTGCTGCAGTATGTAGACGGCCTACTGCTGGCAACCGACAGCATGGAGGAGCATCTGTCGCTTTTGCACGAACTTTTGACATTGTTGGCTCAGGCAGGACTAAAGGTGAATCTCTGTAAGGCTCAATTAGTAAAAGAACAGGTCACCTTTCTAGGAGTGTCCATTTCTCCAGAGGGATCATCATCCCCTGACTCTCACAAAGTGGTGATAATACAGCGACTGTCATTACCCACTTCAAAAACAACCTTACGATCATTCTTGGGTTTGGTGGGGTACCAAAGGAACTTTATCCCAAGCTTTGCAGAGTGTGCAAAGCCCCTGTATGATTCAATAAAACTGCAGGGTGATGACATACGCCCGGCATGGACTGATGCCCACACCCAGTCTGTGGCTAAATTAAAAACTGCAGTGATACAGGCCACATGTCTGATCCCTCCTGACACCATGCAGCCCTTCCATTTGGACTCAGGGCCACAGAGCAAAGCATCCCTGCAGTTCTGTGCCAAATGCGAGCTGATCGACGACAGCCCATTGCATACGCGTTTCAAATCCTGCAGGGGGCAGAAAAGACATATACCGCATGCGAGTGCCACCTACTGGCCGTCTTCTGTCGGTTGATCACTTTACCTTTATTACTGGGCTACAGGCAACAATCCTACACAGTGGACACACACCTCTGAAACAACTGATGAAACCTGGAGATTCGCTAGTTTCCTCGCAGCGCCTCAGCAAATGGACATTGGAATTTATGGAGACATTGATACCATTTCCAAACCCACCACCTTGCTGCCACAATTTCTGATCTATGAGGGGGACCCGCATAAATGTCCGTTACCCTTGAGACCCATCCTGTGCAGAAAGAGCCCATACAGGATGCCCCAGAGGTCTACATCGATGGGTCCTCATATCACATTGAAGGATCCCCTCACACCGGATATGCTGTGGTATTGCCAGAAAGAACCATCCAGCGAAGATGCAACAGACAGTTTTCACAATATGCAGAAAGACTGGGATAAAGTTCCTTTGGTACCCCACCAAACCCAAGAATGATCGTAAGGTTGTTTTTGAAGTGGGTAATGACAGTCGCTGTATTATCACCACTTTGTGAGAGTCGGGGGATGATGATCCCTCTGGAGAAATGGACACTCCTAGAAAGGTGACCTGTTCTTTTACTAATTGAGCCTTACAATATGCTGTAAAGGAAACCTTAGATAGACCCTTGAATATTTGGTCTGATAGTGCCTATGCTATAAACACCATGCTCTCCTTGCCCCATACCACAAAAATGACTATTGTACGATAGATGGCAAGGCCCTGGTCACGCCTGCTCTGGTCATACCTTAAACAGCGATCCCAGCCCTGCTTCATAGGAAAGGTAGCAGCCCATAGAAAAGGGGGTCCACATAGTGAGGGAAATTCCAGAGCAGCCAAGGATGCAGCGATTGATGGGGAGATAGAGGATATAGTTGTTGAGCCCTGCAATGCTGTTAGCAAGGCCTCCCCAACAGATCACCTAGATTTAAAATCCCTGCAGCAGCAATACTGGTCATATGCTGTTGTAAGTGCCTGGCACGAGGAAGGCAGACCCCTTCCTCAACCAACAGCCTGGGCTCCCAATACCATACTAGCCACCACCCCTGACTCAGATGAGCAGTTGCTGATGTTCAAAAGAAAGCCAAACACTTTCCCGGTGGTGTGTTCCCCCAGAGGTGGGTCAGTAACTGCATTCCCTCCTCCACTCCCACCCCACAGCAGGGCACTATTCGGCCCTCGTAACCTTCTATAAGGTAGCATTCACAGCTTGGTGGCCTTCTATGAAGGAAACAATCGACCAATACGTGGCACAATGCCTACCGTGCCTGCAACACAATCCTCCAGCATGCACTAACCGAGCCTTGCTTCAAAGCGTACCCCCACCTCAAGGGCCATGGACTCTCCTCCAGATCGACTTAATTGGGCCACTTCCATAGGCGCAAGGCTATTTTCAGCATGCCCTAGTGGTGGTGGATCAATTCACTAAATGGATCGAAGCATTCCCCTGCCGCTCCAACATCGCAATCACAGCAGCCAAAACACTACTGAATCATGTGTTTTGTAGTTGGGGAATACCAGTACAAGTGGACAGTGATCAAGGTTCACACTTTACCGGTAACATTTTTACCCATCTGCAGGAAATGTTGGGAATAATACACAAATTACATATTGCTCACCACCCCCAGTCGTCCAGAGGGGTGGAAAGGAGGAACAGGACCCTCAAGTTAATGTTAAAAAAATTGTGCGTGGACCACCCCACTCAATGAGCTAACATGCTACCAATGTGCTTAATGGCAATGAGGTCCACATCTCTCAGAACAGGGGTCTCCCCATTTCAGGCCATGACGGGGGAGGCTCATGAGAACAACAGGCCAGCTAACACTAAAGGGATGAGTCCCCTGACAATGAGAACATGTAGTTCCAAGTGGCTGGAACAAGTGATTGATCTGATCAGTGTGATCTATCGATTTGTGGCCACCAAATTGGGGAAGTCAAAAAGACAAATTAAAAAGTACTTTGACAAGAAAGTGCGTCCTTTTGAATAAGAGGTGGGAGATTCAGTAATGATTCCAAATTATGGGAAAAAGTATGCTTTTGAGCCCAGGTGATGGGGTCCACATAAGATTATAGACCGATTGAATCCCGCGGTTTATTTGATTGAGTTACCGGGAAGAAGGGTGTTAAGTACAAGAAGTGGTTTCACATTAATCAGTTAAAAAGCCAAAGAGTAAATACTGCACTGATTTTGTTTTCCACAGACCATGTTACGTACGGATCCTCACGATTGCCAGGACGACACTGGCCAAGACTGAAGCCGAGGGAAGATGGAGAAGCGGGAGCTGCAGCATGACACATGAACATCAATCATCAATGTACTTCGAGAAGTGATGGTGCACTGAAGATACGAGAAGGGGAAGAGTCTCTGCTGGAGATGTTATCGGACTGTTATTAAATCTCCTACACCTTACGAGGTGGGGACCAAGTCAGGCCACCCACTTTTCTTCCTCTCTCTCTCAATGCTTACGATATGAGTGTGTCAATAAGGATATTTCCCCCTCAAGGTGGGGAGTTTGCAAGAATAAAAGTGTTTATTAAATGATTAAAATTGATTATGTGTATGTATAAATGTTAAAAGTTGGGATTAATGGAAAGGCCTGTTTGTGTTGAGATAAAATGGAAGCCCACAGATTGCCAGCATGGGCTAAGTTTTGTAAGAAACAAAATGAAAGCCCCCAGAGCTGCCGCATGGGTTTTGTGTATTGGAAAGCCATTTAAACTAATCAGAGATGGCTGAACCAGGACAGATAGCCACATTTGTGAGGAGAGCCAATAAGCTGCTGCCCTGGAACCAAAGTCCAATCGGGAGACTTTGAGGACAGTGGCTTTGAGGAATATAAAAAACGCAAGCCAGGAACTTTTCTCTCTCTTCTCTCCCTACTGGACACAAGGCAAAAGATCTCTTGTTGAAGACCAACCAAATCAGCATGCTGTGTGTTCAAACCAGCCAGTAAAAGGGGCATAACGTATATTGCTTATTATAAACTCATTGTATCTCTGTTGTAACTAAGGTAGATCTATAGGATATTTGACGACTGCTGTTAAATGCATGTGTGTGTTTTTAATAAACTGTGCCAATTGCTCTGAAAGAATCATCCCACTGTCAAATGTAAGCCCAGAGAGATTCAGAAATCCTACAGTTTTACACACTAATAATAGCCAACGCTGACAGTTTCACCACCATTACAACTGTAAACCCTGGGCCTATGTCGTCATTCAGGAAGGATAAATCATTAAAATATGGACTAATCTTACGTCAGTTTTGGGTAACATCTAGGTTAGATTTTCAACTTGCCACCTACGTGTGGAACTGGCAATCCAGACAAGCTACTTGTACAAACCTCCTGATTTTCATTTCCACTGATTTCAATGGGAATAAAAATTGGGGGGTTTCAATAAAGGGTGGCAAATCCACAAGGTCAATCGTACACCCCGGCAGCACTTTGAAAATCTAGTCCGCAATAGAGAATTAAATTAAATGAACACTGAGGGGCATGGACTAATCATAGACAGACAGTCAGCACGGATTCATCAAAGTGGGAACGTGTTTCACTAATTGAAGAGAATTTTGTGAGGAAATCATAGAATGTATAGCTGGTGGATGTAGTATAAATGGATTTTGAGATGGTTTAATGAGGCAAAGACATGGTTACTTTATTATAATCACACTGATCAATAACATTTTGCAACATCTCACAGAAATAAAAGATACTAAGCACTTCAATGCGAGTTAGTTAGTTACTTCAACTAATCTCGATGAATTGTTGATTGAATATATATGAGGATGTGTTTATTTTATATAAAACCATAACAGCCAGCTTCTTACCCTCAAAGCTCCTCATTTATAATAATTATACTATTAAACAAGCTATAATTCAGTGAAAGAAAATATGGCACTGTTTTCAAACAAATGCTGTTTGGCCGGACATGCACATGGACCATACCGACATGACCAAATCCTGTGATATAAAACATGTTTCACAGATTGTGATTATTTGGTTAATTAGCACACTATAAGCAATCAAACATTTTATGCTCAGTACTCATTTGAGGCTCTGATTTGCAAATTCCTTTGGCAGCTGCTCTTCATTATGTTCTGCTCATAATACATCATCAGATGGCCATTTTTTCACAAATATATTTATACTTGGTAGTGCAATAATCGTCATTCCACAAACCTTTAATGGCAAGATGAATGCAATCTTTGGAATTCTTATAATTATCTGGCTGACCTGATCTCCAGAAGCTAGTGACAAAAACAAAATACATATATGAACCATAGGTATAATCTACCAATTTGAAGCAGGGATACAAAAATGAATAGATAGGGGTGAAAGTCAGTATAAAAATTGTTACTAAAATACTGCTTTAAGAGTTTTGCCTTCTGAGGGGTAGAATTTCCCTGAAGGTTCTCCCGATTTCCCAACGTAACTTCTTGCCACCAAGTATTCGCGGATGTCGGTGCGCAGGGAGCCTCTGTTTCAAACAAATTGGCACTTCATGAATAAGTTCAAATAACCCCAAAACGGTGATAATGAATACAACCATTTTCCGACCTTTGTGCCCATCACTTTCTGCCAACGACCCCCCCCCCCACCGCTTCCCCCACAAACGTCGGTTGAAGTTGGGCGCAGCACCTGATCGGAGATATTCTTTTAAGTGGGTTTAAGGATTTGCTGCAAGTGTCTGTTAGTGTGTCAGACCCCTCCCTCTGCCCCATGTAAAAGGGACGTAGTCATAGGATTATACAGACATAATTTAAACAGGGGCCCTAGTCTATCGCTCTATGGCAGCTCTTCTTGGGTTCCCAGTTTATTTGGTTGAGGAGGATGATAGCATACTGGTTATGTTACTGGACTAGTATTCCAGTGATGCAAGTTCAAATCCCAGCACAGTAGTTTGTGAATTCCATTAATCTGGAATAAAAAAGCTGTATCAGTAATGGTGACCATGAAGCTATCAGATTGTGGTAAAAACCCCGCTTGTTTACTAATGTCCTTTTGGGAAGGAAACCGCCAAAATTGGGAGAGCTGTCCCACAGACTAGTCAAGCAGCAGCCTGACATAATCATACTTACAGAACCAACATCCCAGATTCCTCCAGCACCAGAACTGGGTTATGTCCATCTCATCAGCAGGACAGACTCACCAGAGGCGGTAATACAGTGGTATACAGTAGAGAAGGAGTGGCCTTGGGAGACCTTAACATTGACTGCGGATCATGAAATTTCATAGCATCAGGTCAAACATGGGCAAAGAAACTTACCACCCTCCCTCAGTTGATGAATGACTTTTAACGCAACTTGGAAGAAGTACAGAGGTTAACAATAATGTACTCTGTGCTTCAAAGTCTATCACCAAGAGTGGCTTGGCAGCACCACTACTGACTCAGCTGGCCGAGTCTGGAAGGACATAGCTGCCAAACGACCAACGAGTGCAAAAACATACTTGACCTTGCTACTCAACAATCTACCCATTGGGGATGAATCTGTCCATGACGGTATTGTTAGGAGTGACCATCGCAGTCCTTGTGGAGACAAAACCTAGTCTTCACCGGGTGTTGAATGGCAATACCAATGTGCCAATATTCAGAACTGATCTAGCAGCTCAAAACTGGACATCCATGAGGAGCAGCAGCAGAACTGTATTCCACCAGAATCTGTAACCAAATGGCATGGCATTTCCCAGTCTGTAATTGCCACCAAGTAAGGGAACCAACTCTCATTCAATGAGTGTAGAAGAGCAGCACTAAGTGAACATGAAAATTTGTGCCAACCTGGAGTAACTACAACACAGCTTGCTAAACAGCTGAAGCACAGAGCTAAGCTATCTCACAACCAATGAGTAAAAACAAAGCTCTGCGGTCCTGCCACATCCAGTCATGAATGGTGGTGTGTAATTAAACAAGAGGTGGAGGTTCCATGAAAATCCTCATCCTCAACGATGGCGATGACCAGCACGCGAGTGCCAAAGACAAGGCTGAAGCATTCACAACCATCTTCAGCCAGAAGTGCCAAGTGGATGATCCATCTCGGCCTCCTCCTGAGGTACCCACCATCACAGATTCCAGTCTTCAGCAAGTTCGATTCACTCCACGTAACATCAATAAACAGCTGAGTGCATTGGATACAGCAAAAGCTATGGGCATCAACAATATTCCAACTATAGTGCTGATTACTTGTGCTCCGAACTATCCATGTCACTAGCCAAGCTGTTCCAGTACAGCTGCAACACTGACATATACCCAACAAAGTGGTAAATTGCCCATGTATGTCCTGTCCACAAAAAGCAGAACAAATCCAATCTGGCCATTTACTATCTCATCAGTCTGCTCTCAATCAGCAGCAAAGTGATGATAGTACTGTTGATGACACTTTCCAAGTGCCACTTACTCATCAATAACCTGTTAACTGATGTTCAGTTTGGATTCTGCCAGGATCATTCAGCTGCATACCTCAACAGCCTTGGTGTAAACATGGATCAAAATCCAGACTTTCAAACAGGTGTTTCTTATTAACAGAGCACCCAATCAGCACCTGTTTTCATCCTTTGGCCAAAATAACCCTCTGCTTTCTGCCTGTGCGCTCTCTAGACTGCAATTTTCCTGGCCATTAAAATGAATGCGGGGAAATCATGGGCTACCGAGCGTACTAGCAGAAACGCGGACCGTTTGTCCAAAAGTTGATAACTCATTAAAAGGGAAGAATTCTGTAATGAACAGCATGAATTTACTTACTTTGGAGTGCTTGAAAAACTTGTACCATCTTCCCAAGCCACACACCTTTATTGATCATGTCAATGAGTCCAATCCAATAAAACTGGGAATCTGCTCGATTAACAAGGAAATCCTGTAAGGCGATTGGATATAACTTTAATTACACCAAGTACAAGGATATCCAATAAAGAATGACAAAAAACAAAGGGGTAGAAACTTGCTTTGGGCAAATGCCGTGCCCGACCCGATATTCAGTTCAATTGACTAAAAAGGGCTGAAATTCTCCTCTTCTGCGCATCTGGTAAGCACCTGCAGGGGCCACTAACAGGGCATGGAAATTGGCTAATGCCCCATGAGGCTGCCGTCGCCTGTGCAAGCCTCGTAGGTCTCGAATCGGACCTGTGACCCAGCAAACCTTAAAGGGGAGATGCGTTGCACCACTCACCGCCTTCTTGGATGTCTCCCGACTCACTGGTCAGGCCAATCGCCGCTCATTTCTTGGGATCTGGGCCACCATCGTGCAGCCCGGCACTCCGCCTGGTGACGGACTGCGGCCACAGCACCCCTTAGCGCTGGTTGCCCAGTGGAGGCCTTCAAATGGTCTGTAGAGTTCTCAGCGTCCCTCCCCTAAACGGAAGGGGAAGGATGTTGAAACGAGTCAGCGCTACGCGGAGAAGCTGCACAAGTGGCGCCCCCGAACCTGCCCCAAAGGGAAGTGGAGAACGCGAGATTGCGTTCCACTTCCTGTGAGGGGCGGTAACCACAATTTTGCAGCCAGGTGGGAGTTCCGCCCCAGGCGCGAGTTCCGCCCCAGGCGCAGCAAGTCCTGCCCCCCCTCGGTTATCGCCCCAAACCGAATTTCACCTACTAAGTATTTAATTTAAATAAACAACATGGTTAATACCAATAACGCAAATGCAGGCATGTCTTATCTGCTGCTGCCAATAATGCTCTCTGTACTTCCTTTGCTTTTGTTAAATTTTCTCCCTTTCTTACTTAAAGAACATTACTTTGCTCGCGGCTCACGATTCCACCTGTAGATTTCAACACTTGATCTCATCGACCCTTCAATAGTAGAACCTATAGGTTCAATACTGGTAGTCAACACCCTATCAATCCCCAATCGTTTTTCCCATGCATTAATGGACATACATCCATCAAGACTGAGATCAGCAGTGAGAATAATTTGCACTAGTTTCATATGAAATAGGACAAGGGCAGAGATGCAAAACAGACAGAATGGTGGGGGATGGTCAATGCTCGTCACTTGTGTGGCGCGAATGTTACTTGCCACTTATCAGCCCAACCTGACTGTTTCCAAGTCTTGCTGCATGTGGGCACGAACAGCTTCATTTTCTGAGGAGCTGCGAATGGAACTGATTCTGCCTTCCCTTTCCTATACTTACATCTACACATATCTGGTTCCCACAATGAGAGTCTGTTTGCTTTCAAAATTCCGGGGGTGGGAGTTGCTGGGGAGGGTTTAAACTAGCTTGGTGGGAGGATGGGAACCTGGACATAGATTCAGAAGGGAAGAGAAGCAAAACTGGAAATGGAAGGCAGAAAATTAGTAAGTGAGTATGGAAGGCAGAGGAAACAAAGGCTAGAAAATAGACAACAAATGAGTTTGATAGTGCCAAATGGCATATACTTCAACGCAAGGAGTTTGGTGAGTAAGGCAGATGAGCTGAGGACAGTGGCAGACACATGGAAGTATGATATAATAGCTACTGTATTACTAAAACATGGCTTAAAACAGGGTTTTCAGATGAAATAAAGAGGGGGATAAAAAAGGAGGAGGGTCGCAATAAAGAAACAATTACAGCTGTGAGGAGGAATGATATTTGAGAAGTATCAAATGAGGCCAAATATAATAGTAACATACTGCGGATGCTAGAATCTGAAAAAATAAATCAGAACATGCTGGAAATCTCAGTGGGTCAGGCAGCATCTGGATAGTAAAACAGCATTAACATTCTGGGTTGACGACCATTCTTCAGAACTTCAATCAAATGAGGCCACATGGGTTGAACTGAAGAATAAAAAAGGGGCAATGACACTGCTGCGATTATACTATAGACCCCCGAACAGTCAGAGGCAGATAGAAGAGCAAATATGTAGGCACATTTCTGAAAAGTGCAAGAACAATATGGCACTCATAGTAGGGGAATTCAATTACCTAATATTAACTGGGATAGAATCAATGTAAAAGGAATAATGAATGAAGAATCCTTAAATGCATTGAGGAGATTTCTATTAGCCAGTACGAAGTAAGCCCAACAAGAGAAGGGGCAGTTCTGGACTTAGTTTTAGGAAATGAAGCTGGGGCGCTGGAAGTGGTATCAGTGGGAGAGCATTTTGGTGGTAGTGATCCTAATTCAGTTAGGTTTATTGTAGCTATGGAAAAGGACATGGAGACTAGGAGTCAAAGTTCTCCATTTGGGGGAAGGCCACTTTTGCAAAGCTGAAATGTGATTTAGAAAAAGTGGACTGGAAGCAGCTACTTGAAGGTAAATCATTGTCAAAGCAGTGGGAGGCATTCAAGGGGGAAGATAGTGAGGATTCAGAGCAAACATGTTCCCACAATGAAAAAGGATGGGAGTCCCAAATCTAGAGCCCCTGAATGTCTAGGAGCATACAGGATAGGATATGGAAAAAAGGGAAGGTTTGTCAGATACCAAGCGTTCAATGCTGAGAAGAGTATAGAAAATGCAGGAGTGAAATTAAAAAGGAAAGTAGGAAAGCAAAGAGAGGACATGAAATTTTTGTAAAGGATACCCCCAAAATGTGTTATCAATACATAAAGAGCAAGAGAATAACTAAAGGTGGTTTAGGGTCTATTAGAGACCATAAAGGTAACCTGTATGTGGAGGCGGAAGTCATGGACATGGTTCTTAATGAATACTTCACGTCTCTCTTCACAAAAGAGTGTGACATTGTAGTTAAGGAGGAGGAGTATGAAATAATAGACGAGATAAATGTAGTGAGAGGAAAAACATTACAGTATTTAGCATCCTTGAAAGTAGATAAATCGCATGGAATAAATGAAATATATCCCAGACTGTTAACGGAAGCAAGGGAGGAAATAGCAGAGGCTCTGTCCATCAATTTCCAATCATCTCTGGCTACTGACATAGTGCTAGAGGATTGGAGGACTGCTAATATTGTTTTAAAAAGGGAGAAAGGGATAGACGGAGTAATTACAGGCTAGTCAGCCTAACCTTGGTGGTGGGCAATTTATTGCAAAAAAATTCTCAGGGATAGGATAACTTGTCATTTAAAAAGGCACAGATTAACCAAGGACAGTCAGTATGAATTTGTTAAGCGTCTGACTAACTTGACTGCATACAGTTCTGGTCACCACATTACAGGAAAGATGTGATTGCACTGGAGAGGGTACAGAAGAGATTGACGAAGATGTTGCCAGGACTGGAGAATTTTAGCTTTGTGGAAATATTGGATAGGCTGGAGTTGTTTTCTTTGGAACAGAGGAGGCTGAGAGGAGATTTAATTGAGGTGTATAAAATTCTGAGGGGCCTAGATAGAGTGGATAGTAAATATCCATTTCCCTTAGCAGAAAGGTCAACAACCACCAGGGGGGATATATTTAAAGTAATTAGTAGAAGGATTAGATTGGAGTTGAAGAAAAATCTTTTCATCCAGAGGGTGGTCGGGGTCTGGAACTCACTACCTGAAAGGGTGATTGAGGCAGAAACCCTCATCACATTTGGATATGCACCTGAAGTACCATAACCTACAAGGATACAGACCAAGAGCTGAAAAGTGGGATAAGGCTAAATGACTCTTCTCTGGCCGAATGGCCTCCTTCTGTGCCTTAAACTTCCAGGATTTTATGAAATTATCTTTAAACTGACATCCCCTTGCAAGCTTAGCTTTGTTTGCAGAACCTTGTTGACCTAATCAAAACCATGTGTTAGTCTGTATCGTACAGAATAAATTAATACAGAAATTTTAATACTGTATTAAGCTATTTTTCCTAAATTTCACACCAGATGTTCTGAGCCTCCTGCTAAGTCATGCCCAATGTATCTGATTTCTACATTTCCTACTTTCTATGCTAACTATCCTAAGATACCCTTTACTTATGCAAAGCTGTTAGCATATTATATAATACACTATCCTACATAATGCTTACAATTTTAAACGGTCAACAAAACACAGGCAGCATACTTGGAGACTTCCCTTCAGTTTCAGACTTAAATTTGTGGCCATTGTGTAAAGTAAGTTATAAAGGAAGAGGAAGAATATGCTGATATAATATTTCCATAGAAGTTACCAATCTCCTCTATAACATTGATGGAACATCAGTGGAAACATTCTGAAATGGTATAACCAGCCATGCACACCATTTCTCCAGGAGCTCTGCCATTCCACCACCAAAGTTATGTCTGGTAATTGGAAGAATTCCAGTGGAAATCACTGACCTTTGTCTCTCGCAGTTAAATATTCATTCTGAACTTTATAGAATACAAAATAAAAGCTATATTATCTTCTCTTGTCTTTGTCTCTGTATTCTCTCTTACACAACACGGCACAATCGTAAACACCCTTTCTCAATAAAACTGATTAAGGTTTTGAAATGAACCTTTAAAATTTTTTTTTACCAATTTTGAAAAACAGCTGAAAAGAACCTGCCAAATGTGAAATTCAGCAGTTCAGCTGACTAAATTGCATTGGTGCATCCTGGTAAATTGGGCACACTGCAGATGCACACTCTGTGCGGTTAACAGAGGCACAGCTGTCAGAGAAGAGTTCCACTTCACTGATTTGAGAGCACCTCGGACTTTCGTGAAAACACTGCAATGAAGGCAATAAAATATTCTAATGATTAATGTAATCATGTTTGTAATATATGCACCCGAGTATGCTCACAGGTTTGTAGAGCTGTTAAATTGTGAGTTGCTTAGCCAGTCATATGATGTTCACAAGACTCAATAAACCCCCTGCATTTGTGGGCCTAGTGGATGAACTGGTAGTGTGTAGTGTGATTGTTAAACCTTCATTAATAAACCAACTAATTCTTAATAGCATTGTGTTGATATGAATTCATAAGCAAAGAACCCATGAACCAAATACATTACAATGTTAATGTCAAATATATATTATTTTATGTTTTAAGCATTTTAATTGTTTTGTGGGGGGAAAAAGAAAATACAGCACCACCCAGTGGCCAAGTAGTCATTGTAACAGCCAAGAGTTGACATTTTAATATTGTAATTCACTTAGGAAATGCTATATTCTTGTTTTCTGTGCAACATGCGTCTTACATAATAACAAAAGAAAGATATAGTAATGTATATAATTCTTCAGATGTTCAACTTTGTGATGAGAAATAATAATGCCCAAGATTATTTAAGTTTCCAAAATCTTTACAATATATTCCATTTGGTAACAGGAGTGCATTGAATCCCTCCCAAACTTGCTGTTCAGCCAAGAAATAGGGCCACTTGTTTTTGAGGGGAACAAATCAATACCAAGCTTTCAAGGCCAACTCGAATGAAGATTACATACTGAAGGAAGGTAAGGGAGAAGGGCAGGGCTACAATGGTGGGAGGGGAAATAATGTGGTGGAGGATGCATGTGTAGACTCCTTTTTTCTGTGTGGGGGTCTTGCTTTGTGTATGTGGAGAGGTTTCACCTTTTGCTTATGCTTTGATTATTTGGGAAGTCTTGCATTTTTAAGTGGAGTGGGGGGTCGCATAATTTTGTCTGTGGGGGTGGTTACATTTCCACCTCACCTTGTTTCTAATTTCTGCAGTACAATTTACACAGAAACACATACTTTGGTTTAGGAGCTAATTAGTAGAATTATAAAGATGTATTTTTCTCCAAAATTATGAGAAATAAATTTTCAAGATATTTATATGTATCATTTACTTACTTTGACCAGAGTAAATGACCAAATATTCAACATATTTACGTAATAAATTATCCCACCAACGAATTTGAAGTTCACAAATATAATTGCAAAAGCATATTGAAAACCGGAGGTGAAAACAACTTCTCACCGAACAGAAAAATAAGTAAAACGTTCAGTGAAAGTGTCTATAGAATTATTTTAATCGTATTACGGAGAATATGTATCATACCTGTTCCATGCTATTGTTAATCACAACCACGTTCGATTGGCTTGATTGGTAAGCTGTTCTTGCATTCCCAAAGTTGTCCTTGGATGTCGAAAAGAAATAACATTTTCCAGCAAACAATATCCAATGTTCCGGACAGAGATTCCGAGCTAAAAAAAAACAATCATTTTTGTTAGTATCACTGCACGTTGTGCGTTACATATGTGGATTTCATCCTTCCCAATCTTCCTCACGGCCGACCCTCTTTTATTGCTATTAATTGCTTCAGAGACATACTCTCTCATTCTAAGAACGAGAGATTC
Source organism: Pristiophorus japonicus (assembly GCF_044704955.1). Lineage (NCBI taxonomy): Eukaryota > Metazoa > Chordata > Chondrichthyes > Pristiophoridae > Pristiophorus > Pristiophorus japonicus. The sequence goes on from NC_091984.1 coordinate 177,677,451, forward strand.
AATTTCAATCAGCATCTCTAGTGCATCTCACTATTATTATTTGTTTGCCTCCTTCGTACAATTATTAAGGGTCAAAATTCGTTATGTCCGTTTTTGAGACGATGTTACCACCTGAATGCTGATTTAAGCGCCGGACGTTGGGCGCAGCCTCAAAGTTTTAAATTCAGTTTAAAGTCAGCCCAAAAATGAGAGAGCAGTGCTTAAAAAGTGGCGTTGCACACTCATCCTAGGGCAGCAGCTCAGGAGGCCTACTGAACTTCCCAACGGGAAGCTGCCGTCTTGCTCGAAAAAAAAACTGAAAGAAACGAAAAGTAACTAAAATTTCTCCGATACACATACTTCCCCACTCTTAAAACTAATGAAACCATGCAGAAACAAATAGAGATAAAAACTTACCTTCCTTTCTGGGCGATTCCGCCCGAGATACGCTCTTTAACCGCCACCTTTTTCCTGGCCGTACCGCCGCTTGTTTGTACCGTACAAAGCAAGTGTGCTGACAGAGGCGTTTTACGCTGGATAACGTCATCACATAGGTGGCGTTAGCCGGCGCAGCGTTGCCTCTTGGCGCCTCTGCCAAAGAGCCGACTGACTGTAGGATGAGGCGTCGACGCCGCCTACCCGTCGAAGGTCGGCCTCCTGCGCGTGGTAACAGGCGGCGTCCACAGCCGAATTTCAATCCCTTAATCTCTCTTTAGCAACCTTTATCACCAGCTGGGACTTCTCTGCATCTATTTAATTTGACACTTGCCAGGTAACGAACAGAAAGAGCTGGACCATAAACAAATGTTTCATCTCGGTAGCAAATTAGCGACGGCCTAATTATTCTAGTCGGTTGTGTATTGTCGGAGCAAGGGATTAAGAAGTGAGCGTCATCGCTCAGTGTGGGCAAATGGCAAGGAATGCTTTCATGTGTTCATGATCTCATGATTTCCTCTGGTCGGCATTTCTAGAAAATTCACGGATGTCTTATTTTTAAACATATTTTCAGCTTACTGAGATATACAGGCTGCAGGAAATCTTCATGGTCACATTTACCAAGTTGTTTCAGATCACAATTTTATAGAAAGCAATCCTTCCCTGTGCCCCCTTCATTGTGAACGCCGCTCCCAATTTTGCTCCTGCGCCCCACACCATTCTCAATGTTTGAATGCGCAGAAAAATTTAATTATAAACCTGATCGTAGCCTGTGTTGTTCGAGCTAAGATTGTTTAAACTTAAATTCCCAGAATTATCGTGAGGATTCTTCCGTTCCACTGCCGTAACTTCGGCGGAAACTTTGGAGAAACGGTTAAAAGCGGTAGTTTAGGTCACTTCTCCAGGGTTTCTGTCAAAGTTAAGGTGGGGGATCAGGAGTACACCACACAAGGTCTCCCCGTCAACATTACTGTAATGATAGATTCAATATCTTTCCTCAACAATTCACAAAATGACTATTTCCCATGTAAAACAAAACCCATTATTTGGGCGATAAGTCATGACTCTATTCTAGAAAATTGTATATTCACAACATAAAAACATAGAAAATAGATGCAGGAGTAGGCCATTCGACCCTTCAAGCCTGCACCACCATTCAATAAGATCATGGCTGATCATTCACCTCAGTACCCCTCTCCATACCCCTTGATCCCTTTCGCCATAAGGGCCATATCTAACTCCCTCTTGAATATATCCAATGAACTGGCATCAACAACTCTCTGTGGTAGGGAATTCCACAGGTTAACAACTCTCTGAGTGAAGAAGTTTCTCCTCATCTCAGTCCTAAATGGCCTACCCCTTATCCTAAGACTGTGTCCCCTGGTTCTGGACTTCCCGAACATCAGCTCCACTGGTCAGGCCACATAGTCCGCATGCCAGATACAAGACTCCTAAAGCAAGCATTCTACTCGGAACTCATCCACGGCAAACGAGCCAAAGGCGGGCAGAGGAAACATTACAAGAACACCCTGAAAGCCTCCCAGATAAAGTGCAACATCAGCACTGACACCTGGGAATCCTTGGCCATAGACAGCCCTAAGTGGAGGAAGTGCATTCGGGAGGGCGCTGAGCTCCTTGAGCCGAGAGCATGCAGAAATTAAGCGCAGGCAGCGGAAGGAACTTGCGGCAAACCAGGCTCACTGCCCACCCTTTCCCTCAACGACTATCTGTCCGACCTGTGACAGAGACAATGGTTCTCGTATTGGACTGTACAGGCACCTAAGAACTCATGCTAAGAGTGGAAGCAAGCCTTCCTCGATTCCGAGGGACTGCCTATGCTGATGATGATGATCTGGTTGGACCATCAGGGAGTGAAATCCTTTTCTGTCACAAAAAAGCTCTGGGTCCTGAGAAGGTGGCCACATGGTGATATGAGTGCACTGTATTGCTCCCTGCACCTTGGGGAACTTAGCAATGCGGTAAAACGCTCCTGTCCTGTCAGTCTGTGCCTCCGTGGTCATGGGGAAGCGCGTACAGGGCCTCCGTGACCTGTCTAATGCAGTGATGGGTGGCATGGTGAGAAAGAGGGGAAATCTCGACCGCGGAGGCCCGAAAGGAACCGGACACGTAGAAAGACAGTGCCATGGTGACCTTGACCTCGATCAACACTGATGTCTTTGATAGCAGGCTGCATATGTGGCCTGATGAGCTGACATATTTCATTGATCACCATCTTGTGGAAGCGCAGTCTCCGAAGGCAGGTATGCTCGGACATGTCGAGGTAAGACATCTTTTCCCTGTAAGTGCGGATTGTGTATGGTCTGGTCCTCCCCCTCATTCTTGCATGTCTTAAATTGGGCACATAATGATGTGCATCACACATTGAGCAATCTGCACTCTGCAGCATCTGCGTATTAATCGATGCAGGCTGAGAAATGGCTGACCCCATTGCAATCAAAGTATAATAGCGATTGATCAGAAGCAATAATTTCCTCACTATAAAATACACCTGGAGTAAACCCCCAATAGTCCAGAGTCTGAAAATATGTTGAGATGTTCACTTCACCTGAGAAGAACTCCAGATGTCAATCCAAACTCCCCCGAAGTTGAAGCAGCCCTTTGAATGAAGTGACCTGCGATTTAAAAAATGGCATCCACACCGATGGCTTTAGTTCAGAACAGTTTCACTTCTTCGGGGTGGTTTTTTGAGCAAGCGATATTGTGGGTGATATGTGTGTGAGGTGGTGAAAACAACGGTGGGTGATCTCCTGTGCATTAGTTTCAGCAAATGTGATCTTTACGACAAAAAAAATGGACTGGCGGTATTGAATCTCGGTGTTAATTCCGCGCGGATACTAACGTTGGGCGATATTATGGCTGTTGATTTCACCCATTCTGATGATTCTGCCCCAAAAAAGTGGGCGGGCGGTATTTTTTCCTGACATTATGCACATGGGGAAAGTAACGCTTGGTGATAAGTTTCTGAAAAATGCCCTTCAGTTTCCATTTTGAACTAAATGGGCAATATATGGGCATTATACGTAATTTCAGCAGTAAAATGGACATTAAGTGGGTGTTAAGCATGCAAAAAACGTGGAAAATCTAGCCCTAGGTCTGTAAATGTGGGTCCTGGGTTGATTCTGTGTTGGTAAGAGCTGTTTGAGGTCCAAGCTTACTTGCCTGATTTCCTCTTCCTCCTGGAAATCTATAACAAACCTTAGAAGATGCAGTTGAATAGTCAAGCTTGGCTATGTGATTTCAGTGTCCAAGAAGGAAGAGAAGGATAATGTACAAAAAAATAGAAAAATAAACAAGATAACGATAGATGGTTAGTTTGTCATTAATGGTTATTAGAAATGCTAAAATGTTACAACACAGCATATTTTCCATCAACAACATTAAGAACTGCAGAAAAATAGCTAACATTACGAAGAACAATGACTAGATTAATACATTATTCTCTGCACTGTTTGACGTTCATAATCACATTCGATTGAGTGAATGGCCCATTTCCGTTTATCACTTGTTCTAATCTTTACCTTGCTGGCTTTGCAGTTCAGTGTTCAAGTTCTTGAAAGAGTCTTGCAATTGCTTTATCTCCTTTGAAATGTGTAGCTCTTGAAAATGTTAAAAGAAAATTCTTACAATTCAACTAGTTTGGGTTAACTAATAACTAACCATCCATTTAACAATTGAGATAAAAATATAATGGGATAGATATTCCACCTGACAATTGGGCGTAAAACTTGCATTGTGGTTATCCATCAGAGAAACCATCCGATTTATATATCATTGGCCGTGATCTTGGTCTCAACTGGTAAAGTGGGCAGCATGTCAGGAACGAGTGCACGAATATGTGCACCCAAGGCTGGCTCCAAATTGGATCCTGGGCCTCTTTTCCAGAATACGTGTGAGCTGCAGGCACCAGTCAAGCATCTGAATGCAGCTCCCCAAAACTTGCCGGCTCAGACACCTAACCCGTCCATAGGTCATTCCTGGGGGGAGGGGTGTCAGGTGAATGGAAGGGGGCGAACTGGTTAGGCCACAGTAGATTCGGTAAAAGTAATCTGCGGTGCCAGAAACCGGCGTTAACCCCCCTGATTAGCATTAATGACGGTTTTGGGTGGGCACCCCAGCACTTCTGGTGGGGAATCAGGCATGGGAGATTGCGCCCACAATTCGGCCCCCCAACTTAAAGGGCCCAAGTTTCCACACGATAAAAAACGGGCGCCCAGCCTAAAAAAAAAATCGCAATTCTGGAGCGTTCTGCAGCTCCTTGTCTGCCTGGCGCGGCGCCCAGGGGGGCGGAGCCTACACTCGCACCGATTTTGTAAGTGGGAGGGGGCGGGTACTATTTAAATTAGTTTTTTTTCCTGCTGGCAACACTGCGCGTGCGCGTTGGAGCGTGCGCGCATGCGCAGTGTGAAAAAAACATTGGCACTCGGCCATTTTAGAAAGTGCTGCAGAAAACGTGAAGATTTGTTCTTGGACCCCTGCAAAGGCTTGTATTTTAATTTTATTGATATTTCTGTGTGTGAGAGAGTGCTTTTAGCAGCACTGCTGAAGAAATCACCTGCTGAAATCAGTGAGTTCAGCTTTTCACTGCTAAACTTGCAGTACCTGTGCCTGCAAATTAAGGACTGTGTTTGGAGAAAAAAAAGTGACAATTCAACTTTGCAATGGATCAACATCTACCAAGAAAAAAGAATTTCTCACATGAGGAAGTTGAGATATTAGTGAATATAATTGAGCAGAGATGGCAGGAGCTAGATACCAGCAACAGAGGTCGCATAAAAGTGCCACCAAAAGAAATGAAGAAACGCTGGAACCAAGTTGCAGAAGATTACTGCGCATACCATGAGATCTGGAAATCAGTGTAAAAAGAAATGGCACGACCTTGGTCAAGTAGTTAGTGTAAGTAGTATTTCCCATTTTTAATTTAATCGTAATTGTAACCTAGCTATCTGTATGTCCCACCTTGCAGACTGACACACTCTAAAAAGTTATATTTTACTCTTTGCAGAAGAAATTGGCCCACAACAAAAGGAAAGCAACTCGAACAGGAGGAGGCGTGCCCAATCTGCACCCACTGACACCCTTGGAACAAAGGGTAGCTGCTATGATGAGTCGGACATGGAGTAAAGCAATTGGTACAGCACAAGCTGGGCCCGCACGCGAGGAAGAGGGTAAGTCCTGAAAATGCATCGTGGCCCTTTAAATCAACCTGCTGCCTAGCCTGCTATGTGTGAGAGTACTCATGCCACCCACCCGGCCCCCTCCCTTGCTGTTAAGAATTTGACTGTTCTGATGTATTTTGCAGAACATGATAATGATGATGATGATGAAGATGCTGCTGCTGCCAACCCTGAGGATCCTGAGGGTACAGAACAAGAACCAGTACAACCAGCTGCGGGCGATCCAGACTGGATGATGGCAGCGATGACTGAAATGTCTGCAGGGGAGAGCTTCCAATTTAATGTTTATGAGCCCCCATCAAGGGGCATCAGAGTTTCAACCTCTAGCATAGGTCTTGGTCCCACCATCCATGGTTTCGCTTCCGATGTTGCGGGTCCCAGTGGTGCTGCTGGTATAATGCAGCTTTCTACAGTCACTGCACTACCATCCCAGCCTACGCCTCCCTCTCGCATAGGTTCTGGTTCCACCTACTATGGTTTCAATTCCGACGCTTCAGGTCCCAGTGTTGCTGCTGATATCATCGAGCAGTTTACACCCACTCGTCCAACATCCCAGCCCATGGCTCGCACTCGAGTGCTGCCGTCTGCAACACAGAGCATCCCACCAATTCAGCCTGAGCCTCTCCCTCCAGTTCAGCTGTCTGGAACACAGTGCGTCCCACAGTCGCAGCCTGTGCCTCCCTGTGCAGTGGTGCCGCTCGCAACACCGAGCATCCCACCGTCCGTGCCCGCGCCTCCCAGTGTAGTGGTGCCACGAAGCTGACGCAGGCAGAGAAGGAGATTGGAGACACGCTCTCCTGAGATGCAGCGTGCAACAGATGCGGCTCAGGTTGTGGCATTGGCTATGGAGACCAATGAGCTTACCCGATCACTCATCGGTGGCGTCAATGCAGTAGGTGAAGAGTTGACGCGCCTGACGGGAGAAATAGCAGTAATGACACGGGAACTTAGGGAGGGAATGTCCGAGGGAGTGCAATCGACGGCACAGGCCATCAGGGAGGGCATGCAAATTACGGCACAGGCCATCAGGGAGGGCATGCAAATTACGGCACAGGCCATCAGGGAGGGCATGCAAGTGTCGGCACAGGCCGTCAGGGAGGGCCTGGTTGAGGTAGCTGCTGCAATAAGGGCACACAGCCCAACCAATCAAATGACACCCCCATGAGGAAGTGAACGTTCACTGAGATGTGGATGAGACATGGTTGCAGCCTTTCTTTGCTGCTTTTGTTCTTGTTCTTGATGTAGCTGTAGTAGCGTTTTTCAAATTGAAATTGTTTTGTAAGTTTTGTTACGTTACAACTTATAAGAGATCTTATGGTTTTTAAGTGATCTTATAGTGTAAATGCTCTCACAATTTTTTGTATCTTATTTAATTTTGCACCTAAAAAGTGATCCTGAAGTTTAAAAGTGTTCTTGAGAGTGTAAGATTTTTCAAATTGAAATTGTTTTGTAAGTTTTGTAACTTTACAACTTATAAGTGATCTCGGGGTTTTCAAGTGATCTTATAGTGTAAATGCTCGCACATTCTGTAAATTATTTAATTTTGCATCTAAAAAGTGATCTTGAAGTTTAAGTGATCTTAGAGTGTAACATTTTTCACATAGAAAGTGTTTTGTAACTTTTGTAACTTTACAAGTTTATAAGTGATCTTAAAGTTTTTAAGTGATCTTCAAGAGTCATATTAAAAAGTATAGTTTGATACAACAAATATTTTATTAGAGTGACGTTAACTTTTCAATAAAATATTTTTTCATTAAAACTGTTTCATGTTCCATTAACACAACTCAATGACAACTTCTCTGCGAAAACGCAGCCTTTTTACACAATCAGCCTCGCTCATGTCCAGGTACGAGCGCCTGGTTCGATATTGTCGACGTGGGTAAGGTCTCCTGCCCATCAACCTACGGGCTACGACGTTCCTGTTGCAGTGAGCTCGAATCAATTCTCTCCTATGCAGTGAATTGATGGCGAACCATTGCATAATATGTGGTGTTGACAATGCAGCACCCATTCTGCAAATATAAATATAAAACTGTCGATGTGGCTGCCTCTCCCTGTCCAAATGGCCTCAGTCCCCCTCACAACTCGAAGCCTGCTGCTGTATCTTTGGCTGCCTGCCTGCCCCTCCCTCCCCTCCCTCCCGTTCGCGGGAACATCGCTGAGCTGACTAAGGCTTCCACCTCAAGTGGAAGGCTGCTTGCTGCCTCGTTACTGCCTGCCCCTCCCCTCCCCTCCCTCCCGTTCGTGGGAACATCGCTGAGCTGACTAAGGCTTCCACCACAAGTGGAAGGCTGCTTGCTGCCTCGTTACTGCCTGCCCCTCCCCTCCCTCCCTCCCATTTGCGGGAACGTCGCTGAGCTGACTAAGGCTTCCACCTCAAGTTGAAGGCTGCTTGCTGCCTCGTTACTGCTAGCCCCTCGTCTCCCCTCCCTCCCTCCCTCCCGTTCGCGGGAACATCGCTGAGCTGACTAAGGCTTCCACCTCAAGTGGAAGGCTGCTTGCTGCCTCGTTACTGCCTGCCACTCCCCTCCCTCCCGTTCGCGGGAACATCGCTGAGCTGACTGAAGCACTTTCACACAGGTAGGAAGATGGTTTATTTAATCTTTTCTTTGCTTATAAATGTTTATTCAGGTTGGATTTATTTGTATAGTATTTGTATAAGTATAAATAAGGATTTATTGTCGAATGTAATGACTTCCCTTCCCCCCCCTCCCCCCACCTCGTTCTGGACGCCTAATTTGTAACCTGCGCCTGATTTTATAATGTGTAGAACAGGTTTATTCAGTTCTACAAAAATCTTCACTTGCTCCATTCTAAGTTAGTTTGGAGTACGTTTTCACTGTGGAAACTTTGAAATCAGGCGTCAGTGGCCGGACACGCCCCCTTTTGAAGAAAAAATTCTGTTCTAAAGTAGAACTGTTCTACCTGACTAGAACTGCAGAAAAAAAATGTGGAGAATTGCGATTTCTAAGATAGTCCGTTCTCCACCAGTTGCTCCTAAAAATCAGGCGCAAATCATGTGGAAACTTGGGCCCAAAGTGTGTACCCCTAAAACAGACATGAAAGTTACCAATTTCTCCATCAATGATTTCAATGGAAATGTAAATCGGGTTGTTTCTATAATGGCTGGTCGATCCACAATGACAGTTTTACACCCAGGCGTAAGTTGAAAATCTATCCCACTGTTGGTAAAATAACCCAAGGCTCCAATGTCCACTTCATTAAATGCGCATAGAAAAAAATTAACTGGTGGCCGCTGTCTAAAAACGGTAAGCTATTTACATAAGCAGGACATTAGAAATGTAATAAATTGTGTTCTGGATTACTGAATACAGAATGATGACCAACATCTTACCATAGGTTTTAATTTTCTCTTCTGAATTAAATGCAATCTTTGTCAAAACTTTGCCCAGCTGGCATCGCTATGTCGGACTCTGAAATTTAAAGAAAAATAATGCTAACAACATAGGAATGAAACGACCGGAGGCAGTTAGCGTATGAGAATTGTGTGGGGGTGGGATGAAACTCAACTTCGGGGGTGGGATGAAACTCAACTTCAGCGGTGAGACAAAGCAGGCGGTAATGAATAGATCATCGGTTAGAGGCAGCGGACTCGCTACTGCCCATTTTGCTTCTCTCCGAAATTGAAATTCACCCGCATCAAGTGGAAATGGAGGAACAATATGCGGAAGCTTGAGGAAGAGAATGTAGAAAAGAAAATACTACTTTGTCAAAACTGCTGTGTCATCACTCCTGGTAATCTGGATAATGCATTCTTTTATAGCAATGGAGCACTATGTTCTATGAGGATCACAAATAATTATTCTGCTACTATAGCAGCTTAATTTATAGACTGACTCATACACGTGAAAATGTGTAATTGATATAAATTCTGCGAGAAATTAGAAGTTGGTTGTTGTTGGGGCGTTTGCAAATCGACAGCTGGTTAGATTATCATGGCTCGATTAGAGAAATTAGCATAAGATACATGGCGTTCTTCCTCTTTTTTCATTTTATCTCCTTATGTGATGTCCGAAGTATAACCACCCAACGCTAGATGCCAATCATATATGTGCTTGACCACTTTCAGAAGCGTGTTGTTAGTTCATAGATAATAAATTGAAGACATTACGATTTGGCTGAACTCTCACATTTCTCTCACGACATGATGGCAGTCTCCATTCCACCTCCCTTTCTCACTGATCTCCATTCCTCCAGTCTCCCTCTCTTTCCCTGACTCCCATTCAACGACCCGCACTATTTACCGCCCGCCCGCCATCTTCCACTCTTCTCCACCTCCATCCCCCGAAACCTCAATCTCCCCCTCTCCCGATTCTCATACTCTAGCCAACCTTTCTCGCCCTGTGCATCCATGCCTCGAACACCAGTCTCCCTCTCTACCACGACCCCACATCAACAATTCCCCAAACCCCTTCCTGCCTAATTCCCAAGAACCCACATCCTCACTTCAGGAATCACGACCTCCCATCTTCTTCCCGAGGCCTGCGATTCCGGAACTCTCAAACATCCCCGCTCACAAGCCGGTTCCAACCCCCTGCAGCTTGTGTGTGGAGTGGGGTTGGGGAGACATCAAACTGGAGGCTTTGCGGCTGTAGCTGGTGACTCCACGGAGGGGCGTTGCTGTACCGGGAAATTTACAAAACACATAGACGAGCAGCAGTTCTTCGACGATCAATGCCCCATTCAACGAGACTGGCAGGCAATTCAGGAGGGCTGGCATTACACAGAATGTAAATCAAAATGTTTCAAAAATGTATCTTTATTTGCTGGCTTACAGCTACCCACTTATCCGAAGACATTTTGTTGAGAGGTCCTTCAACAAGCAGGGCCCTGATTAACATAGCTAAGGGGCCTGTCTTCTGTACTTGTTGCCGGTCAGGATGCCTATAAAATGGTCCCCACGAATTTGCAGATTGAGTGTAGGTGTGTCCCCGTGAAAAGGACGCTCAGTAACTAATTTCTGCCCCCGAAGTTTACAGCTCAGATAGAGACTGTTGTGTCTTTACACACTTCAGCAAATCAACACGAGGCACATACTTTGGAGACAAGGTCACTCTGTGACCTGTACCTTCATTCACAGGACCAAGAAGTGATGACCCTGCGTGGGACCTCCCTTTATATACCTGGATGATCAGGTGAGGAGTGTCTCCCACAATTTCACCCCCTGTGGTCAAGATGTGCATTTCTCAGGGTATACAGTGTAGAGTGTTGTTACATGAAGGTTACAGTTGTGTGAGGTTACAAACATGACAGAGACCATGTGACCTATTGATGAAGATTTTCAACATTCCACCCTGGCGTAAAACCTGAGTTGTGGATGGGCCACATAGCGTTGAAAGTGCTAGATTTTCATCTCTATTGATTCCAATGGAAATTAAAATCTGGCAGTTTTTATGTTCCGTGGCCGATACTAAATGTCAGTTTTACTGCAAATCTAACCAGTCGTGTCTCACTTATACAATGCATAACTAGCCCTACTGTCCACTCTGCCCCAGCTCTGTGTCTTACACTCTTTGAAATATTTATAATTTTTTTCTGGAAAGATACAATGGTTCCCCCCCCTCAAGTAACCCATCTGACAAGAGATTCCATACTCCCGTGGCATTCTGCATGAAGTATCAGTGTCATGGTCACCATGAAACTAACATGTTTTGGTGCAGGGGGGAGGACTTTAGATTCCCATGGCATTGGGACCAGTTCTGGAGCAGGAGGGACCTTTTCAAGGTGGATGGATTGTAACCTGACAGAGCTGGAACAATTGACTTCACGGGAAGGTTAACTAGTACTGGGGGGGGGGGGGGGGGGGTTTAAATAATTTTGAATTAAGAAACAATAGAGGAACTATTATTAGAGGGTGCATGCTATAGACCACAAAATAGCGCAAGGAGAAAATTTGCTTGCAAATTACAGAAAGATGCAAGATACAGTGATAATGGGATACTTCAATTATCCTAATATAGACTGGGATAGTAACAATGTAAAGAGTGAATGGGAATTAATTCCTGCAATGTGTAAACGAGAAATTACTCGATCAGTGTTTTTCCAGTCCAGCGAAGAAGGAAAAAGTGCAGGATCTAGTTCTGGGGAATGAAGTGGGGGAATGTTTAAGTGGGGGAGCAATTTGGGAAGAGTGATCATAGTATCAGCAGGTTTACAATAGTAATGGAACAGGACAATGAATAATCAAAAGTAAAAATACTTAACTGGAGGAGGGCTAACTTCAATGTGTTGAAAAAGTATCTGGCCCAGGTGCATTGGAATAAAAATTGGTAGGCAAAACCATAACTGAACAATGGGAGACCTTCAAAGAGGATATTGTTTGGGTATAGGATAGACACATTCCCATGATGCTGAAAGGAAGGGCATCCAAAGCTCGAGTTCCCTGGATGACTAAAGATATAGGGCTGGACTTTTCATTTTTGTACAGATCAGCCAAAAATGGGTGTTATTTCCAGCATGGGTGGTAAAAATGGGTTTTGAGATCGCTGGATTATCGCCTATTTTCTAAACCCTAACTTTCCATTTTTGAAAATGGGCATTACTGTAAGTGATCAGAAATGGGCGTTAACGTTAAATTTTTTTGACCTTCTGCCATAGTGTCGCCAACCATAGCAACGGCATAGCAACACTCATTTCCTGCATTTCAGGAGGTTCGGGGTCATCATTACATTTGCATAAAAGTAGACAGAGAGAGAGAGAGGGAGCAGAGAGGGACTGAATGCATATGTGGGTGTGGTGTGTGCTTCTTTGGCTGTTGTGGGTAGCATGAGGGAGATTCACCAGCAGCAAAATGCCTACTAAGCACAAAGAAGGTTGTTGGCACCGAGTTTTTGTGGGAAAACTAATATTTAACATGGAAGGGATGGAGGAGGCGACCCAGCACACTGAACATGCTGGCGAAAGCAGAGAGCTGGGAGAGGAACAATTGGGAGGACACAAAAGAGCAAGGAGGTTCTCGGACGAGGCAAATGCCTCCCTCATGCAGAAGATGGAGTCATGCTGGGGTCAATTGACCCAAGGAGGGCGTGGGAAGCTCACCCCAAAGGCCTACCAGAAGATATGGGCCGAGATAGCAGAGGTGATCTCGTCGGCGACCAATGAGGTGTGTTAGGGCAACCAATGCCGCAACCTTGTCGGATCCGCCAGAGTAAGTATTACATTTATTTACATGTACTTATATATTTATATAATTGGAATTGTAAGTATAATGAGTGATTAAAATCAGATGTGATGTCTTGCACTTATACCGGGAAGGTTGTGCTCAAAGCCTGCGGTCATGGTGTACATCTTTAGGTAAAGAATGATTATAATGAAAATTATCGTGATTACATCTGTCGGTTATGTGTTGTATCAGTCTCTGTGACAGCACCTAGCAATGATATCATGCAATGGTCTCATGCCATGTCGTGCTGTTGTTACCCTTTACAGAAGAAGCTTTCGAGGAATAGGGCTGAGCAGAGGCGAACTGCACTCACTGACCTTACCGATATCGAGGAATGGGTGCTGGCAGTAGTGGGGGCCCACCCATGGTTAGCCACACAAGCAGCAGCAGAGCCTGATGTGATGCCATGTAAGTAAAGTATACATCATTACATGATGTAAAGTCAATAGATGCCACACCTACTCATATCCGACCAATATTATATGATAAATAATAATGTCCTCATGAGAATCATTGCAGTGCAGAATGTGGTGCTGGTCATGAAATGTGATGTCTGTGATGATCTTGATAGCGGTGTTGCCTTTGTCGTGCATATGCTGTGTGTAACGCTGGACTCACCTTGTGACCCTAGCGCCCCTTTCTCCTCTAATAACCTCATTTATAGTTTGCAGCTCAGCCAGCAGCGTAGCCCCATGCAAGAACACCGAGCCCAGAAGGTGGGGGCGCGGAAATGGACACGTCGGACTCTCCTCCATCTGGTGCTGAGGATCACCAATTCTCACCCGTGCATCTGCTGGGTTCCTTCTCAATGGATGACAGTGCTGACTTTGAACAGCCTGCATCCCCAACCTCCATAATCCATTTGTCACTGATGACATCTAGTGCTCCTGTGGCCATTCCCACCTCCACCGTGGAGGTACTGGGCCAAAGCACCTTGCCGCAGAGCACCCCACGTGTCTCCAGGATGGCGCTGACCAAGCGGAGGTTGGCTCGATGCAGCAGTTCTGCTCCACGAGCGGGAAATCTGAGCGGGGACATGGTACACTTGTCCAGGAGGAGTGTGGACATAGGTCAGCAGATCCAGCAGACAATGGGAGGTATATCCCTCCAGCTGGCCAGCATGTCCGCCACCATGACGGAGTACGTGCCGCGGATGGTGGAGGCCCTGGAGCTGATAGCCAGGAACACTGGTGGCAGAGGCTTCCCAGTTGTCATGGAGCGTGGCACTTCACTCCAAGGTGCCACACCCGCAGTGCCAACAACACATGAGAGCCAGGAGGAAGATCTTGCTTCTGGCGCAGAGGACATTCCCACCTTGGGACCGTCCTCTCCTGCATCCATCCAAGCAGTGGTTCTGCCGTCATTCCCCCCAATGAAGCAATGCCTGAGGAGCTTCTCAGCCAGGTGGCTTGGAATCAGGAGGGGAAAGGGTAGAGGTGGGGAGGAGAAGTGGGGGTGGGGGGGTGGTGAAAAGAAAGTGAGGTGCGCGGATGCAGGTGTTGTCTTGGGCATATTTTTATGTTGGTGCTATTTTGGTGGGAGGGTCGGTGGAAGGGGTGAGGGGGCTACCTTGCTGGGTTGCATTTGTGTTCTGTGTTGCAGGAAATGGTGACCAATCGAATGATGTAAATGTGATAAATTTATTGTGGGATGGGGTATTTTTTACAGTTATAATTATGATTTCACACAAATGGTCGGATTAAATGTTTTTTATTTAACATAACCCTGTTGCACATTGTCTCAGATAGCTGCACGGTTACACACTGGTGATTCCTTAACATGAAAGGATATAATTACACTTAACTTAAATCAACTTAAACTTTAACTGTCACTAAGATGATGCACACCATTGATGTATGACCTGCACACCCAGCAGTGTTGCAGCTTTGTAAATAACAACAACATTCGTTCAAGCAAAGCGCTCATATATGAACTGCTGATGTAAGAATCTTGCAGCTATGTAGCCACCACGGGCCCTTTTCTGCGATCGAGAGGAGGCCGGGCACATGATTTCAGTGTCAGCCTGATTGTCTGGCCCGAGGTCAGCATCCACCTCCTCGTCCTCCTCTTCCTCTCTCTCCTGAGGTGGAGCATCAATCCCTTCTGGCAATTCTTGTCCCCTCCTGATAGCCAAGTTGTGCAGTATTGAGCACATCACCACGAATTGAGCTACCTGCTCAGAGTGGTATTGGAGCTCAACTCCTGAGTGGTCCAGGCATCTAAAGCATTGCTTTAACACGCCAATGGTTTTCTCGACGATATTGTGAGTGGCTCTATGGCTCTCGTATCGCTTCTCTGCTTCAGTGTGGGTGTCACATGGGGGGTCATCAGCCAGGTGGCGAGGCTATATCGTTTGTCACCAAGCATCCAGCATTGACCTTGTGGCTGACTGGTAAACATGTCAGATACAGCGCTTTCACGCATTATGTGAGCATCCTGGATGCTACCTGGAAATTTGGCATTCACTGCCATAATTATTTGCTGGTGGGCGACAATGAGTTGAACATTCAGGGAGTGGAATCCCTTGCAGTTCCTAAAAACCTCTGCATCCTGAAAAGGTGCCCGCATCACGATATGCATACAGTCTATTGCTCCCTGCACCTTGGGGAAGTTAGCAATTCGGTAGAATCCTAAAACCCTCTCAATCTGAGCCTACCTGGTCATAGGGAAGCTGATAATGTCCATCCTGTGTGCATAAAGGGCTTCAGTGACCTGTCTAATGCAGCAATGTGGGGCATGCTGAGATATACTGCAAATGAGACCTGAAAGGAACCCGACGCGTAGAACGAAAGTTCCGCGGTGTCCTTGACCTCGACAGACAGTGCCTTTCTGATGGTGTTGGCAGTCTGCAGATCTCACCTGATGAGCTGGCATATCTCACTGATAACATCCTTGTGGAAGCGCAGTCTCCTCAGACAGGTGTTATCAGACAAGTTGAGGTAAGACAGCTTCTCTCTGTAAGTGCGGGGGGTGTAAGGTCTGGTCCTCCTCATCAGTCTGGCACGTCTTAGATTGCACACATAATACTGTCAAATATATATTCTACCATCTCTAATCTGCAGCATGTGCGTACTCATCAAGACAGGCTGAGAAATGACAGACACCATTCCATCATTGGATTTATTCAAGAGGGAGTTAGATATGGCCCTTACAGCTAAAGGGATCAAGGGGTATGGAGAGAAAGCAGGAAAGGGGTACTGAGGGAATGATCAGCCATGATCTTATTGAATGGCGGTGCAGGCTCGAAGGGCTGAATGGCCTACTCCTGCACCTATTTTCTATGTTTGTATGCTTCAATAACTATCAGTATTACACCGATTGGTCATAAACTGTAAATGTCCCCACTAAGACACCTAAAGTAAATTCCAATCGTCCACAGTATGATAAGATGTTTGGTCAGATGTTCATATCACCTTAAAAGAACTCCAGAGTACATCCAAACTCCCCCGAAGTTGAAGCAGCATTTTAAATGATGCGATCTGGGATTTAGAACATGGCGTCCTTACCGGTGTGATTAATTCAGGTGAGAGCAACTTTTTCACGGCGGTTTTTTCGGCGAGCGATATTGTCGGCGAGATGTGTGCAATGTGCCGAAAGTAACGCTGGGTGATTTTCTGGGCGTTAGTTTTGGCAAATGTGATCTTTACGACAAAAAAAAGTGGCCGGGCGGTATTATTAAATCTCGGCATTAATTACTTGCCAAAAGTAATGGTGGGTGATATTATAGGCATTGGTTTTGCCCACTGATCTTTCTGCCCAAAAAAGGTGGGCGGGCGGTATTATTTTTTATCAGCGTTATGTTCATGCTGAATGTAACGCTCCGCGATAAGTGACCGAGAAATGGTTGTTAGTTTCTATTTTGTGGCTAAATGGGCGATATATGGGCGTTATACCTCATTTCAGCATTAAAATGGACATTAAATGGGCAGTATGCATTGCAAAAATAATGGAAAGTCTAGCCCATAGAGATTAACATGAGAGAGAAAGAGGAGGCTTATGACAAATATAAGGTACACAAAACAATAGAGAGCCAAGTTGAATAGAGAGGACATTTAAAAAAGGAATAAGAGGGGCAAAGGGACATTATGAGAATAGATGAGTGGATAATATAAAAGGGAATTCGAAAGTATTGCATTTACTTATAAACAATATGGGGTTTTCAAAGGAAGGGTGGGTCGGATTAGGAACCAAACATGATATCTTCTTGAGGCAAATGGTTTAGCAAGGTACTAAATAAGTACATTGCATCTCTCCACTCTGGAGGAGAGGATGATGCCAATGTAGCAGTAAAGGAGGATGCAGTAGTGATATTGGATAAGATGAAATGGACAAAAAGGAGGTACTTAAAAGGTTGGCAGTCCTCAAAGTAGAAATGGCACCTGGTACGGATGGGATACATCCTAGGTTATTTAAGCAAGTAATTCGGAGGCTCTGGTCACAATCTCCAATTCTCCTTAGATAAGAGGGTGGTACCAGAGGACTGGAGGATTAATATTTTTACAATCACTTTAAAAAAGGGGAGGGGATAAAGCCAGCAACTACAGTTTAGTCCTCCTTCTTTGCTGTATCATTCTATGGTTCCATGATTCTATTTTAGATGCAGAATGAAGACGATGTACAAAATGTCCATCAACAAACTTAAATTCAACTACTAGTTACAAAATGTTCACATGGATTTTAATTGAACATCTGTACAATTGAGGGTTGATTTCTAATTCGTTAATTTAATTGGTTCACAATATATTGGAACAGCAGAGCAGTCTTCTTGCCCTAATTCGCACTAGTGAAGTCCTTTGAAATGAGTCATTCCAATAGAAGCACATCAATTTGATTAGTCAAGTTATGTTAAAAAATATGTGAGTATTGAATTCTTGTTCCTGACAAAAATAATTTTGCGAGTGAAAGATAGATCAACAACATATCAATTTTTGTGATTTTGAGGTGCCTCCTGTTCAACTGGAGTAAAAAGCATTGAATTGCTTGGGATTTGAAACTCCAAGAGTCAAGTTCTGGAGACAATTTTGCTGCTCTTTACAATATAGTGGCTGTTTTCTTACCATTTTCAGATTTTTCAGTTCCAATGATATTTCCGACTGAGTTCCGTAGTTCTTTGATATCAACAGATATCTTTATGCTTGCGAATTAAAATGTATTTTCAAAATTCATAAACAAAACCTGCTCAAAGTATCAGGGGTAAATATACATTTGCCTGCTGCGAGTACTGCACGCAGGATGGACTGCACAAATTCACCAAGGCTTCTTTAAAAACACCACCCAAACCCGCAACCTCCACAACACAAGGGTGGCAGGTGCTTGGGAAAGTAACCACCTGCAGATTCAATGTGCATTCATATCCCACAATATCAGTTTGCTACCTTCATCATTCGGTCAGAGGTAGGAATGCTCACTGATGATTACACAATGTTCAGTTCAATTTGCAGTTCATCAGCTAATGAAACAATCTATGCACTCATGCAGCAAGAGCTGGACAACATCCAGGTTTGGGCTAATAAGTGGCAAGTAACATTCGCACCACACAAGGCAAGTGGATCACAATCTCCAACAAGTGAGAGTCTAACCACTGTTGCTTGATATTCAATGGCATTACCATCGTTAAAGCCCCTACCATCAACAGCATGGGACTCACCATTAACCAGAAACTTAACTGGACCAGCCACATAGATAATGTGGCTACAAGAGCAGGTCCAAGGCTGGGTATTTTGCAGTGAGTGCCTCACCTCTTGTCTCCCAAAGCCTTTCAACCATCTACAAGGCTCAAGTCTGGAGTGCGAGGGAATACTCTCCACAGCCCTGGGTGTAGTTCCAACAACACTCAAGAAGTTCTAGACAATCCAGGACAAAGCAGCCCACTTGCTCAGCAGCCCATCCACCAACTTAAATATTCACTCCTTCCATCGTGGCACCATCTACAAAATGCACTGCAGTAACTCACCAATGCCTCTTTGACAGCACCTTCCAAACCTGCTATCTCTACCACCTATCTGGACGTGTGGTAGGTGAATGGGAACACCATCACCTCCAAGTTCCTCTCCAAGTCATACACCATCCTGGCTTGGAAATATATTGCCTTACTTCTTTGTCCTTTGGTCAAAATCCAGCAACTCCCTGCCTAAAAGCATTGTTGGTGCACTTTCACCTCATGGACTGCAGCGGTTCAAGAAGCCGGCTCACCACCACCTTCTCAAGGTTATTTATAAGAACATAAGAAATAGGAGCAGGAGTAGGCCATACGGCCCCTCGAGTCTGCTCTGCCATTCTACACGATCATGGCTGATCCGATCATGGACGCAGGTCCACTTCTCTGCCGCTTTCCATAACGCCTTATTCCCTTATCATTTAAGAAACTGTCTATCTCTGTCTTAAATGTATTCAATGTCCCAACTTCCACAGCTCTCTAAGGCAGTAAATTCCACAAATTTACAACCCTCTGAGAGAAGAAATTTCTCCTTATCTCAGTTTTAAATGGGCGGTCCCTTATTCTAAGATTATGCCCTCTAGTTCGAGTCTCTCCTATCAGTGGAAACAGCTTCTCTGCATCCACCTTGTCAAGCACCCTCATTATCTTATACTTTTCGATAAGATCACCTCTCATTCTTCTGAATTCCAATGAGTACAGGCCCAACCTACTCAACCTTTCCTCAAAAGTCAACCTCCTCATCTCCGAAATCAACCTTGTAAACCTCTGAACTGCCTCCAAAGCAAGTATATCCTTTCGTAAATATGGAAAACAAAACTGCATGCAGTATTCCAGGTGTGGCCTCACCAATATTCTGTACAACTGTAGTAAGACTTCCCTGCTTTTATACTCCATCCCCTTTGTAATAAAAGTCAGGATTCCATTGGCCTTCCTTATGACTTGCTGTACCTGCATACTAATCTTTTGTGTTTCATGCATAAGTACCACAGATCCCGCTGTACTGCAGCACTTTGCAATCTTTCTCTATTTAAATAATAACTTGCTTTTTGATTTTTTTTCTGCCAAAGTGCATGACCTCACACTTTCCAACATTATACTCCATCTGCCAAATTTTTGCCCACTCACTTAGCCTGTCTATGTCCTTTTGCAAATTTTTTAATGTCCTCCTCACACATTGCTTTTCCTCCCATCTTTGTATCATCAGCAAACTTGGCTATGTTACACTCAGTCACCTCTTCCAAGTCATTAATATAGATTCTAAATAGTTGGGGTCCCAGCACTGATCACTGTGGCACATCACTGGTTACTGATTACCAACCCAAGAATGAACCATTTATCCTGACTCTCTGTTTTCTGTTCATTAGCCAATTCTATATCCATGCTAATATATTACCCCCAACCCCGTGAACTTTTCTCTTATGCAGTAACCTTTTAAGTGGCACCTTGTCAAATGCCTTCTGGAAATCCAAATACACCACATCCACTGGTTCCCCTTTAACCACCCTGTTCGTTACATCCTCAAAGAATTCCAGAAAATTTGTCAAACATGACTTCCCCTTCATAAATCCGTGCTGACTCTGCCTGGCCGAATTTTGCTTTTTCAAATGTCCTGCTTCTACTTCTTTAATAATGGACACAAACATTTTCCCAACCACAGATGTTCGGCTAACTGGTCTATAGTTTCCTGCTTTTTGTCTGCCTCCTTTTTTAAATAGGGGCATTACATTTGCAGTTTTCCAATCTGCTGGACATTATGAATGGGCAATAAATGGTCGCTTTGCCAGCGACACCCATCTACCCTAAATTAAAAAGCTAAGACTGCTGCTATCGTGCCTTTGGATGCCACTGTTCGAGTGGGTTTCCAGGTCATCACAACAGCCCATTAATCTGTTCTCCAATGGATCAGTAGGATTGGTGAGGCACTACATCAGGAGAGTGGCAGTGACTCCATGGAGTACGAACGTGCTGTTCTTTCTCAGGGTGACAGCATGCCTACTCCCAGCCCTGCTACTCCACCAGTACCCTTGCTGTTACCTGTCAGACATTTATCCAGACAGGTGCAGTCTGAAGCCGGGCCTTCTCGGCTGAGAACACCTCGATGTCATCCTTCAAGGCCATCTGCAGTCTCTTCTGGGGAAGCACCTCGTAGAAGCACTAGGGTCGGTAACGCTCCACGGAAGACAAGCGCTCATGGAATACACTAGGGTGATTCATATACTTTTGTGATGATTGAATTTATAAAATTTGATTAGATTGTGCAATTTGTAGTAATTTTAGTGTTTTTGTTGTCAGAAAGAGAATGACATAATGTTCGGTGACAGAGGAAAGGTAAGGAGTGTGGGACCGTTGGGGGAATAGGGTGGTGTGGTTAATGTCACTGGTATTACCCAGCAGCCAGTGTCTGGCTTGTCATGGTGGTCCAAATAGAGGTGGCACAGAGGACTGCTGCAGAATGAAAAAAACGTGAGGCCTCCAGGATAACGGGCATTCACATGCATGATGCACTGACTGTGTTCAGATTCCAGCTGAACATTAAAGGAGCGAATTGGTTTTCCGTTCATGAAAATAGCCCAGTTCACATGAGCTGCATGCAAAGCAAAATGTATCCAGTCAATGGCACACTGCACCATGGGGAGGCCGACAATTTATGCAAAGCCTCATTGTCGCTCTGCCTGCTTCTCTCTGGCATCAAGGAATGCGATTAAGCTGTTGCCATGTGCATAGACAGCCCCCGTGATGCCCTTTGCAGTGCGCTGCAAATGCGAAATGTTGCATATATCTCCAGCAGCAGCCTGGAAGGAACCAAACGCAAAAAAGTTAAGAGCCATGGTCACCTTGCCAGGCACAGACAATGCTGTCCTTCCCCTGCTTTGAGGTTGCACTTGTGGCTGAGTTGCACCGTTGACAAGAGTCCAGTCACAACCTCTTTAGTGAAGCGAAGACTTCTCAAGTGTTGATGCCTCCTCCCTCTTCTCGCGATTTAACCCTATTGAAAAAAGTGACTTTTCGCCAACGCAGATAGACTGAGTGAAAAATTTATGGTAATTTCAGTGGGAATTTTCGAGAATTGAAAATGGCCATTCACGCAGTTTCTCTGGGGGTTCTAACGGTCTTCCGCACCCGCAAGAAACTTCCGGGTCACAGGAATTTTGCTCCCGTTCACTCTAGCAGGCTGACCAGGATGTGCTACAAATGCTCTCTGGTCCCACCCAAAATATTTTAATGCTCCTGAACCGAGGGAGCATGCTGCGGTGAGCAATGCAAACCGTAGCCTGTAATTTCCGCGCTAGTTCGCCAACGAAAATTTGAAGGCACCACAGGAAAAGGCTAAAAATGGCCAGTTATGCGGTTTCTGCAGGGTGTCCACCGTTTTTTTTAGTGTAAATAAGTCGGGAAATGGGAAGCTAACCTATGGATATTTCCTTAACTAATAGAATTTCCAACCTGCTGACACACTGTGGCCACAGGAAACTCAGTCCCAAAGTGCAGAAGATGGGGGTAATTTGGACATTTGGTGATACCGTGAAACGAGTGAGATCGGTTCATCGGTTCGTTATATCTCTCTTCCAATATTCATTTCCAGTGACGCCCTCGGCCCAATTATGTTCACGACTTGCGTTCAGATTCGAAATAGGTTTGCCAAGATCCACTCCAGAGAAATTGTAGAGATGTTTTAAAATAAAACTTTGCGGTGTTCTGGTAGTATTGATCAGCCGATATGTGCATTTACGATGCTTCAATATAACAACCAGCTGAATCCACCCCCGCCCTCGTTCCCCGGTGAGGAAACCATTTGGCTGTTTTTCGTTTCCCTCACAATTTATTAAAAGCTACGGACACTGTCTGGACACACACGTAAAAAAAATGATTTTGCACGAGGAATTGGGTGATCATTCATCAGTATAGGTAGAAATTCCTCATCTGTGAATCTTTTTATACTAATTCATGAGATATGAACGTCGCTGGCATGGCCAGGAATTATTGCCCATCCCTAACTGTCTTGAGAAGTTGGTAGTGAGCCGCCTTCTTGAACCGTTACAGTCCATGAGGTGAAGGTTGTCGTAGTGGTTTTGTGTGGCTTGCTGGGCCATTTCAGCGAGCAGTTAATGGTCAACCGCATTGCTGTGGGTCTGGAGTCACATGTAGACCAGACTGAGTAAAAACGGTAGCTTTCCTTCCCTATAGGACGTTCGTGAACCAGATGGGGTTTTCCGACAATCCTGTAATTTCATGGTCACCATTACTGACAGAAACTTTTTATTCCAGATTTACTTAATTAACTGAATTTCAATTCTACAACTGCCGTGGTGTGATTTGAACTCATGTCTTCGATCACTAGTCCAGGTCTCTGGATCACTAGTCCAGTTACATAAACACCACGCTACCATTTCCATCATGTAGAAATTGTTAGCGCCAAACGGGTGGTATGCTATCGACAACAGAACTGAATATTGGGTGGGGAGTATAAATGGAGGTCCATACCATACCGCCGGTTTTGTGCTATCGCTACAGACCAATAAGTCACAGTCAAGCACAGGCCGACACATATCTTCTTGGGCTTCAGTAATGTAGCAGCATGTAAGTCTATGGGAGTATCAATACTTACAAGCAATAATGGCCATTGCTGTCACAACTCCTAGGCAAGTAAGAATAATGCAGGAATCTATGTCTCTTTTCTTTGGTCCTGTCAATCGAACCCAGTCGAACACTAAGTGAGAACATATAGATAGAAATAAATAAAGCAAACTTAAAAAATGAAGAAATGAACAATATATCGGTGTTTACAAAATTAAAATCCATACATAATGTTTGAATATTATTAATGACCTTCTTTGACCAACACAATGTTTTCATTATCACGTGCGTCTAAACTCTGGATGGTGTTTGCAGGAGGTCCTTCGTCCATTGTACTTGATGGATCCATATTTGCGCATGTATAGTATTAGGCAGTCCCTCGTATCGAGGATGACTTGCTCCCACACCAAAAAGGGATGAGTTCACAGATGCTTCATTGAGGGACCTGACATTCTAGGTCCCAAACTACACATTGAAGGGTGGAAGATGCCTGTGCTTGGATTCTTCTCACGTGTGGTGGCCGTTGCACACTTGCGAATGTAACAGGAAAATGTTGAACCTGTCTGGTTTCAATGCTGAAAGCAAATGAGCTGCTTACCGTCTTAGCGATTCTCACGTGGGGATTTGGCTGAGTGTTGTATTGAGAAAAAAAACAAACATGTACAATATGACACAGTGAAAGGAACTGAAACAATGTTAGTCTAACCAATGCATTTGTACTTAAAAAGACCGCTATTGCTGAACCAAATTAAGGGTCGGCCAACCTCTCACTACCACTGTCTTATGACTCGTGTGGGCAAGGTCATGATTGCGTTCGAGGCGCCATCGCGCAGGAAGCCACTGCTGCTTTATTTTTTGAACAATACGAGGCAAACAGGATGGCAGAACGTCCTTATCTACATTGACCCTATTTCACCGCTGGTCATGACCTGCATTGGAAAGTTAATACGGGGCAGAGGTATGCCAGTGATTTGTTTATTGCAAAAACAAATTTTATAGCCACTTTCAAAATCTGACTCAGATATATCTGAAACTGCTAACGTATGTATATTGTTCCCCCACACCAAATGACACAGGGTTCAGATGTTTATATACTGCTCGGCCAAGGACTGCTTTCGATTTTCCGCATATAATTATAATTTTAAATTGGCATAATGTTGTGAAAGATCACTCATCCTTTAACTGTATAGAATAATTTCACAACAAATCCCCATAGAAACATAGAAAATAGGCGCAGCAGGAGGCCATTCGGCCCTTCGAGCCTGCACCACCATTCAATGAGATCATGGTTGATCATTCTCCCTTTCCTGCTTTCTCTCCATACCCCTTGATCCCTTTAGCCACAAGGGCCATATGTAACTCCCTCTTGAATATATCCAATGAACTGGCAGCAACAACTCCCTGTGGTAGAGAATTCCACAGGTTAACAACTCTCTGAGTGAAGAAATTTCTCCTCATCTCGGTCCTAAATGGCTTACCCCTTATCCTTAGACTGTGTCCCCAGGTTCTGGACTTCCCCAACATCGGGAACATTCTTCCTGCATCTAACCTGTGCAGTCGCGTCAGAATTTTATATATTTCTATGAGATCCCCTCTCATCCTTCTAAACTCCAGTGAATACAGGCCCAGTCGATCATCTCTCTCCTTATATGTCAGTCCTGCCATCCCAGAGAACCTTCGCTCATTCCCTCAACATCAAGAACGTCCTTCCTCAGATTAGGGGACCAAAGCTGAACACAATATTCCAGGTGAGGCCTCACCAAGGCCCTGTATAACTGCAGTAAAACCTCCCTGCTCCTATACTCAAATCCCCTCGCTATGAAGGCCAACATACCATTTGTCTTCTTCACCGCCTGCTGTACCTGCATGCCAACTTTCAATAACTGATGTACCATGACACCCAGGTCTCATTGCACCTCCCCTTTTCCTAATCTGCCACCATACAGATAATATTCGGCCTTTGTGTTTTTGCCCCCAAAGTGGATAACCTCACATTTATCCACATTATACTGCATCTGCCATGCATTTGCCCACTCACCTAACCTGTCCAAATCACCCTGCAGCCTCTTAGCATCCTCCTCACAGCTCACACCGCCACCCAGCTTATATAACAGGACTTGTTAAATAAATCATTGGGTTATGAAACACTGTTGGGACGAAGGAGGTGGAGTTGTGCACTATTCTTGGCTGTCCTTGATGGTGACTTGTGGCGACAACTTTCAAAAGAACTACTTCACACCCAAGGTTAACATCTTGTAGTATGCTGACCAAAATATTTACCGCTTCGAGCACCACCCAAAGCAATTTACATATTCCAACTTTGTGCTGGAATAGGTATTCACAAAAAATAGCTTTACAAAATAACAAGAAAGAAACCACTTGTTGTTTTAATTCTTCGGCCCACTCCCACTCTGATCTCGGCCTCTTATACTGTTCTAATAAAGCTCAATGGAAGCTCAAGAAACAGCAATTCATCTTTCAATTAGCCACTTTACAATCTATCGGACTCAACGTTGAGTTCAGGAATGACAGTTTATAACCACTGCTCCCATTCACCAGGCTTTCCCTCCTCTGAGTTCACTAGCCTCCTATCCTCCCTTAATCTCTCCCTCCATGTAAATTCCCCAACCCAAATTCACTGTCATCCCCTTGACCTTGCCATCTCTCGTGACTGCGCTGCTCCCATCATGTCAATCGCAGATAAGTTAATCCCAGAGAACTTCCACCAAACACTCTCCACCTACATTCTCCTTACAGCACGCCCCCCCCCCCCAATCCTTACATCCTTCTGTTTCCGCCACTGGTAAAACTCTCTCCCAACTCTCTTATAACTACACTTATGAAATCTCAACTGTCAAGCCATTGGCCCTCTATTCACCATAATATTCCTACAGCTATCGATCTGCTCAACCATACCCTCACCACCACCTTTAATGCCATAGTGCCTATTAAAACCATTATTCTCTCTCAGCCTGGCCGTTCCCCCGGTACAGCCCTTAGCTTCACTCCCATAAGTCCAAGGGATGTAGACTTGAACGGATATGGTGTACAACTAGTTTAGCCAATCACCACCAGATCTGGCTGCACAACATAAAGCATTATTGGGTCCTGCTCTCGTCTGCCAAACGTTATCACTATTCCAGAATAATTTTGGAATGCAATGATAAACCCGGCTTATATTCACCACTGCTAACCAGCTTCTAAATCCTGTTTACTCCACCTTCACCTCTGACAACAACTATGAAGAGCTTATGGACTTCTTTGTCTCTGAGATTGAAATCATCCATTCAGAATGAAGTACTTTTAGAGTCTAGTTACTGTTATAATGAGGGAAACACGGCAACCAATTTGTGCACAAACAATCCCCCACAAACAACACTGTGAAAATGACCAGATAATCTGTTTTTGTTACATTGATTGATGGACACGGCCAGCCACTAGTCAGCTGGTTCATGCAGCCGCTCCATGGTGCTGTCGGCGTGAGTTTGTAAAGCGGGAGGCGCGATTGAAGTTTGCAGGACACTGGAGATAACTCCCCGCTCTTCTTTGAAATAGTGCCATGGGATATATTAGTCCACTTGAGAGAGCAAAGGGGGCCTCGGTTTAACGTCTCATCCGAAAAACAGCGATCGCAAAGAACATTGGTGAAGACGCCTTCCAGCCATTATAGGGGTGGTTCACTGGAGTCTGTACAACAGCGCCAAATGATTCGGGGATTGCAGAAAGGCGATATGCTGTGGGATGAAATGCAAAGTTCATTGATGGCCCGTAACACTCCGGGGACTAAGCAGCCTTTATTTTTCTGCAGATACATCCTGTGCTCTCTGCCACTCATTAACCTTTGGAATGTAAGTTCCTTGACAGCAGGGGGACATCCCTTTAAGTAGAGCCCGGCCAGCCACTAGTCAGCTGGTTCACGCAGCCGCTCCGTGCTGTCGGCGTGAGCTTGTAAGGCGGGAGGCGCTATTGAAGTTTGTAGATCGGGCACCAAAGAAGCCTTGCACGCTCAGTGACATCACGATCTGCGCGGCGAAAGGTGCTGAGGCACTAATTATTATAGCCGACGCTTCGGGCCTCGCGAATTTGCCGTGCGGCGCTGTAATCGCCTCACCACAGCGCTGTTGCTGGTGCGCCCCGTTTGTGCTCCTCGAGGTACTAACTGGGGGTGCTAACATGCTGACTTTCTCTCCACTAATCTTTTCCAGTTCTGATGGCAGTTTATCGACTGAAATGTTATCTCGGTTTCTCTCACACAGATGCTGCCTGACCTGCTGAGCATTTTCTGTGTTAATTTAAGAAAGAAACCAGTTTTGACGCATGAAATATTGCAGCGGGTCAGTGTTTGTCAGGCAGGTAAAATTAACGTTTATTTTGAACTTTTAAGTAAATTTCATTTCTGTTACAGCGATTGTTCCCATATATAGAAAATGATAAAGGATTAAAAGCTGCCATCGAACTTATTGGACTATTTCAGCTGGCTGTTCTAATTGCGAAAAGCTGGTTATACGCAAAAAATAGGTAAGTCCAATCAGCTCGATACTATCTTTTAATCCAGGTTGCTTGCTATATGTGTGAATAACTACATACATTTTAAGACACTCAATAATGATATAAACTAACAGTTGAGTATTGCCAGAAATGGCGTCTTCAACAAAGTGTGTCCTCCGATTTTCACTGTACAATGCCCCTCTCTTCAACTCACTGTCATCTAAATGTTCAATTTCAGCATGATGCTTCAGTGTCACTCTCCACTTGTCACTAGCCTACAAATACCACCTGCTGAAAATGATTTAAGAAAGTCAAAGCCCGAAATAACGTAATTGTTAAACTTGCGGATTCTGTCTGGGGAGCAAATGTCTCCAGTTTACCCACAGCTGCTCTCGCGCTCTCTTATTCAGTTGCGGAATATTGCATTCCTATTTGGGCTCACTCAATGCATACTAAGTGGTGGATACTCAAATGCATGCGGTGTACATTGATCTGATTCAAGTGTTTGGAGTGCATCATGGGTCAGCTGCCTCTTGTGTAGCTCCCGCTCTCTTATAGATAGCACATTGCACCTGCTTAAACGTAAATACAGAATTTCTAGTCATGTATATCAGTACCGTTCTGTTGGATTATTTACTGAACTATTAGTATACACGGAATAAAACTAAAACTTGAACCGACTGGTAAAGGAAATTGCTTCAACTCGAGTATATTAAGCTCACAGGAACAGGAGTAGACTATTCAGCGCATCGAACCTGATCCGCCAGTTAATGAGATCTTGGTGATCTGCATCCTAACCCGCCTTGGCTTGAAGAATCTTAAATCTACTCAATAATACCCTAATTTAATAATTTGCCATACTTTGTAATATAGGGCTACTCTGAGAGCAATAACAATAGCATAATGGCATCATGAAAAAAGTTAACTCCGTTTCTAACAACTCTGATTGGTTAGTTGAATTATAATTCAATATCGCAATAATATATTCAGCATTGATTTAAAAAAAATGGTACTTTAGTTTTCAGAGCTAACGATCCAATTTGTTACTTGGAAAACAAAAAAGGAAGCAAATCTGAAAACAATTTTTGGAAATTATCCAAAATTCTGCCGTGATCGCAAACAGAAATGGTCGTTACAGGTCTGTTCGAGAGGGTGGCGCTGTTACACAGCATAACTGAGAAAGAAGTTACCAATGCATACACAAAAAAGTTTCTGATCCACAAGTACTCATTTAAAATGTGCTACTTTGACAGATTGGTCCGTAATACGAAACGCGTCATTACATTTAAGAGCACAAGATAAATATTCCTGCAACCAGGAAGATCCTGCGAAATATAGGCCGCATAGTGAAGGCAGTGGGAAGAATTGGAGCGAGGTTTTGAGAACCTATCGTTCTTCCATCAACCTTTCCACACATATTTGTTCGTTGATTTACACGTTACAGATCACAGTATCAATTAGATGAACTTGTCAGTACAAAACGCTTGCAATCCTTACAGAACAAAGACAAAATCACGCAGCAGATTTGTTTGAGATTCCGATTAAGTTGTTCTCTCAGTACCATTGTTAACGCACCACTTTCCATCGCACCGTAAACTCCAATACACGCGCAATTAGGGCGCTAAATAAATACGTGGCCTAAAATAATTGGGGAATTTTGAGCATAAGTTAGTATAACTCATCAGTATAACACGCCCAAATCGCCTTCATCTCCTACGACCATTTACCGATTCCTGTGGTCCCACCCCTAAGTGAAAAATGTAAGTTTCTTGCAATTCCCTTTCATCGCAGGATCTCTTCAAATTGACACCAGATTTGCAACTTCAGAGGCTGAAGAAGCCACAAATCAGCTCCTCCAGGAACCATTGAAGATATTCTGTTCTGTTACCATGGACAGCCATTTTACACTCGAGTGTAAAAATAACAAATTGCTCTTTTTCTATCTCTGACCACTGCTTTATATAAAAACAGATAGCAAGAGTTTCTATCGGTATATAAAAAGGAAAAGAGTGGCTATAGTAAATGTTGGTCCCTTAGAGAACGAGACCTTGGAATTAGTAATGGGGAACATGGAGATGGCAGTAAAAATCTGAACAAATATTTTGTATCAATCTTTACAGTAGAGGACACTAACAATATCCCAACAGTGGATAGTCACGGGGCTATAGGGAGGAGGAACTTAGCACAATCACAATCACCAAAGAGGTGGTACTCAGTAAGATAATGGAACTAAAGGCAGATAAATCCCCTGCACCTGATGGCTTTCATCTTAGGGTCTTAAGAGGAGTAGCAGCAGGGTTAGTGGATGCACTAGTTGTAATTTACCAAAATTCCCTGGATTCTGGGGAGGTCCTAGCAGATTGGAAAACTGCAAAGGTAATGCCCCTATTTAAAAAAGGAGGCAGACAAAAAGTGGGAAACTATAGACCAGTTAGCCAATCATCTGTGGTTGGGAAAATGTTGGAGTCCGTTATTAAAGAAGTAGTAGTAGAACATTTGGAAAAATATAATTCGGTCAGGCAGAATCAGCATGGAGTTATGAAGGGGAAGTCATGTTTGACACATTTTCTGGAATTCTTTGAGGATGTAACAAACATGGTGGATAAAGGGGAACAAGTGGATGTGGTGTATTTGGACTTCTAGAAGGCATTTAATAAGGTGCCACATTTAATAAGGTTGCTGCATGAGGTAAAAGTTCGTGGGGTTGGGCTAATATATTAGCATGGATAGAGGATTGGCTAACGAACAGAAAAGAGAGAGTCGGGATAAATGGTTCCTTCTCGGGTTGGCAATCAGTAACTAGTGGGGTGCTTCAGGGATCAGTGCTGGAACCCCAACTCTTTTGAATCTATATTAACGACTTGGAAGAAGGAACCGAGTGTAACGTAGACAAGTTTGCTGACGATACAAAGAATGGGAGGAAAAACAATGTGTGAGGAGTACACAAAAAATCTGCAAAAGGACATAAGCTAGGTGAGTGGGCAATAATGTGGCAGATGGAGTATAATGTTGGAAAGTGTGAGGTCATGCACTTTGGCAGAAAAAAAAATCAAAAAGCAAGTTATTATTTAAATGGAGAAAGATTGCAAAGTACTGCAGTACAGGGGGAGCTGGGGGTACATGTGCATGAAACACAAAAGGTTAGTATGCAGCTACAGCAAGTGATCAGGAAGGCCAATGGAATCTTGGCCTTTATTGCAAAGGGGATGGAGTATAAAAACAGGGAAGTGTTGTTACAGTTATACAGGGTATTGGTGAGGCCACACTTGGAATACTGCGTGCAGTTTTGTTTTCCATATTTACGAAAGGATATACTTGCTTTGGAGGCAGTTCAGAGAAGGTTCACTAGGTTGATTCTGGAGATGAGGGGGTTGACCTATGAGGAAAGGTTGAGTAGGTTGGACATCTACTCATTAGAATTCAGAAGAAGGAGAGGTGATTTTGTCGAAATGTATAAGATTATGAGGGGGCTTGACAAGGTGGATGCAGAGAGAATGCTTCCACTGATGGGGGAGACCAGAACTAGGGGCATAATCTTAGAATACGGGGCCTCCCATTTAAAACTGAGATGAGAAGAAATTTTTTTTCTCAGAGGGTTGTAAATCTGTGGAATTCACTGCCTCAGAGAGCTGTGGAAGCTGGGACATTGAATAAATTTAACACAGAGATATGGACAGTTTCTTTACCGATAAAGGAATATGGGGTTATGGAGAGCGTGCAGGGAAGTGGACCTGAGTCCATGATCAGATCAGCCAAGATCGTATTAAATGGCAGAGTAGGCTCAAGGGGCCGTTTGGCCTACTCCTGCTCCTATTTCTTATGTTTTGATGTAGGAAGAAGATGACCAAAGATTGGCGGTATGGGGAATGATATACCACAAGCCAAGTTGGCTGACGATACAAAGATGGGAGGAAAAGCAATTTGTGAGGAAGACACAAAAAATCTGCAAAAGGACATAGACAGGCTAAGTGAGTGGGCAAAAATGTGGCAGATGGAGTATAATGTTGGAAAGTGTGACGTCATGCACTTTGGCAGAAAAAATGAAAGAACAAGTTATTATTTAAATGGAGAAAGATTGCAAAGTGCCACAGTACAGCGGGACCGGGAGGTACTTTTGTATGAAACGCAAAAGGATAGTATGCAGGTACAGCAAGTGATCAGGGAGGCCAATGGTATCTAGGCCTTTATTGCAAAGGCGATGGAGTATAAAAGCAGGGCAGTCTTACGACAGCTATATAAAGTATTGGTGAGGCCACACCTGGAATACTGCATGCAGTTTTGTATTCCATATTTACGAAAGGATATACTTGTTTTGGAGGCAGTTCAGAGAAAGTTCACTAGGTTGATTCCGGGAATGAGGGGGTTGACTTATGTGTAAAGGTTGAGTAGGTTGGACATCTAGTCATTGGAATTCAGAAGAATGAGAGGTGATTTTATCGAAACGTATAAGATTATGAGGGGGCTTGACAAGGTAAATGCAGAGAGGATGTTTCCACTGATGGTGGAGACTAGAACTAGAATAAGGGGCCTCCCATTTAAAACAGAGATGAGAGAAATTTCTTCTCTCAGAGGGTTGTTAATCTGTGGATTCGCTGCCTCAGAGAGCTGTGGACATTGAATAAATTTAAGACAGAAATAGTCAGTTTCTTAAACGATAAGGGGCTCAGGGTTTATGGGGAGTGGGCGGGGAAGTGGAACTTGGTCCATGATCAGATCAGCCATGATCTTATTGAATGGTGGAGCAGGCTCGAGGTGCCGAATGACCTACTCCTATTTCTATTTCTTATATTCTTATGTAAGCGGATACAACACCGCTATCGCAAGTACCCCGCCCAGAGACTGCCTACGTCTCGATTGGAATTCCAGGCGGTGTCTGAAGTGATGATTGTGTGCCGGCTGCACTGTACAAAGAAGACCATCAGCTGACTATGTGACTTGCTCTGAGTTATCCTACACCATCTCCTCCTCAATCTCCTCCTTGCCCCCTAGCTTTTCAAAGATTGCATTCCGGCGTCTTGGCTGACCTCTGGCTGAACATAGAGAGTTGGTTTGGCTGTCCTTCCCAGTCCTGAAATGCCCCATGAATGCGGGGGAGGGGGGGGGGGAGGGGAATAAAAACAGAACATGCTGGAAATTTCAGCGGGTCAGACAGTATCTATGGAGAGAAAAATAGAGTTAATGTTTCAGGTCAATAAACCTTCATCAGAACGGACGAATATTTGAAATGGACAGATATGTAAGAAGCGTGGGAAAGTCAGGACTATTGTCGTTCCCTTGAGCACTGAGAAATAAAAAGCACGCAGGCATTCAAGCTGTTCTGGACTCACCCCCTCACCCATGTTGGTGTCGAACGCAGCCATAGTGGTACGGCAGCCCTGCATCTCCACATCCTTCTATTTGTGGGGGTGGGGTGGTCAGAGAACACAGGGTTATGACACCCCACGCTACTCTTTGTCCTCACCCTGGGTGTGATGCATATTCTTGCCCTGCAAAGGCAAGAGAGAAAGGTTAGGCTTGCGAGGAAGAAAGGTAGAGCATGGAGAGCGTCTTAGCTTCCAGGCTCTGGTGAGGTCACTGAATTTCTCGTAGCTCTGGTCCACTTTTCTGGGCACCACATTTGTGGCACTCAGTGCCTTGGTCACCTTCATCCACGCCAAGTTTTCAGTTGCATGTGAGGACTAGGATTTGTGGGATCGCCCAGGAGAGACTGCAGGTTTCGGCCAGTAAAAGTGAAAGCTCTTTCCCTGGTAGATTTCTTCTGCGATTCAATTATCTGTGAGAATGGGACAAGTTCGTGAGGTTAAGTGAATTAATTTCACATCTTTATGACATCTTTATGTGCTAATTATGTTGTACTCTCCAGCCTAGTATGAAGGAAAACATTCTTGTTCCCCCACTATTGTAGGATTCTAACCTGGCACCGTGTGTCCCGTTGCTTTAGTTCCAATTACATTAAAACCAAGCTCGACAATTACACGTATTCATGCTCATCTAATGAGATTGGCATGAAATTTGAACGTAATTTGACATCGACAGAATGGGCGAATATTTGGGTCTAACTTCCAGGTTGAATGCACGAAGGTTATTCCAGGCAATTTTCATAACTATGTACATGTCAGATATGGAAGTTTCCTCGTCCCCTTTTTACCATGTTCGCAAGGCTCATTCCGTTCACTCATAGTTACCTCAACCAAGTAGCCACGATTAACACAATGACCTCAATAAGAGATGTTGCAGGTCGATTGGATCGCAATGGGCATCACATCGCAGCCAAGCCCTCAAAACACTGGTATTGGCACTTCAGAACAAAATGCCGGATGATGACCAAGAGCCACAAGCTTGGAACCTAACCGTGGTCCTGCCTCTATGCTAACTCAAAGCAGCCAATCCAACGCATGTAAGGAATGATTCTGGGATCTTGCTGCTCACTGTCTGTAGTGTCTGAGCCATCAATGCAGCCTCCATACATTTGCACACCTGGCAATTCATCTCTGAAGATGACAAATAGGATTGGGTCGAACATGATTCCTTCTTCATGTGCTTCGCTACTGGTGTTGCGATTAATACTGACAAGTCAATCGAATATTTATTGTTTGACAAAATTCCCGAACGGCCAACGCTTTTCATTGTATTAAGATTGTCCAAAATTACATAGGAACATAGGAATAGGAGTTGGTCGTCAGCCACTTGAGCTTGTTGTGGCATTCAATGAGATAATGGTTCATCAGTGTCCGAGCTCCATATACCTGCCATTTCCCTATATCCCTTAATACCTTTAGTTCACAAAAATCTATTTATCTCCGAATTAAAGTTAATAATTGACCTACTATCAATTATCGTTTGCGGAAGAAAACACCACATTTCTGCCACTCTTTCCTCGTGAAGTGTTTCCTAACTTCACTCCTGAAAGGCCTGGCTATAATTTTTAGACTATGACCCCAAGTCCTAGACCCACCAAGCAGCGGGAATAGTTTTTCCTCTATCTACCCTGTCAGTTCCTCTTAATAGCTTGCAAACTTCGATCAAATCACCCATAAGCATTCTAAATTCCAGGGAATACAACCCTGGTGTGTTTAATCTCTCCTCATTCAATCCTTTTTAGGTCCAAAGTGAATAACATCACATTTGCCTACATTGAAATCCATTTGCCATAAATTTTCCTAGTCACTTAATCGATTAATATTTTATTGTAATGTTATACTTCCATCTAAACTGCCGATCTTTGTGTCATCGGCAAACTTGGATATGTGGCTTTTTATGTTATTATCTAAGTCGTTAATAAACCCTGTGACTATTTGAAGCCCCAATACAGATCCTTGTGGGACACCAATCGCCAAATCCTGCCAATTAGAGTACCTGCCCATTATCCCTACTCTCTGTCTCCTGCCTCTAAGCCAATTTCCTAACCAGGCCAATAAATTGCCTTTAATTCCACGAGCTTCCACTTTAGCTAACAGTGATGGACTTTATCAAATGTTTTCTGGAAATCCATATAAATATCTAGACACGTTGCCCTGTCCACTATAGTCAGCTCTTCAAAAATTTCAATAATGTTACTTAGGCGGGACATACCCTTTATAAATCAATCCTGACTCTCTCTAATCTGCTGAAAATGTTCAAGGTGTTAAGTCACTCCGTCCTTAATTATAGACGCTAATAATTTCGAGACAACAGATGTTGGCTAATTGGTCTATAATCCCTCGTGTCCTATTCTCATTATCTGAAGCAATTCCTTTTATCTGAAGCCATTGTTCACACTGTCAAAGGTAATTGCACTGATGCCAGAGTGAAGGGCAGGTGGGTACATGAGAGCCCGATATCCTCAACAGTGTGATCGCCGACCATGACAACCCACGCAATCAATGCAACTCAGACCAGTTGTTGTGAACAACTTGAGAAAGAGCTCCAAAAAGGACAGCCACGGGATCCCATTGATACTTTAGCAACATTCAGAGGCCCCAACGCAAATGTGGCCTGTACCACAGCTAGTTACTAATTAAAGTTAAAAGAATGATTTAATGAAATCAAAATATAACATAAGTTGTTCCACCAAGAACGAAGGGATGAGAAAAAAATCAGACTGGAGAGGTGTGTGTGTGGGAGGAGTGCGAGGGAAGCAGAGACTAGAGACACATACAGGATAGTGAGAAGGGATGAAGAAATGGAGTGGGCTGTGGGAACAAACCAACGGATATATCAGGGAAAGAGCACGTGCAATGTAGCAGAATGAAAAGTAAGACTTTTACTTACATAGCACCTGTTCAGAAGTTTTGAGCATACTGGAGAAAGAACTCCAGAAAAAACAGCCACTGAATTCCGTTGATACTTTCGCAACATTCAGAGACCCCAACGCAAAGGTGGCCTGCACCACAGCTAATTATTAATTAAAGTTAAAAGAAAAGAATGATTTCATGTAAATGTAGTACCCTCCAACTCCAACATAAGCCGTGCCCATCATTGATGAAGTGAAGAGAAAACATGAGACGGAAGAGGATCGAGAGATGTGCGTGTGGGAGTGCGAGAGACACATATACGAGAGAGACACATACAGGATAAAGAGATGGGATGAAGAAATGGAGAGGGCTGTGGGGACCAAACAATGGAAGTATTGGGGAAAGAGAGCGCGCAGTGGTGGAGAAAGAAAATAAAGACTTGCATTTACATAGCACCTATTGAAGTTGTCCAGACATTTGTGGACGTTTAGTCGCTCCATTATGGCACCTGTGCACAGCACTATCCTGTTAATAGCAATGAGATGAATATCCAGCTAATCCGTTTAATGGTTTTTTGAAGGGATAATACCTAAAAAGCTTTCTGATCTTCGTTAAAAAATGCTATAGGATCTTTGAAGTTTAGGTGAACAGGCAGGCTGATCTTATAATAATTCAGCAGTCCCTCAATACTACACTGACATATTTGTCTAGATTAAGTGATCAAGTCCTGGAATGGGGCTTGAAACCCACAACCTTCCAAGGTAGCAGCAGAGCGATCAAGCAGCAGAGAGGACTATAGAGGCTGGGAGGCAGAGAAGTGAGTGGGACAAATGGAAAAGACACAAACATCGGAGCAGCAGAGGATTCGTCGTGCGTCAGGCTACTGGGGATGTATTAACAATCATGGAAAGTGATAATACGTTCCTTTGGGGGGAAACAGAATCAATAGTAACTTTGGAGGGAATTCGATTGAAAGGGAAAACATTGCAGTGTGTGGGGAAAGAGGTTGGGGGACGACTAAATGGAAAGCTCCTTCAAAGAGCTTGCACAGGCACGAGGGGCTGAATGGCCTCTTTCTGTGCTCTTTGTTTCTATGACTCTAATCCCATTTACCAGGTAACTTACTTCTAAGCATTTTTTTAGAGTGTGCCCTGTGAGAGTACTAATGCTTGTACCAGCAGAAATATTTCCTGTCTTGTATTTTCTGACAGTCGAACAGAATTTGAGCTAGTCTTTGAATCTCAGTGGCTGGTATGAAAAGACGCATTTGCATTCCTAGATACAACTCGGTACCGCCTTCTTGGTGACACGGTTGATAAAAACAATTCGAGACTCAGAGAGTTAACCCATCTTGTCAAGTAATTGTCAGTATTGGGAGCCTCATTGAACGCTTCACGATGTCTGATTGGGTCCATGTTGTCACTGTGCTCATACTTTGCCTGGCATGTGAGTGTTTTCAAACGTTTAATTACTGTAAAGGCGCATTTGTTAAGAATATTTGGGCGATGTTGCAAGTGAGTTAAAGCCCACTACGTTTCAATATTTAATCAGAGTACACCTGAAATAATATTTTGATGCCGTTTTCTTTCAGATTCAAACGCGTAGGTTGCATTAAATTAACCGCTTTCGACATCAACTTTTCTCGGAGGCACGGTTCAAATAAGTTGTACCTGGTCTAGCGCCAGCTTAGGAAGCAAGAACATATATTGGTACCAGCAGCAATCTGGAAATGCTCCTCGGTACCTGTTTTATCACTATGCTGGAAGCAGCACGAACAGAGCCTCAGGTGTTCCAGATCGGTGTTCTGGCTCGGTAACAGGCAACACGGCAACTTTAAGAATCAGTAAAGTTGAATCGGAGGACGCCGCGACTACTACTGTGCTAAATGGCACAGCGACGGGTACATCTTCGGTAAAGGGACCAAGCTGAGTGTTGGCAGTAAGTAAAAACATTTCTGTTATTAATTCAAAATGCGGTGCAGGCTAAGAGCAAAATACTGCAAGTGTGATATTTTATTTTGAAGTAATTTCAATTTCCTTTCAACAATGAAACCATCCAATCAATTTAAATGATACAAGGTTAGCCCGCTACCCAGTGTGGAACTGACCCTTTCAGTTCCATAAGGTCGTCAGGTCTATGAGTTTAGGGCGGAGTTTTGGTCTGTGCTGAGCTACTTTATCTCAGCTACAATGGTAACTCGCCTCAGAATCATTGTGTCATAGAGTGGGGAAGTCAGTAAGGACCTCTAAGCCTATCGCGATCG
Organism: Pristiophorus japonicus; assembly: GCF_044704955.1. Classification (NCBI taxonomy): domain Eukaryota; kingdom Metazoa; phylum Chordata; class Chondrichthyes; family Pristiophoridae; genus Pristiophorus; species Pristiophorus japonicus. Next base: position 177,715,720 of record NC_091984.1, read on the forward strand.
AGTGACCTCGCTTGAAAACACACAACGTGGACCTCCGTTTTTTACTAGATCGAGCTCCGTGGTTGTGTATCCCGTCCCCAAGAAATACCTCGCCGAAACGCACCGTCCATTGGCACAAGTGAATGATAACCACTTGTCGCAGGTACCTGAGAGAATGCGCGTCGCGGAATATTGCACCGCATGAATTCGCCCTTCAGGACAGGACGCCCAATAGAAGGTCAAAATAATTTGTGTGGTAAATCTAGCCTCCAATGCGCTACGTTCTCAGCTTCCCATTAGTGTTTTTGTCTGGAACCATTGTTGCACTGAAGATAACGGCTCTAAAGTACAACTAATGTTCAGTCGGTATGCTGATTTAAACTGAATGCAGGTGATGAATGACAGCGGATAAAACGAGGCACTCATGTATTGCGCATTGACAATTGTGGCGTGCTCCAAGGCTGCTCAGAAATAAGGCAGAAATATCTACCTGCGTTCAGCAATCTCTGCTGAAGTGTATGCAGGTTTATAATTAGAATGGCGTATCATTAATTCTCTCGTCTTTTCTGCAATATCCAATCGGAACACGTAACGTCGTTAACTGTTAAATTATTTTTATTTTGCTTGAACTATTCAGTGTCAGACTAATTTCTTGTGCCTGGCTCATGCGTTCTAAAGACCAAAGGCTCCTTTGCTGTTTTTTATTCGGTCAGGGGATGTGGGAATTGTTGACAAGGCTAGCATTTTTTGCCTATCCCTAATGGCACTTCGGAAGATGGTGATGAGCCGCCTTCTTGAACCGATGCAGTCGAAGAGGTGAAGGTGCTCCCGTACTGAGTATACTTGTTTGTAGCAGTTTTGTGGGCAGTTAATATTTAACCACATTGCTGTGGGTCTGGAGTCACATACAGGCTAGACCAGGTAAGGGCGGCTGATTTCCTTCTCTAAAGGGCATTAGTGAGTCAGTTAGGTTTAAAGACAATCTGGTAGTTTCATTGTACCCGTTACGAATACTAACATTTTATTCCAGATTTATTTAATCAATTGAATTTAAATTCACCAGCTGCGTGGTGCGATTTGAACTCATGTCTCTGGATTATTACTCCACGTCTCAGGATAACTGGTCCAATTACATAACCATTATGTTACCTTACCTAGTACGGTTTTTCAATGGTTGTTGAAATCTGAGCTGAGTTCTTTCTATGCACAATCCAGTAATCAGAGAAGTCAGGTTGCGACTAAAAGAAACGATTGCACTATTTAATAGTGTTGAGCATATATATGCCAAATCAGGTACAGAAAGCAAATAAAGCGAGAATAAGAATGATTGGATTAAAAGAGAGAAGGTAAAAGAGACCGAAAGTAAATGTTAATTTGTAAATCTCCAAGAATAATTAAATTCGGAAAGAATGAAACGCCACCATTAGTAAACGTTAATTTTCAGTGCCAGAGAGATTGTTTGACAGCTGTTAAAGGGATCCTTATATCGGAATGAACACATCCTAACTTTTTCTTGGGAGTTTTGTTCCTATCTGTGAGTTCAGTGCAACAATTTCACGCCGTACAATGTATTATGAATGGGAAGGGAGAGAGCGGGATGCGGTTTTCGGGAAGTTTTTGAAGGAGCGTCGCATCTAGAACAACAACTTACGTATTTCCGCTAATTCCGCATGTGCGCTCACAAGAAGTTGCTGTCCGATGTCCGCGTACATAACGATTACCCTGATTAACCACAAAATTATTTCTACAGCAATATCTGAGCCACGATGTATTCACATTTTATGCTGGAACCGAACTCGCACATTATCCTTTAGCGCCAACCCTTGCTTAGGCATAAATGTATCTTAAATATTCTTTCGAAGCAGTGTGAGCGCACATTGCATAGATCTTGACTTAGTACGATAGTGTGAAATGGCTGATTGTGAGTCGGCAGCGATTGTACACCCCACCGGATTTCTATTTCTATTGACTTCACTGTGAAACAGGATGCCTGTTTATTACCTGTTTTATACTATCGCACAAAGTCTACACCATTATCTCATATTAAAAGCTGCACAACATCAAGGAAATAAATTGATACAAACAATTGGTTTCATTTATTTAACGACTTGCGTCCGAATACTCCAAGAGCACGTTACCGATTTCCCACAGGCAGCAATGTGGCGAATCACTGGTTAATCTGCTTTCACTCAACGCGGACTTTCAGTCACGATTCCCTCCAATATTACCACAGACTATTGTGTGTCTACCGGACAAGGAACCTATTTTAAATCCAATCCAAAGGATGTCACAGCGGCCCGAACATTACTCTCACGCTGGAATGTTCACCCAGATTGCGCATTCAGCTCCCACTGTGGCGTTTAAACCATCGGACCCCAACCGAGAATCCCACGGAATGGAACTACCTGTGCACGTTCACTTTTCTGGGTTATAAAATATAAGTTCATCGGTAAATCACGACTGGGTAACTTGTTATAAAGCAGACGAGCGTTTCGTCATATCTTAACGTATTAGAACACATTTAATATAGGTTCAGAATTTCTCATTCAAAGTGTTGTCAGCGAAGCAGCCGCTCAATTTCGAGACGCAGTTGCGTGTTATAGTGAGCAAGGATGTATTTTTATAACATTCAGTGATTGCAATAAAAGTATAAGGAACATGTACTGTTACGTTTTTTTGTAAACTTGGACTGACGCAACGTGTCTTTATATAAAAACAGATCCGCGGGTACCCTCGGTGATCGTCCTTCCGCCTTCATCGGATCCAATCGCAACAAAAAACACGGCGACCCTGGTCTGTTTGGTGAACGGCTATAACCCGGGTGCTGCGGAGATTGAGTGGACTGTAGATGGCAGTGTGAGAGGGAATGGTGTTGAGACCAGTCGGATCCAGCAGGAGACGGACAACACGTTCAGTGTGAGCAGTTATCCGACTGCCAGCCTCAGACTGGAACTCACACGAGCTTTACTCCTGTGTGGTTAAACACGAGGCTCAGGCAAACCCGCTTCAAACAAGCATCGCGAGATCCAGCTGTATCTGATTCGGAAACTGTACTTGACCGAGCTGAGCGAGTGTGTTCATGCTCATTCATTTATTTCATGTGACAAAATGGATAGAAATTTATTGTATTTCGGAAGTTGAAAAAAATAGCCATTGCGGTTGGAACTTTTTCTTTCAAGCCTTGTTAATTTCAATCGAAAGGTTGCCATGTTAACTGGAACCTCAATATTATTAATTTAGGTTATTGGAAATAATGACGTTAATTAAAATATAACACGATTATTGCATCCAAAGTATTTTGCTTACTCATAATCTATTTTCTATGTTTCTATTTTGAAACCGCTTTGAATAAAATTATTGAACCAATCTCAAATGCAATACGGTTTTTAGTGTCTTTTATTTCTGCTACAAAATAATTCAAAACTACGATGCAAGGTTTTCGGTGTTATTAAAGCTCGCGTAAGAAAGCGCGCGAAGTTATCTGAAAACAAAGTAGCGTGTGACTGATGTGCCGATACTGCGCTGCACACCGTATGTGCGAGCACTCATGTGAATTCGTGAGTGACTGTAGCAGGTTCAATGTGTTCAGCTTTATTTCCCAATTCATCGCGGGTGAATTTGGTCTTAGGTGAAAGAACACCATTGGCGATGGCAAATTGGATGCCCGTTTTACACTGTGTCCCGATTTGCTTTTCCATTGACTTCTAGAAGAGCAATTTCACCCAAACGTTTGGATTAATGGGGTAGACTTTCAACTTGCTGCCTGCAGTAAAATGGTGAATCAGCCGCAAGTTTTGGAGCCTCCTGATTTTCATTTCGACTGACATGAATGTGATGTTTAAAAAGCGCTTTTCACGTAATATAGGCGCCACAGGGAAGATAAGCAAATAAATATTGAGGTAGAAAGTAGTCCGGGGCTGTGTTTAGGCCTCCGAAGGCCTCATCGACATGTTCGAGCAGCACTACCTCGCCTATCGCGCATCCACAGACAGCTCATCCCGCGAGAGAAATTAACACCATAGGTTCCCAGAGGGGCTCCGTTTGGCCAACAAGGGTGGGAACTGGCAGGCCAACACGAGTGCGGAGTCAGGGGAAGCAATACTGCTCATCCTGGCTCCACAGAAAATATCTTTAAACTTACCTTTAGTTGGGCGACGCAGTGACTGCATGGGCCTATAAGGGAACGGGCAGGGAAGTGGAGTTGAGGCGAAGATCAGATCAACCATGATCTTATTGAATGGCGGATCAGGCTCGAGGGCCAAATAGCCTATGCCTGCTCCTATTTCTTATGTTCTGGATACATAAAGTTATGAAGGGAATTAATGAAGGGTAAAGTTATGAAGGGAATTAAAAGAGTCGATGCGAATTTTAAAGTTAAGGCATTCGGTGTCCAGGAAGCAATCTGTGTCAGTTAGCACCAGGGTAAGAGGTGACTCGAACGTAATACAGAGTTTTGGATGAGCTGAACCTAGTTGGGGAGATTCAAACCTGGAATTGCTCATAAGATGGGCATGGATTTGGGAGGTGACAAATTATTCAAAGAATTTTGCGTGGAATGATATGTTGGAGAGGGGATGGTAATTTGCAAGGAGAAAAGGTTTATGGGAGTGATGAAAGCAGTTTTGAAAGGGAGGGAATTAGTGCTGGAAGACAAGTAACCATTTACAATGTTAGCAAGCATGCGGCCAAGACAGTCAGCAATTTAGTGAGAAGGTGCCACGGAAGCAGGATATGGGTCTCATGGACAAGAGGAGTGTGAGAAGGTATGAGGTGAAATAGAAGAGAAACTAAAGAAATATACAGTGTCAGGGCTAGGACAGAGGAAAATGGGGGAACAATAGAGGCAGCAGAAGGGATGTTCTAAATCTTAGTGACCACTAAATCCGTGAGCCCCTCATACTAGTGAAAATCAAGGAAATAAAGGAATATGTTTATTTCATATAAATCGCAGAAACCATCACTTCCAAATTACCAGTGCATTGGTAGGGAATAGACACGACTCTAAGCAGCATTATGGTCACCATCCAATTTTATTCCTCTTGAGGGGTATGCGCAACTTGATTTTGTTTCTCCTTCATTGGATGTGGGTTGCGCTTGCAAGGCTGGCATTTATTGCTCATCTTTAACTGCACTTGAGACGGTAGTGGTAAGCCACCTTAGAAACATACAAATATAGAAAGTTAACGTGCAGAAGGAAGCCATTTCCTTCTGCCCATTGTGGCCGTGCTGGCTAATAGAGAGCCACACGGCCTTCAGTAACCTGAAGGGTACATATAAACCTATGAACAATGAACAATGTCGAACAGTAAATAGCATCCGGCCCAAGCAATCCATCCCACACAACCGCACGCATCACAACATTTTACACTCCACCCGTGTGATCTCCTGGAAGAGGCAAAACAAACAGATAAAAACCCAGGCCAATTGGGGAAAAAATCTGGGAAATTTCTCTCCGACCCATCTAGATGATCGAAACTAGTCCAGGAGATCACTCTGGCCGTCGTATTAGATTCCCTGAAATACCTACCATCACATCTGCGCTAATCAACAAGAGGTTATCCAGTCTAATCCCACTTACCAGCTCTAGGTCCGTAAACCTATATGTTATGGCATTTCAAGTGCAAATCTAAGCACCTTTTAAATATGGTGAGGGTTTCAGCCTCCACCACCCTTCCAGGCAGCGAGTTCCAGAAATCCACACCCTCTGCATGAAGAAGCTTTTCCTCAAATCCCATGTAAACCTTCCACCAACCACCCTAACCCTACGCCCCCTCGGAATTGACCCTTTCACCAAGGAAAATAGGCCCATGCTATGCACTATTTCCAAGCCCCTCAAACTTGTATACACCTCAATGAGGTCTCCCCTGAGCCTCCTCTGGTACAAGAAGAACAAACCTAATCTATCCAATATGTCCTCATAGCTAAGATTCTCCATTCCAGGCAGCATCCTCGTAAATCTCCTCTGCATCTTCTCCAGTGCAATCACATCCTTTCCTATAATATGGTGACCAGAACTGCACGCAGTATTCCAGCTCTGGCCTAACCAGTGTATTATACCAATTAAGCATAACCTCACTGATCTTGTATTCTATGCCTCGGCCAATAAAGGCACGCAATCCGTATGCCTTCTTAATCACCTGATCCACCTGGCCTGCGACTTTCAGGGAATCTGTGGACCAATGGGAGAGCTTTGGAGGCGTGGCCTATTCAGTTGGAGCTGTGCTGCTTAGAGAGAAGGAACTCCCTGCTGAAGCTCCTGTCTGGAAGGCCTGCAGTGAGCCCTGCGACCAGCCCAGTAAGAGGAGGAGAGGGCTGGCTTACTACAACTCAACGTCCAGAGGGAGAGGAGGAGAGCTGAAAAATTCAACAACTTTATTTACTTCTACAAAGAGTTGGAGAGAGGGGGGAAAGAGCAACAACCTGTGTGGAAGGAGGGAGACTCTACAACATTCTACAGGTGGGTGTTGGTGCATTCCCCGAAAGACATTGTTTTATTGGTGGGGGGAGAACAGAAGATTTTCTTCGAGGCCCGGAACATCGCGGGGGGGGGGGTGTGGAAGTGTGTGTGGGGGTCTTGCTTACAGCTAGGCCCCACACACCACTGAAGCATCCCTCCCCCATTGCCTAGCCTGGGATAGCTGGAGTTACCTGGCTGAAGATTTACTAATCACCCTATTAAACATCGTTGGGAGTGTGTGCCTGGGTGGCTCCAGCTGTCCCAGGTGAAGACATCTTCTCCTCCCACCCGAAGACCATCCCATAAGACTGTGCCTTGCTTTGTTTTCCATCATCTAGGGAGTGCGCCCCAGAAAAACACCCACCTATCGCTGTGAGGGGAGACCTGCCCTCACAGCTTCCCTCTTTCCCACCCACCTATCTCTCTCTCTGTCACTCTCTCTGTCTCTCACCTCTCTCTCTGAGAGCTCCTTTCCTCCTTAATTGGAAAAACAATTAAGACAACTGAGCAGAGGGAGCAAGGCCCCTCCCCAATTGTCAACTAGGGGAGAGGTGTGCTCATTGAGAGCTCCTCTGCTCACACATTCAAACGAGACCAATTTAAAACCATTAAGGCCTGTGACTCTGGGGTGGGTGTAGCCCTTAAAGGGACCCCGTGATGGCGACTCCATCCACGCCGGTGGCAGGGCCAGCTAAGACTTATGTGCAGGCGGTGTCTGCATCCACGGCGCCTCCTGCGCCACCTGCTGCCCTGCCACCATTCAGACTAATTACTAAGAAACACGGGGTCAAGAGCTACACTCACCCCACAATGAGCATTGAGGAGTGCGTGCGGGCGATGGCCGGGGTAGTCGGCCCCTCGGCCATTGTCACAGCCTCCAAGATGTCTGGGAAGGCTGTATTCTTCCTGGGGTCGAAGCGGGCGGTGTCCCTGGCCCTCGAAAAGGGGCTCACGGTGGGCGGGACGTTCCTGCCGGTGGACCCTCTCGAGGCCACCGCGCAGAGCATCGTCCTTTCAAACGTCCTGCCCTTTGTTCCCACTGAGCTCCTCCTCCCTCACCTACACCAACTGGGGAAGGTAAGGTTAGGGATCAACCCCATACTGCTCAGCCTCAGGGAGAACAGCCTGTGCCATGTGTTCTCCTTCTGCTGCCAGCTTTTTGTCCGGCTGGCGCGGGAGGAGACAACAGAGGGATCATTTAATGTGGTGCACGAGGGGACTGCCTACCGCATCTTCTGGACGTCAGACGGCGTGTGGTGCCATGCCTGTAGGGAGGTGGGGCACGTTCGCAAGAACTGCCTCGCCTCCAAGGCCGCCAAACCACCGAAGGCGGCCAAGACTGGCGCCGCCGCCACCCCTCCCCCTAGTAGCGTCCGCGTGCTGGGAGCGTTAGGTGCGCGGGCATCGTCGGGGGCTTTGTTTTCATGGCCTCTGGTGGGGGGGAGGGAGATCATCCGATCGGAAAGAGGGCGCGGAGTAAGGCGAAACATCTCGAGGCGGGTCCCCTCAGTGTGCTAGAAAGTTTGACCACCGCGCTCAGCCCAACCCAGTCATCGGCAGCTCAGGGTGCCCTGAGCCCGTGCCCGAGCCCTTGACCAATACCGCAGAGGGGCTCGGGCGCGGGCAAGATAAGAAAAAGTGGGGGCGGAGCGGGATGCCTCGGCAGACATGGAGGTCTCCCTGCCTCCGCGCACCCCCAGGAACAAAAGGAAGCGCCGCTCCAATGAGGCGGAGGGGGAACAACATCCCTCCGTGGAGGAGTCGGTGCCCGCCGCGTGTCCTGCGTCCCCCACCAGCGCCCCCAAATTGCGCCGTAGACGGGAGGAATCTGTCCCCGGGGAGGGAGGGGCAGTCGAGGCTGCCCGGCCTCTGCCTCCCGGGAATGGCGTGGAGGATCTGCCTGTCATGGGGGGCGTGGGGCCAGCGGAGGAATACGATGCCGCCGGGTCGAGCGTCCCGGGGACTGAGGCGGGCGGGGCCGAAAAGGCCGAACCTGAGCCCGCCCAGCTATTAACCAACTTCCCCTGGTGTTGCTCGGCCCGGAAGAAACGGAAATTATGAATAATTTTAATGATTCTGTACACGCTGGGCCGGAGGGTGGCGGCGGGGAGATGGAAGAACAACAACCCTCGCCCCCTACTTTGGAGCTGGGGTACTTGGAGGACCTGGAACATTACTTTGGCCAGGTCTCTCCGTGTTCCCCGGTTCCTGGGGCAGAGGAGGAACCCCTACCGCTTTCGCTTCGTGACCCAGCAACACTTTTAAAAGAGCCCAGTGGGGACTCCTCTGTCGACGATCCTGGGGGTGGCATCGGGGCAGAGCCAGGGCCAGATGGAGCGGCCGGGCCGTTTGCCGTACCTCGTGCGGTCAATGGGCCGGCTGCTAGCGGCGACCTCCCGGAGGGGGACGGGGACTCGGTGGAGGACGCGGGTGAAGATCTTGAGTCCATCGCCAGTGAGGCGGTGGATCTTCTCGTGCCTGCTGCTGAGTCCCCCCTCATTCCCGTAGATGAACTCCGGGACTTTTTGGTCCAGAGCCAGGGTCGCCGCAACCGAACACATCTGGCCCAGGAAAGATGATCCGAGCCGGGGCTGCTCATCGCTTCCGTCCGCGTCGCCGCTAAAACCATGGCCGCGGGTGGGCCCTCATCAAAGGCGCAAGGCCTTGAGCTGTGCCGGCTCAAAAAGTTCCTCGCTGGGCTGCTGAAGGAGTGGAGGTCAACAAACGACTCCACTCACCCCCCCACAATAGGTTAGGTAGAGGTTGCACTATGCTTTTGTCATGAAGATAATCATAGCCAGCCTCAACATCAACGGCAGCAGAGAGGCACACCGTAGACTTAACAATTTTTCGCTCCTGCGGGAGAGGAAATATGCGGTGTCCTTCCTGCAAGAAACCCACACCGTTCCGGGAGACGAAGCCACGTGGCTCCTGGAATGGCAAGGAGAGCTCCGCATGAGCCACCTCACTACCACTTCTTGTGGAGAGGCCATCTTGTTGGCCCCGCATTTTCAGCCGGAGATCTTGGGGGTCAAGGAGCCCGTGCCAGGCCGCTGGCTGCACGTGACGGTTCACCTGGGGGACGTGCCGCTCCATCTCGTGAACGTGTACGACCCTCAGCCCGGACCGCAGCAAACGCCCTTCTTCAAAGAGGTGTCCGCTCTTCTTGGCTCCTTCGACGTCGGCGACTGCATTGTCCTCGGGGGGGGATTTTAACTGCACCCTCGAGGCGAGGGACCGCTCCTGTGCCCAGCAGAGTATGACAGCGATGGAGAAGTTGAGGGACCTGGTCGGGTCCTTCGACTTGGTGGACGTCTGGCGAAATCTCCATCCCGACTCCAGCGCCTTTACTTGGGTGAGGCCTGGAGTAGGATGGTCCAGAGTCGACCGCCTTTACGTGTCTCGGGCGTATGTTTCCTGCGTCCCGGCGGCCTCCATGCGACCGGTGCCGTGTTCGGAGCACCACCTGGTGTGGGCGGAGCTCGCTTCGCTCCGCGCGAGGACGGGGATCGCGTACTGGCATTTTAACAACCAGCTGCTGGAGGATGTGTGGTTCCAGGACTCGTTCCATCGTTTCTGGGCCGACTGGAGAAGGAAGCAGGGGGGCTTCCCCTCCTTGAGGCTATGGTGGGACGTGGGCAAGGCTCACGTCCATGCCTTCTGTCAAGAGTACGCGAGGGGGTCGACCAAGAGGCGGGCGGCTAGGGTCGGGCGCCTAGAAAAAGAGGTGCTCGACCTGGAGTCCCGTCTCGGTCAAGCCGTGGAGGACTCGGCCCTGCGGATGGTGTACGAAGCAAAGAAGGCCGCGCTGAAGGACCTGCAGCTCTTCGGGTCCCGAGGCGCGTTCGTGAGGTCGCGGATCCGTTTCCTGCGGGATCTGGACCGCGGCTCCCCCTTCTTCTGCTCGCTGGAAAAAAGACAGAGTGTCCGTAAGCAGCTCTTGACGCTGCTGGCAGATGACGGCTCTCTCGTCTCGGATCCGGAGGGCGTCAACAACAGGGCCCGTGAATATTTCGGGGCTCTGTTCTCTCCGGAGCCGTCCAGCGAGGAAGTGCGTAGAGTTTTGTGGGAGGACATGCCGAAAATCTGGAAGCTCCGCTAAGCCTGGCGGAGCTGACCGGCGCCCTCGCCCGGCTCTCGAGGGGAAAAGCCCCGGGGCTGGACGGGCTGACTGTGGAGTTCCACAGGGCATTCTGGGATGTCCTGGGGGGCGACTACGCACGGGTTCTGGGGGAAAGTCTGGCAACCGGGGAGATGCCCCTCTCTTGGCGCAGGGCAGTCATCGTCCTGCTACCTAAGAAGGGCGATCTGCGCCTCCTTAAGAACTGGCGCCCGGTCTCCCTCCTCAGCACGGACTACAAAATCTTCGCCAGGGCGATGTCTGCTCGCCTTGGCGCCATGCTGGACCACATGATCCACCCCGACCAGTCCTACACGGTCCCGGGCCGGACAATCCACGATAACATCCATCTGGTCCGGGACCTCATCCATCATTCGCAGGAGGCTGGTCTGTCGGTCGCCTTCCTATCTCTCGACCAAGAGAAGGCATTCGACAGGGTTGATCACGACTATCTGTTCAGAACTCTGCGCACTTTCGGGTTCGGGACGCATTTCGTCTCCCGGATCCGACTTTTGTACGCCGCCGCGGAGTGTCTGATAAAGGTTAACGGGTCCTTGATGGCGCCCCTTCACTTTGGGAGAGGGGTGCGCCAGGGATGCCCCATGTCCGGCCAATTATATGCCATCTGCGTGGAGCCTTTCCTGCGCCTCCTGCAGACGAGGTTGACGGGACTGGCTCTGCAAGGGCCGGGCATGGAGGTCGTCCTCTCGGCTTACGCCTATGACGTGCTGCTCGCGGTAGAGGCTCCCGCTGACCTGCGGAGGATGCGTGAGTGCCAGGAGATTTACTCGGCCGCATCCTTCGCCAGGATCAACTGGGAGAAATGTTCCGGACTCCTGGTGGGTCAGTGGCTGGTGGACTCCCTGCCGGAGGAGCTCAGGCCTTTTGCCTGGAGCACGACCCATCTCCTCTATCTGGGAGTCTACCTTAGCTCCGACGAGGAAGCCTGGCCGGCGAACTGGCAAGAGCTGGAGGCCAAGGTCGCCGCTCGCCTAGGGCGCTGGACAGGACTGCTCCGAGTGCTGTCCAACAGGGGTCGAGAGCTAGTCATAAACCAGCTGGTGGCCGCCATGTTGTGGTACCGGCTGGTCACTTTGACCCATCCCCCTGCGTTTGTCACCAAGATACAGAAGAAGCTAGTGGACTTTTCTGGAACAACAGGAAGCACTGGGTCTCTGCCGCGGTCTTGAGTCTCCCGCTTGGGGAGGGCGGTCAGTCGTTGGTGTGCGTCAGCACCCAGCTCGCGACTTTCCGTCTTCAGACCATGCAGAGATACCTTTACGTCGAGACCCCTCCTAGGTGGCGTGCTCTGGCGACGTAATTCTTCTGCCAGCAGCACAGCCTCAACTACGACATGCAGCTCCTGTTTGTGAGCTTGGGGGGCGTCAGGACCGCCTTCCAGGAGCTGCCTATCTTTTACAAGGAACTCACCAGGGTCTGGAACAAACTCTCCACCAAGCGCAGCTCTCCACCGGCTGGAGTGGCGGCTGTCCTGCAGGAGCCGCTGCTCGGGAATCCGTACCTCCACGACCGAGGTTTTAGGTGGTGGTCGGACGAGAGGGCTGTGGCTGGTGAGGTGACCAGGGTCAGGGACCTGCTCGATGGCGGAGGAGCGGGCTGGATGGCGCTAGACACGCTGGCGCGGCGCCCAAATTCTGCCAACGTCCGCCACGCGGCCGATGCCATCGAGTCGCTAAAAACAGCTCTGGGCCCTGACTCCGTTTGGTGCTTGGAGGAGGCTCAAGCACGTGGGGAGATCCCGTCCGAACTGACCCCCGTCCGGAGGGAACTCCTCATCAGTGCCAAACCCCGGAACCTCCCTCGGGAGCCGGCGCCTCACAACTTGAGCCGCCTCGAGGAAATCCCCTCCGTGCCTTTCAGTTCCGCGCGGAGGGGTTTCCTGTACAGGCTGCTCCTGCACACTCTCAACTTTGCCATCCTCGCCTGCCGTCCGGACACGCCATGGCGTACCATCTTGTCATCCGGAGGAGGTGGGGGTCCCCGATGGAGGGCACTCTACGCGGGAGTCCTCCCAGTATTTAACGGGGACTTGGCCTGGAGGGTGGTGCACGGAGTAGTCCCGTGCAATAAACTTTTAAGCCGGTTCACGGGCTCCCAGGCCGTCTGCATTTTCTGCGGTCTGGAAGAGTCCGTGTTCCATGTTTTTACCGAATGCACGAGGTTGCAGCCCCTGTTTTATTATTTAAAGGGGCTGCTCCTGAAATTCTGGCTGCACTTCAGTTCCACACTCCTTATCTTTGGGCACCCTGTGCGGAGGGGAGTGGGTAGGTCCGAGGGCCTCATCGTAGGACTGCTCCTGGGTACGGCCAAGGGTGCCATCAGCCGGTCCAGGCAGCGGGCGGTCGAGGGGGTCATTCAACCTGACTGCCTGCCTCTATTCCGCGCGTACATCTGCGCCAGTGTGTCCTTGGAGATGGAGCGCGCGGTGTCCACCGATACGCTCGTGGCCTTCCGTGAGAGGTGGGAACCGGAGGGACTGGAGTGCATCGTCACCCCCGGCAACCAAATTTTAATTTGATTTTATGTTTTAAAGTTTAATTTGTTTTAATTGCTGGTGTTTTTTTAGTGTCCCCTCCCCTTTTATAGGGGGCACTTGTAGAAAAAAAAATGATTTTAGTGCCCAAAAAAACACAGAAAAAGGGCCTTGGAAATGTTTGGTGCGCCCCCTAGATCGGGGGGACATGATTTAATGATTTAATGATTTTATTTTCTCACAAAAAGAGTTCTGTGGACCAATGGTGGAGCTTTGGAGGCGTGGCCTATTCAGTTGCAGCTGTGCTGCTGAGAGAGAAGGAACTCCCTGCTGAAGCTCCTCCTATTCAACATCGTTGGGAGTGTGTGCCTGGGTGGCTCCAGCTGTCCCAGGTGAAGACATCTTCTCCCCCCACCCGAAGACCATTCTACAAAGACTGTTTTTTGCCATCTGGGGAGTACACCCCAAGAAACACCCACCCATCGCTGTGAGGGGAGACCTGCCCTTACAGCTTCCCTCTTTCCCACCCACCTCTCCCTCTCTTTCTCTCTCTCTCTGTCTCTCCCCTCTCTCTCTCAGAGCCCTTTCCTCCTAATTGTAAAACAATTAAGACAACTGAGCAGAGGGAGGAAGGCCCCTCCCCATTCGTTAACTAGGGGAGAGGTGTGCCCCATTAAGAGCTCCCTCTGCTCAAAACACCAACGAGGCCAATTAAAGACAATTAAGGCCTGTGACTTTGGGGTGGGTGTAGCCCTTAAAGGGACCCTGTGATGACGACCCCATCCACGCCGGTGGCAGGGCCAGCTAGGACTTATGCGCAGGCGGTGTCTGCATCCACTGCTCCTCCTGCGCCACCTGCTGCCCTACCACCATTCAGACTAATTACTAAGAAAAACGGGGTCAAGAGCTACACTCACCCCACAATGAGCATCGAGGAGTGCATGCGGGCGATGGCTGGGGTAGTCGGCCCCTCGGCCATTGTCGCAGCCTCCAAGATGTCTGGGAAGATTGTATTCTTCCTGGGGTCGGAGCGGGCTGTGTCCCTGGCGCTCGAAAAGGGGCTCACGGTGGGCGGGACGGTCCTGCCAGTGGACCCTCTCGAGGCCACCGCGCAGAGCATCATCATTTGAAACGTCCCGCCCTTTGTTCCCGCTGAGCTCCTCCTCCCTCACCTACACCAACTGGGAGAGGTAAGGTCGGGGATCAACCCCATACCGCTCGGCCTCAGGGAGAACAGCCTGCGCCATGTGTTCTCCTTCCGCCGCCAGCTCTTTGTCCGGCTGGCGCGGGAGGAGACAACAGAGGGATCATTTAATGTGGTGCACGAGGGGACTGCCTACGGCGTCTTCTCGACATTGGACGGCGTGCGGTGCCATGCCTGTAGGGAGATGGGGCACATTCGCAAGAACTGCCCCGCCTCCAAGGCCGCCAAACCACCGAAGGCGGCCAAGGCAGGCGCCGCCGCTACCCCTTCCCCTAGTAGCGTCCGCGTGCTGGGAGCCGTAGGTGCACGGGCATCATCGGCGGCCTTTGTTTTCACGGCTTCTGGCGGGGGGGAGGGAGAGCTTCCGATCAGAAGGAAGGCGAGGAGGAAGGCAAAACATCTCGAGGCGGGTCCCCTCAGTGCGACAGAAAGTTTGACCACCACGCTCAGCCCAACCCCGTCATTGGCGAGCGCGGGGTGCCCTGAGCCCGTGCCCGAGCCCTTGACCAATACCGCAGAGGGGCTCAGGCCTGGGCATGATAAGAAAAAGGGGGGAATGGAGCGGGAGGCTCGGCAGACATGGAGGTCTCCCTGCCTCCGCGCCCCCCCAGGAACAAAAGGAGGCGCCGCTCCAATGAGGCGGAGGGGGAACAACATCACTCCGCGGAGGAGTCGGTGCCCGCCGCGTGTCCCGTGTCCCCCACCAGCACCCCCAAGCTGCGCTGTAGGTGAGAGGAGTCTGTCCCCGGGGAGGGTGAGACAGTCGAGGCTGCCCAGCCTCTGCCTCCCGGGGATGGTGTGGAAGATCTGCCTGTTGTGGGGGGCGTGGAGCCAGCGGAGGAATGCGTAGCTGCCGGGTCGAGCGCCCTGGGGACTGAGGCGGGCGGGGCCGAAAAGGCCGAACCTGAGCCCGCCCAGCCAATATCCAACTTCCCCCGGGATTTGCTTGACTCGGCAGAAACTGAAAATGATAATTTTACAGAACATCTACATGCTGGGCCGGGGGGTGGCGGCGGGGAGGGGGAAGAACAACAACCCTCGCCCCCTATTTTGGAGCTGGGGTGCTTGGAGGACTTGGCACATTACTTTGGCCAGGTCTCTCCGTGTTCCCCGGTTCCTGGGGCGGAGGAGGAACCCCTACCGCTTTCGCTTCCTGACCCAGCACCACTTTTAAAAGAGCCCAGTGGGGACTCCTCTGCCGACGATCCTGGGTGTGGGATCGGGGCAGAGCCAGGGTCGGATGGAGCGGCCGGGCCGTTTGCCGTACCTCGTGCGGTCAACGGGCCGGCTGCTGGCGGAGACCTCCCGGAGGGGGACGGGAACTCGGTGGGGGACGAGGGAGAAGATCTCGAGTCCATCGCCAATGAGGCAGTGGAACTCCTCGTGCCCGCTGCTGAGTCCCCCCTCATTCCTGCAAAGGAACTCCGGGACTTTTTGGTCCAGAGCCAGGGTCGCCGCAACCGTGCCCATCTGGCCCTGGAAAGATGGTCCGAGCCAGCGCTGCTCGTCGCGTCCGTCCGCGCCGCCGCTAAAACCATGGCCGCAGGCGGGCCCTTATCAAAGGCGCAAGGCCTTGAGCTGTGCCAGCTCAAAAGGTTCCTCGCTGGGCTGCTGAAGGAGTGGAGGTCAACAAATGACTCCACTCCCCCCCACCACAATAGGTTAGGTAGAGGTTGCACTATGCTTTTGTCATGAAGATAACCATAGCCAGCCTCAACATCAACGGCGGCAGAGAGGCACACCATAGATTTAACAATTTTTTGCTCCTGTGGGAGGGGAAATATGCGCTGTGCTTCCTGCAAGAAACCCACACCGTTCCGGGAGACGAAGCCACGTGGCTCCTGGAATGGCAAGGAGAGGTCCGCATGAGCCACCTCACTACCACTTCTTGTTGGCCCTGCATTTTCAGCTGGAGATCTTGGGGGTTGAGGAGCCCATGCCAGGCCGCTTGCTGCACGTGACGGTTCGCCTGGGGGATGTGACGCTCCATCTCATGAGCGTGTACACCCCTCAGCCCGGCCCGCAGCAAACGCGCTTCTTCGAAGAAGTGTCCGCTCCTCTTGGCTCCGTCGACGTCGGACACTGCATTATCCTCGGGGGGGATTTTAACAGCACCCTCGAGGCGAGGGACCTCTCCGGTGCCCCGCAGAGCATGACAGCGATGGAGAAGTTGAGGGACCTGGTCGGGTCCTTCGACTTGGTGGACGTCTGGCGAAATCTCCATCCCGACTCCAGCGCCTTTACTAAGGTGAGGCCTGGAGTAGGATGGTCCAGAGTCGACCGCCTTTACGTGTCTCTTAGCATACGTTTCCGGCATCCCGGCGGCCTCCATGCGGCCGGTGCCGTGTTCGGACCACCACCTGGTGTGGGCGGAGCTCGCTTCGCTCCGCGCGAGGACGGGGACCGAGTACTGGCACTTTAACAACCAGCTGCTGGAGGACGTGCAGTTCCAGGACTCGTTCCGTCGTTTCTGGGCCGACTGGAGAAGGAAGCAGGGGGGCTTCCCATCTTTGAGGCTATGGTGGGATGTGGGCAAGGCTCACGTCTGCGTCTTCTGTCAAGAGTACGCGAGGGAGTCGACCAAGAGGCGGGCGGCCAGGTTCGGGCACCTAGAAAAAGAGGTGCTCGACCTGGAGTCCCGTCTCGGTCAAGTCGTCGAGGACCCGGCCCTGCGGATGGTGTATGAAGCGAAGAAGGCCGCGCTGAAGGACCTGCAGCTCGTCGGGTCCCGAAACGCATTCGTGAGGTCGCGGATCCGGTTCCTGCGGGATCTGGACCGCGGCTCCCCCTTCTTCTACTCGCTGGAGAAAAAACAGAGTGTCCGTAAGCAGCTCTTGACGCTGCTGGCCGACGACGGCTCTCTCGTCTCGAATCCGGAGGGCGTCAACAACAGGGCCCGTGAATATTACGGGGCTCTGTTCTCTCTGGAGCCGTCTAGCAAGGAAGCGCGTAGAGCTCTGTGGGAGGGCCTGCCGAAGGTCGGCCCGGAGGGCGCCGAAAATCTGGAAGCTCCGTTAAGCCTGGCGGAGCTGACCGGCGCTCTCAACCAGCTCTTGAGGGGAAAAGCCCCGCGGCTGGACGGGCTGACCGTGGAATTCCACAGGGCGTTCTGGGACGTCCTGGGGGGCGACTACGCGCGGGTGCTGGGGGAAAGTCTGGTGACCGGGGAGATGCCCCTCTCTTGGCGCAGGGCAGTCATCGTCCTGCTGCCGAAGAAGGATGATCTCCGCCTCCTTAAGAACTGGCGCCCGGTCTCTCTCCTCAGCACGGACTACAAAATCTTCGCCAGGGCGATGTCTGCTCGCCTTGGTGCCGTGCTGGACCACATGATCCACCCTGACCAGTCCTACACGGTCCCGGGCCGGACAATCCACGATAACATCCATCTGGTCCGGGACCTCATCCATCAGTCCCAGGAGGCTGGTCTGTCGGTCGCCTTCCTATCTCTCGACCAAGAGAAGGCGTTCGACAGGGTGGATCACGACTATCTGTTCGGAACTCTGCACGCTTTCAGGTTCGGGACGCATTTCGTCACCCGGATCTGACTTTTGTACGCCGCCGCGGAGCGTCTGATAAAGGTTAACGGGTCCTTGATGGCGCCCCTTCGCTTTGGGAGAGGGGTGCGCCAGGGGTGCCCCATGTCCGGCCAGTTATATGCCATCTGCATGGAACCTTTCCTGCGCCTCCTGCGGACGAGGTTGACGGGACTGGCTCTGCAAGGGCCGGGTGTGGAGGTCGTTCTCTCGGCTTACGCCGAAGACGTGCTCCTCGCGGTGAGGATCCCACTGACCTGCGGAGGATGCGTGAGTGCCAGGAGATTTACTCGGCTGCATCCTCCACCAGGATCAACTGGGGGAAATGTTCTGGACTCCTGGTGGGTCAGTGGCGGGTGGACGCCCTGCCGGAGGAGCTCAGGCCTTTTACCTGGAGCACGACCCATCTCCTCTGTCTTGGAGTCTACCTTAGCCCCGAAGAGGAAGCCTGGCCGGCGAACTGGCAAGAGCTGGAGTCCAAAGTCGCCGCTCGCCTAGGGCGCTGGACAGGACTGCTCCGAGTGCTGTCCTACAGGGGTCGAGCGCGAGTCATAAACCAGCTGGTGGCCGCTATGTTGTGGTACCGGCTGGTCACTTTGACCCCTCCCCCTGCGTTTGTCACCAAGATACAGAAGAAGCTGGTGGACTTCTTCTGGAACAACAGGAAGCACTGGGTCTCTGCCGCTGTCTTGATTCTCCCGCTTGGGGAGGGCGGTCAGTCGTTGGTGTGCGTCAGCGCCCAGCTCGCGACTTTCCGTCTTCAGACCCTGCAGAGATAACTTTTCGTCGAGCCCCCTCCTAGGTGGCGTGCTCTGGCGACGTATTTCTTCCGCCAGCAGCACGGCTTAAACTACGACACGCAGCTCCTGTTTGTGAGCTTGAGGGGCGTCAGGACCGCCTTCCAGGTGCTGCCTGTCTTTTACAAGGAACTCACCAGGGTCTGGAACAAAGTCTCCACCAAGCGCAGCTCTCCACCGGCTGGAGTGGCGGCTGTCCTGCAGGAGCCGCTGCTTGGGAATCCGTACCTCCACGACCGAGGTTTTAGGTGGCGGTCGGACGAGAGGGCTGTGGCTGGTAAGGTGACCAGCCTCAGGGACCTGCTCGATGGCGGAGGTGCGGGCTGGATGGCGCCAGACACGCTGGCGCGGCGCCTAAATTCTGCCAACGTCCACCGCGCGGCCGATGCCATCGAGTCGCTAAAAACAGCTCTGGGCCCTGACTCTGCTTGGTGCATCGAGGAGGCTCAAGCACGTCGGGAGATCCCGTCCAAACTGGCCCCCGTCCGGAGGGAATTCCTCATCGGTGCCAAACCCCGGAACCTCCCTCGGGAGCCGGCGCCTCACAACTTGAACCGCCTCGAGGAAATCCCTTCTGTGTCTTTCAGTTCCGCGCGGAGGGGTTTCCTGTACAGGCTGCTCCTGCACACTCTCAACTTTGCCATCCTCGCCTGCCGTCCGGACACGCCATGGCGTACCATCTTGCCATCTGGAGGAGGCGCGGGTCCCCGATGGAGGGCACTCTACGCGGGAGTCCTCCCAGTATTTATCGGGGACTTGGCCTGGAGGGTGGTGCACGGAGCAGTCCCGTGCAATAAATTTTTAAGCTGGTTCACGGGCTCCCAGGCCGCCTGCAATATCTGCAGTCTGGAAGAGTCCGTGTTCCATGTTTTTATGGAATGCGCGAGGTTGCAGCCCCTATTTTATTATTTAAAGGGGCTGCTCCTGAAATTCTGGCTGCACTTCAGTCCCACACTCCTGATCTTTGGGCACCCTGTGCGGAGAGGAGTGGGTAGGTCCGAGGGCCTCATCGTAGGACTGCTCCTGGGTACGGCCAAGGGTGCCATCAGCCGATCCAGGCAGCGGGCGGTCGAGGGGGTCGTTCAACCTGGCTGCCTGCCTCTATTCCGTGTGTACATCCGCGCCAGGGTGTCCTTGGAAATGGAGCACGCGGTGTCCACCGGTATGCTCGCGGCCTTCCGCGAGAGGTGGGCACCGGAGGGACTGGAGTGCATCGTCACGCCCGTCAACCAAATTTTAATTTGATTTTATGTTTTAAAGTTTAATTTGTTTTAATTGCCGGTGTTTTTAGTGTCCCCCTCCCCTTTTATAGGGGGCACTTGTAGAAAAAAAAAATGATTTTAGTGCCCCAAAAAAAAAAATGTAAAAAAAAATTTAAGCAGAACAAAAAAATATACACCAAAAAAAGGGCCTTGGAAATGTTTGGTGCGCCCCCCAGATCGGGGGGACACGATTTAATGTTTTCTTTTCTTCCAAAAAGAGTTCTGTAGACCAATGATGGAGCTTTGGATGCGTGGCCTATTCAGTTGGAGCTGTGCTGCTGTGAGAGAAGGAACTCCCTGCTGAAGCTCATGTCTGAGAGGCCTTGAGTGAACCCTGAGACCAGCCCAGGAAGAGGAGGAGGGGGCTGGCTTACTACAACTCAACATCCAGAGGGAGAGGAGGAGAGCTGAAAAATTCAACAACTTTATTTACTTCTACAAAGAGTTGGAGAGAGGGGGAGAAGAGCAACAACCTGTGTGGAAGGAGGGAGATTCTACAACATTCTACAGGTGGGTGTTGGTGCATTCCCCGAAAGACATTGTTTTATTGGTGGGGGGAGAAAAGAAGATTTTCTTTGAGGCCTGGAACATCGCGGGGTGTGTGTGTGTGTGTGGAAGTGTGTGTGGGGGTCTTGCTTACAGCTAGGCCCCACACACCACTGAAGCACCCCTCCCCTATTGCCTAGCCTGGGATAGCTGGAGCTACCTGGCTGCAGATTTACTAATCACCCTATTAAACATCGTTGGGAGTGTGTGCCTGAGTGGCTCCAGCTGTCCCAGGTGAAGACATCTTCTCCTCCCACCCGAAGACCATCCCATAAGACTGTGCCTTGCTTTGTTTTCCATCATCTAGGGAGTGCGCCCCAGAAAAACACCCACCCATCGCTGTGAGGGGAGACCTGCCCTCACAGTTTCCCTCTTTCCCACCCACCGCTCTCTCTCTCTGTCACTCTCTCTGTCTCTCCCCTCTCTCTCTGAGAGCTCCTTTCCTCCTTAATTGGAAAAACAATTAAGACAACTGAGCAGAGGGAGCCATGCCCCTCCCCAATTGTCAACTAGGGGAGAGGTGTGCCTCATTGAGAGCTCCTCTGCTCATAAATTGAAACGAGGCCAATTTAAGAACATTAAGGCCTGTGACTCTGGGG